>NC_079173.1:13056290-13373790 GCF_947568905.1 Ostrea edulis | reverse complement strand
GCACAAATTTTAATCAGAAAAGCTCAATTGATACCTCATAGATTCACTTGGTTTTGTGTATTTGTTTATTTTTTTAAAAAAACAAAAACAAAATATGTTGATAAAACCTTTCCAGTAGTTACTGTAAACCAACATTTCGCTACCATTCACATCACAAACCTTGAGTTCTGCAGCTGGAGTGCTTTTTCCGCTTCCTCTCTGGTCAAACAGGATAATTCGGTATACCTCTGGATCAAAAAATCTTCTGTCTCGTGGAGTTGTTCCCCCTCCAGGACCTCCATGTCTATAGTTATAAATAAATGTACAAATTTCATGTGCTTTTAGTAATTGACCTCATTTCACCTTCATCATCAGTAACAGCAACAATGAATGCAACTGATATACCTACTAGTCTTATTGAATCTTGCATCTTTTGAAATTCATTATCTTTCCCATCATTGAAAACCCACGGTTGATCGCTCTACATTTACCTCGTAGAGTGACTGACCTTGGGGGTTTCCGACGATGTATCTTTCCCTGAATGATTATACATGTGACTGCGACTCTGATAGGTTAAAAATTTTTTTTAGGGATACTTGGATCAAGCAATTGCAAAAAATGTACTATGATGTCTTGGCATTTTCCACAATTTTTTTTTTAATTCATCACACAAGATAGATACAGGTCATGAGTGTATTAGATATGGTGTAAAACACCAGTTGGGGGTGTTAATGATAAAAGTGACTCAAATAATTTATCTTTTTCAAATGATAATAGCTTTTAAAGGGTTTTGTTCAATATCAAATGTAAGACCATTAAATATTTGTGTGTAGAAATTATACTTACACAAATATCACAGGCTTCCCGGATTTGTTTCCACACTGCTCAATATAAACATTATGGACATCGGAAACTTTCAGATGTTCCTTTGCATATGGCTCTATTTCAGGATACAGCTCACGTGATTTAGTAGACATTATTCTGAAGAAGGAATCCAATTATGTACAGGATAAACGAGTAAAAGATTTCTAAAATCAATAGATATTGACCTTCCAACAGAAATAAATTCATATTGGTTGTATCATAGCTTTATAGAGATGTATTAGTATTTTCTGCTTCTGTTTCAAATTATTTGACAATGTATTCATGCACATAAAAGTATATTAATTAAAGTCAGTACAATTTTCATTCGTGAGAAATGAATTTCGATGAAATTTAGATGTACATGATTGTATAGATAATTTCATAGCTGCATGAGGGAATTTCTGCACATACAGTAGTGAAGCCCTCAGAGCTTTATCAAAACATGCCAAGTTAAGAATACTCAGGTAATTATTCTAATTTTTAAAAAATAGGATTAGAACTGTCCTAACGGATGAATATACCCCCCCCCCCCCCCACCCCCCTTACAAGGCATATTTGATGGTGGAATATAATGAATTTGACCGTTGAAGAATAAATGATTTATAAGAATGATATAATATCATACTCTGAACAATGACAACATACTCCCCCCAAACTCCCTCAAAATGGAAAATAATATCCGTAACTTCTTTGAAACTTTAAAAATCTCAAACAAAGTGGGTGTATAACTTCAATATTCATAGACGACATTCACAAAGTTTTATTCAGATCTTTTTATTGGTGTTGAAGATATACACTGGACAAATTATGTCTACGGATGCACACATAATTCTAGTATTCATTTATTACATTTCCCACATTAAATGAATAGGCAGATTAAATGCTTAAAGTCGTGTTGCAAGATAAGCTGGATAAAAACCCTACCACAGGAGTACAACATGACATGCCAATGTAACCACTACTTTAGAAATAATACAGGGCTATGAGAGCGGAACTCTTCCTATACAATGTTATAGGTAACATGTTTAAAAGGAAAATATAGAAAACTTATGAAAAATTAAACCTTGAACATTTTGGTTAAAATGGTGTCAACTCGAATGCAAGCATGCCAACATATATTTCACCATTTTGAATTTTAATTGTTTACCCTAATTCACTTCATTCTGAGATGATGTTCACGTTGCATAAAATATGCACGGTGCACTGTTTCCATCAACTGCACTATATTTCCCCGAGTTCAATGAATATAAGCAGATTAAATGTCTAAATCGTGTTGCAAGAGGTTTTGATAACTGTCAGTACTTATCCGGATAACTTTTGAATTTTTTTTAAATTCTACATACGTGTCTGTTTATTGTATTTAATGGATAACACATGTAAATACCTTTTGCATCACCCTCAAGCACGGTCACTCCGTAAGACATATTAACTATTTGTCAAAGTTAAAAGAAGAGTATTTCCCTAATTACTTGTTTATCTACTTATCATAATCATTTCAATCAAGCTGGGTCCCCCCTCCCAATTATTCTAATTCAGGGGCCAATTGTCATTTGTAGTTTTTTACACCACAGCGAATAACTAAGTTGTTCAGTGGTAAATGGGCAGCTACACCCTGATCATGTATGCCTTGGGTATAGTTGATGAAACGTGTTTTCTGTAAAGAATAAGATTCAGCATTCAGAAGCAGCTGCCCTATTTTGTTTGCAGACCTATTAAACTTTTAAAGAAAATAGAAATGTGAAATTTACAAACAGGACGAGTGGATATCACCTACGCTAGTCGATTGTCCGAGTGAAAGTATAAAGATATCTATTTATCAGAGCCTGTTGTGTACCTGTTCACCAGTTTTATCCCTGCAATGTGCAATCTGTTCCGTATTATTATAGATGTGGACTTCAATCTCAGAATCATGTGTCCAGGATCAACACAGGATATGCTTCATTGAAACTAAAATTTAAAACCATACACTACACTTTCAGTCCCGGACAAGACAACCACCGATTCAGGAAAGAGTTATATTGAAACCTAACTAAATATTTTTATACAATATAGCTTAATATTATAACATTATGCAATATTATACATATAGACGAGCATACGGTTATATCGCGTTCGAAACTTCCAATGCTAGCACATATGACGTCACTGAATATCGGCTGCTTGCGGGGCACTGGTCATGACAAACTCCACAGGTAAATTAAAGTTACCAACGTTCAGACTGTCAGAAGAGAATCAAGTCTGTTTTACATATGATGCGGCATTAGTTAGGCTAAGACCAATATAAACCTGATGTAATTTTACTATACTTTAAAACGGTTAGTTCATTCGTTGCCCCTGTACTTTTTTTGTAGCAAGTGCAAGCCCCTGTGCCCCAATAAAAAAATAAACATAATTTAAACTGAGTTTTGTTACATACTTTGTCCACAGATCAAACTAAGGGGCGAGGTCTGACAAAAAACTAATTAGATCTATATAAATTATCGTAAATAAACACGTTTTAAAATCATATCAAACATTATATTATCTTTCTTTTACACATTTAATTTTCTTTAACCTTTTAACATTTTCAACTATTCTATCCAAATCATCATTCCCATTACTCTTTGTTAAGTCTGATGTATATAATTCACAGTGAATGTTTATTCTTATCAAATACATTTTCCTTTCATAATTTTATTATTGGGAAAAATGCAAGATAAATTGGGGGGAAAATTGGCAATTTTTAGGAGGGGAAAGGGCCGAAATTCGGACCCAAAATGGGCCTAAAAAAATCACTGTATAATTATGTGATTTTTAACAGTCGCTTGTCTTTTTTCACTAAAGTGTAATGGATGTCAGATGACAGAAACTTATGGGATTTTATCCTCCCTCCCCCTAACTATTTGAATTAGATTTTTATCCGACATCGATCTTTTGAACTCGCCCTTAAGGCCTGTAAATTATAGGAAATTGTAAGACTTCTCTCCCTCTCTCTTCTCTCTCTGTCTCTGTCTCTCTCTCTATTATATATCTTTTTATTGATTAAAATTCAGTTACCTGTGCTTTGTCACACACATGAACATGGCTTAAAAATGTCACCCTCTCCCCCATCAAGGTATAAAATTATAATTATGTGTTACCCAAACAATTAAGTTGTCGGGAGCAATATCGATCAGAAAGCAAGTCGAGGAAACTCTTTATAATGATATTTAAAGTATATACTCTACTCAGAAAAAGATCAGATCAGCATTATGGTGTTTATTTATGAATGCATAATTTTCATTCAAACAAAATACAATATTGTACGTAGCATAAGATGTCATGTGGAATTTAAGTTAAAATGTCTGATTTTTAGTAGGGGTGAAACGATACAGTACCTTCTCGATTCGATTCGATTTTTGATACTTTAGTCTCGATTCGATGATTTTCGAATCGATACAATAGCATGTACTAAACTCTTCATAATGCTAAGATTTTTTCATGTTTCATTGTATTTATTGCTCTCTGCAAATAAATTCTACATAATGTAAAAACGTTAACATAGAGCAACACTCTTATCACTTGTCCTAAAGCCGAAATGTCGCCATACCCAGGATTTATACATTGGGGGTGCATTTTTCAACTCGACTGCGTCCATTTTGATACAGCAAAGTTTACTTGTATGTTGATTGGGTAATTTTCAATTCCATTGGCTAATCAGAAACCGTGTTATCAAGAGCAATGTGTGCTATGATTTTAAAACCGTATCGAACCAAAACAGACCCCGAATAAATCGAACATCGAATCAGGGCCACTACATCGCAATTCGGCCGCATCGCGATGCATCGCTTCACCCCTAATTTTTAGAAGATAGAGGAGGATAAATGTCAGAAACTTAAATTATTTCTTTTCGTAGTGATTTTTTAATTTGAAAAAATCTAATTGAGTTGTCTCCCCTTATAGAATTTCTTTTGATTGATTTTATATTGTTGTAAATGTCCCACAGAGAATTTTTTACTCATAAGGAGACTTCACCATTGCCGGTGAAAAGCTGCAAAATTTAGGCCTATGCTCGGTGCTCATGGTCTTTGAGCGGGGGGTTATCGTGTCAAAACTGCTGTGAATACGGGGCCTCGGTTTTTGCGGTCTCATCTGAAGGACCGCGCATCGACCGGCCCCATTTAATCGCCTCTTATGACAAGCAAGGGGTACTGAGGGCCTAATCTAACCTGGTTAGAGTTTGCAAAAGAAATTTAAGTAAAACCTACCAGACATTATATGAAATATCCTGTGTACATGAAGAAATTAGTCAATCTACCTGAGACAAATTTAAAAATTTACCTGTAAACTGAAGAAAAAAAACCTGAATTTGTATATTTTTAATCAGTAGTGAATGTGACAATTCAAAACATATTGTTTAATAGCATTTTCTAATATGATGTTATTTAGCATTATAAACTGTTAGTCTCCATTGTCACTCTTGTGACTCATTCTCTCCCATGTCTGATTATCACTTTCGTTCTCAATCTCTGGAATATCCCAGTGAACTCAAAATAAAAGAATAAAAAGATACCCCAGAGTCTACTATATTTGGGTATTTGTTGAGACTCCTAAGATGACCTGATCCCACCTTTGGTGTTTCTTAGCAGGTTGGTTGGAGACCTGGAAACACCAAAGGTGGGATCAGGTTTGATTGATAGCTATTTTCCGAGTTTTTATTCTTTGTCGTATAATTTATGAGATTGATCACCGTTCATTGATATTGTAGTAATTAGGGCTTTACGGACCGTGGACATCGGCCTGGATAGCTCATGCAGTGGTTAGAGCACCTGACTAGTACGGTAATGCAGGGGTCCCGGGTTCGATTCCCGGTCCAGCCAAAGATTTTCTCCTCTCTCCTATACTACCATATCTACACTTTTTCATGTTAATTTACGTTCACAGATGTTTTTTTATTTAATTCTTATCAAATTTAAAATTTCTCATCATGAGTCAATTTGTATGTATCTTTCTTTTGTGATGAAGTTTTTAATTATGTGACATTCAGAGCTCCAGATAATTTTTCACCACAAAGAGTATTTACTCCCTGATTTTCAAATCAATGAGTATTTAATGCTTTTCAGAAAAATTCAAAAGTGTGTTTTATTAATTTACTGATTATCTTTGCTCTTTTGCACAGAAGATGTCACCAGATAAACGATACTTCTTCCGTTAAACTTTGACTTAAAGTTTACACTAAAAGGCTGCTCCAGCTATTTATGGGGAAAATCCTTTGCAGTTCTTTTTTATTAAAACTATTCATTGTCATTGGGAATTTGATACTTATCATTGATGCATTGAATTTGAATATGTCAAACACTCAGTCACATGATTATGATCAAATTATGTATATCATTCGTCCACGATTGATAATACAAGGTTTTTTTTCTGTGCTTTTGACCGCACAGTAACTCTTTAAAGAAAGAAAGTATAACAAGTAGGCTTATATAATAGTGTTTTGAGTTAACTCTTCCAACTTTTCAAAATTGTGATTGTCATCAAAACACGTATTTCACTAAGCGCTAAATATCATGTACATGTATGATCAAGCCCTGGGCTAACCTCAATTCATATGAATAGATAATTCATATTTATATCATACTACATGTATCACAAATACACGGACTAATACGCATTACTTTGGGAGCTAGTGTAAAGCGTATTTACATTCGCTAATGCGTAATTGTACGCATGATTTTCAACTTATATTGCGTATTTGGTAAAATTTAAAGAGTATTTACGCTGATACGCACCTTATGTGGAGCTCTGACATTGATTATAATCAATTGATTGGGAAATTGTTGGTTGGATACCTTGAAATATACCGATTGGATACCTTGAGATATCATACACGTGTAACAGGGTTTCTCCCAACAAGAATGACTGACGAATTACGCCTGTAGGGTCCAGGTCTCAATATATATTTATTTGGATTCAGTGGTGGAATAGACAATATATCTCTATAAAGATAGTCCTGAAATATGATAAAACAACGATGTAATACTAACTTAACAATCAATAAGCCTATGCTAAACGATATTTAATCCTACTGATTGCCATCAAGATACGCTTATCATTTAAGGGAGATAACTCTAAAGATACATCATTTTGCAAAATAGTATTTCTCTCGTGAACATTCATAAAAATTAATGAAATAAAACAATAATATTGTCATACCCTTCTATGGGAAGAATCTTCCCTCAGTAAATTTACAGCTCGGAAAACATATGATATCAGGATTCAAGGATTGACTCTATAATTCAATAAAGTACCATTGAATGTACAATGTTATGTAAAATCACTTTCATAAATTAAACTAAATATCTAATTGCTCATTTTGAACAAAGTCATCAAATACAAATAAAGACCAAGTGTCCGATAATTTTTTCCCAATGAAATACAAGATAAGATATGTCCCAAAATTTATTCTGTTCTTTAGTCATTGCAAAAAGAAAATGTGTAGAAACTTGCGTCTAACTCAAATTAATTTATCAAACTTGCAATCATCTGCAATTCCCCCGAGAGGTTGATAAAACAATTAATTGAGCAATATCCCGTGGAACTACAGATGTCTTTGAAGCATTTGAATTAGGTAATAGATAACAGGTAAATAAAGCATTTAAACTATACTCTGATCAAGAAGTACATATATGTACTTAAACAACATGGGCACGTTTGATTTGAATTTGAGTTACGCGAATTGTTTGAGTTTTAAAAAAAAACGTGTATTTCATAACACTGGTGTTGAACACGGATTGGAAAAGTTTACTCCACTGACGAATCTGAAGTGAAATGCTCGGGCTAATAAAGTACGTCGCTGATGCCATTCTGAGCCAGAAAATGCAAACATGAAAGCTTTCTGACATAGTGCAGATTCAAATTTCAAGTTTGTTAAAATCATGGCCCCGGGAGGTTAGGAGTTCAAAGGTTTACATGGGAATATATAGGGAACGTCTTTAAAAATCTTCTCAAGAACTACTCAATGGTTCAAATTTACATGAAATTGTAAGAGCGTTCCTGATATTATGTAAATTCAAGTTTGTCAAAATCATGGCCCCCAAGTGTAGGGTGGGGCCACAATTGGGAATTAACTTTGCCTATAAAATTTTTGTCTGGTAAAATGTGATTTGGTCCGGTAATATCTCAACCATTACTGGACCAAATGTCCAGTAAGTACCTGAAGACCTTCAGAACACTGTCACTGACCAATAAAAACCCTTCATACAAAATGACCACACTCAGATCCATGACCAAAGCCCCCAAGGTATATAAATTGTAAGTGTACCTTTGTGTAGTGGTTTAAATAAAGGGGTGCATCAAAGATCTAAATATGTATGAATATAAAAACATATATTTGTCAGTAATGGATTGTCAAAACTTAGTAATATTACACACGTTTTCAATATATAAAAGTTGATAATATGCACCAACCAGCTGTCAACATTGCAGATGTAAACCAGTGCTTTAATAGTAGCCCTCATCTGGTCAGACAATATATATACATAAAACATGTATTGAATGTACTAACAAATATAAATATCTAGGAGTAATATTATCCTCCTGTGGTTCATTCAAGGAAGCAAATGATCTGATCTATACAATAATGCTCTTAAGGCCTCATTCAAACTTTATAAAGACATCAAATCTATCGATCCACCAATTAAAACATTTTTGCATCTTTTTGACCATATAGTAAAACCCATCGCCTTGTATGGCTGCGAGATATGGGGAACACTTTCAACATGCAATTGCTGGAAAAAGACAGAGATTTATATGATATATTTAAAAAACCTGAATATTAAGTTTTGTAAACATCTACTGGGTGACGGTAAAAGAAGTACTAATATTGCAATAATCTCTGAATTGGGTAGATATCCTATGTTCTGCTCTATAATCCAAAGTATTTTACTACATTGGCATAGACTTGAGGATTGCCCATAATCATCACTGTTATACAGTGCTTATACAGAGAATATCAATCTGAATTCATATAATATAAATTGTTGGTACAAAAACATTAATTATTTTAAGGAAAAAATGGGCATTTTGGTGCCCAATTGTAAAAATTTCAAATTATCATTTTTCAAAAAAACAAATGAAGAATCAGGTACGGAAACAATTTTTACTTTAATTACTGGTCAAAACGACGTGAAGAGGGTCAGAAATCAGGAAAACTCACAACATATTTTTCGTATAAAGAAAACTTTACTATGGAAAGTTATATATTTTTAGGATCCCTAAAATTAAGAAAAACTCTATGTAGATTTCGAATTAGTGCACATGACCTTCGAATTGAAAGAGGAAGATATGAATTTACAAAAACCAATTCTGGCCAGAAGATTTCTTTAATAGAAAGAAACAAAAGAATATATGTGAATTATGTAACCTTAATTGTGTAGAAGATGAATTTCATTTCCTTACTGATTGTCCATTCTATTGTTGAAGAGAGAAATATGTTTTTTAATGGTATATACATGCAGCTCAACAAAATTTTTATCTATCTAACAAATAAGGACAAATTTACTTGGTTGATGATTAATGAAGACAAACCAGTAATTGTCAAATTGAGTGAATATTTAGTGCAAACTTTCAGAAAAAGAAGTGATGCTTTAAAACTGCAAAAATCATTATAGTTTATTATTCATATATTGGTATAATACTGATACTGTCCATTTACTTGTATATATACATGATTAGCAATTCATATATAATGTACTTGTTTTCCCAACATGTTGCATCCACATGCAGTTTGCAGTCTATGTAACCTGTAGTTATATATATAATGTTGTAAACTTTCTTTCTTTTTATACCCCCCGCAAACGAAGTTTGGGGGGTATACTGGAATCACTCTGTCCGTCCGTCCGTCTGTCTGTCGATCGTCCGTTTGTCCGTAGACGCAATTTGTCCGAAGTTTATTTCTACTACCGCTGGACATATTTCATTCAAACTTTATGCACATCTTCTATATATTATGTAGTTGTGCATCTCCTATTTTCATTGAAATATTTTAACAGTTATAGAAGTTACGCACATTTTCTTTTCATTTTGGGGGTTGCGCACTTTGTCCAGAGTTTAATTCTAATACTGTTGAACAGATTTGATTCAAACTTTATTCTCATCTTATATATATAATGTAGTTGTGCATCTTCTATTTTCATTGAAATATTTTAACAGTTATGGAAGTTACGGACATTTTCTGATTCACATTGATTGCCCTGTAGATAATGTGAAAATATCCAATAACTGCTTGCATTAAATATTTCCCATCATCTTATATGCCCCGCGGGGGGTATTAGTCCCATTAGGACAGTTCTAGTTTGAATTTCCTTCTTTATAAACTGTCTTACTGTTATGCCCTCTGGGCCCAAAATTGGAATAAACTTATCTTATCTTATCTATAAAATGCATATATATATGTCCAGGGGTCCGTGTTTGCCCAACTATATCTATTTTGTATTGCTTGTAGGAGTTATGAGATTGATCACCGTTCGTTATCTTCACCTTGCACATGCATGCGTAGGGAATTTGGGTACATGTTAAAACAAATTTTAAACGCAATTTTATACATTATCAATGACACCAGTTCCTTAAGTTAAAAGCTTTTAATAAAACATGCCTTGAAATTTTACATTTCAGACTCTGGCTGGCCATTTGGACTAATCTTGGACCGACAATACCTCTTCTCTCTTGCTTTCCATTATATATTATTACTTCATGAAAATGGCAGTAAAGTAGTCGATGGGATCTTAGATGTAGGCGCCAAATCTTTGGAGTATATATTGCAGATCCTGAGTACACTCCAACCGGAAACCAAGCTAGTCCTTCTTTTCTGCACGTTGTCTATGATTATTTGTCTGCTTACATGCATAAAAGGTAGCTCGTATGTATTAACCTTAAATGTCTGTTGCGTTTTAATTGTTTGCTTTAATTGACCCAAGCTTCTAAAATTTCTACCAAAATGTATGGAAGTTTGGATGGCAGGGGAATATTACAGTAAGTAGGAACTAGGGGTGAAACGATACAGCAGTTTCTCGATTCGATTCGATTTTCGAAACTTTAGTCTCGATTCGATGATTTTCGATTTGATACAATAGCATGTACCAAATTCTTTATAATGCTAAGATTTTTTTATGTTTTGTTGTATTTATTGCTCTCTGCAAATAAATTCTACATAATGTAAAACCGTTTAACATACAGCAACACTCTTATCACTTGTCCTAAAGCCGAAATGTCGCTATACCCAGGATTTATACATTGGGGGTGCATTTCTCAACTCGACTGCATCCATTTTGATACAGCAAAATTTACTCGTATGTTGATGGGGCAATTTTCAATTCCATTGGCTAATCAGAAACTGTGTTATCAAGAGCAATGTGTGCTATGATTTTAGAACCGTATTGAACTGAAACAGACCCCGAATAAATCGAACATCGAATCGAGACCACTACATCGCAATTTGGCCACATCGCGATGCATCGTTTCACCCCTAGTCCCTGGAACAATGTGGGATTTTTTTCAAAATTGCATATTTTTAGCCCAGATTTTCTAATGATGTCTGAACATGATATTTTTATTATCATCCCAGACAAAACAATCTTGATTGATTTGGGTGTAGCATTGGGAATATTATTGCTGGACCCCCACCAATATCATATTTCTCATGACATTGCATGTGTCTTTATTTATTTACTTGTGTCACAGTCAGACAGGTTTGATCGATGGTAACCAGATAACTCGGTTAGTAGAGCTCCTGACTGGATCGAGATTTAGGAAGCCTGGGTTTGAATACCGGTCTGGTCTGTTGCATTTTCTTCCTTCAATCTGTTAAAAAAAGTGCAATTGACCAGCCCCTGGAACTGACAGGTGAAAATCACTGCCAGGGAAAAAGATCCTAGGTTGATATATATGTATCTTTGAGTGTGAAGACATTTAAGGAGGGAGGAATTAATGTGGCAGCCAGACAGGTTCGTTCGGCATTTGCCAAATATCTCAGTTGGTATAGCACCTGGCTGGAGATTCAAGGAACCCGGGTTTGAATCACGGTCTGGTCTGTTGCATTTTCTCCCTAGATATTCTTAATGAATTGTTCACTGTTCACTCATCATTGACTTTACGTTTGTGCTCCATTTGTGTTCTAGCGGCATTCACCCACTGTTCAGTGTTAACCAAGTTGCATTCAGCATTCACACATATTTCACTCTGTGTTCATTCAGTTCAAGTGGGAAAGTGCATTGTTTCAGGGACTGTATAAACAGATTATGGAAAACGCCAACTAATTTTCATTAGTAAGAAATTTAACAGCTGAAACTCCATTTTTCTGATTACGGACTTAACTCATGCAGTGCTGCTGAGAAGGTCTTAGACTTTTTATAATCTCTTTTTCACTTAGAAATTATGTATTTGACAGCCAAAATCTGTTTTGCTATTTGCCTGAGGGCTCCACAGCATATTTTTAGGTCACCTGAGTAAACTCAGGGGACCTATTTGCAATTGGTTTTCGTCCATCGTGCGTTAACAATTGAACATTTTTAACTTCTTCTTAATAACTACCAGTCCATTTCTTTTCAAATTTGTTATGAAGCATCATTGGGACAAGGGAGACATAAATTGTAAATTTCAGGACTCCAGCACCCCTGGAACCCTAGGGGCGGGGCACCACACACATTTAAGAAAAACTAAATGCATAGTGGTGTAGAGCAGGAAGGCCTCTACAAAATTGTAAACATGATCCCCAGGGTAGGGGTTCTGACCCCAAGGCGGGGCCAAACTTGTTATATAGTGTATATGTGGAAAACACTTAAATAACATCTTCTTTAGTGCTATTGATACTAAATTGAAAGTAAATAGATATTTAGAAAGAATGGGTAGTCCTTTACCAAAAATTGTAAATTTGATGATCCCAGGGGTAGGGGTTTAGGTATCAGGGTGGGGCCAAAATGATCAGTTATTAAATGTGTGAACAATAAACAATTTTAACTTCTTGATAACTATCATTCCAATTCTTTTCAAATTTGGTATGAAACATATGTGGAACAAAGGGAACATAAATTGTAAATTTCTGGATTCTTGCACCCCTGGAGCCTATGGGGCAGGGCAAAAACTGCCCAAAAATGACAAATTTTCAAAAATCTTCTTGTCAAGAACCACACACATATAAGAAAAACTAAATGCATCTAGTGAGTAGAGCAGGAAGGGCTCTACCAAAATTGTAAATTTCATGATCCCCGGGGTAGGGGTTCTGACCCCAGGTCGGGGCCAAACTTGTTATATAGTGTTTATGTGTAAAACACTTAAATAACTTTTTCTTTAGTGCTTTTGATACTAAATGGATAGAGCAGGTAGTCTTTTATCAAAATTGTAAATTTGATTTTCCCCAGAGTAAGGGTTTTGACCCCAGGGTGGGGCCAAACTTAGAATATATAGTATTTATGTGTAAGTTTGCTGATACTGTATAAAATCTAAATGCATACTTAGGAATAGCAGAAAAGGATGTACAAAAAATGGTGAATTTCACAATCCAGGGTTATGACTTTAGGATGAGTCCAAATTAGTATGAATATCTTTTGAAGTTTTAATGTTAATACACCTATTATTTAAAGACATTGATCAGTGTATGCACTTTTGAGGGCAGTGAAGTTGTAAGAACACATCTTGTTTTATACTGTTGCTGAACATTAGAATTTAGCTTAGATATTCAGAACAGGAAATTTTTTTTAGATTTCATAGCCCATGGAAGTAGTGATACTTTTTCACTAGTATTCAGGTGACCGATAAGGCCTGTGGGCCTTTTGTTAAAGTTTCATCTGGCTGTTACTAGGATATATCTTTAGCATATTCTCTAGTTGTAATTCAAGACTAGCTGTTAAGCATGTACAGTGTATTTATCCATAATTTAGTTTTGTAGTTCTGTGGTAGTTGGACGGGTTCGATTGCTTGCGGTAAGATAGCTCAGTTAGTAGAGCACCTAACTAGATAATTCAGGGGGCCCATGTTTGAATTCTGGTCTTCTCCTCTGCATTTTCTCCCTTCCTGTTGCACTTCTCTAAGTATTATTCATATTGAGAACCCTTTCTCTTTTTGTCTTCATCAGTTCTTTTGTAAGTTTAGCATACTATAGCTGTCAATGTATAAATATGATAACATGTATTTAACTAAGAAAACAGTGCTTTAAAGTTTGCATTCTTTTTGAACAGTTTCAAGATACCGCAATAATCACATTTTCCCTCCTGCGGGATCCAATTCAATGTATGATTGGAGTGTGTTTGATCTGGCAAAGGTAAAGATTATGAGTTGTATTTATACAATGTACATGTAAAGTATGTAATTTACATTGTACTAGATCCTTCCCTCACTTTAATTGATTTGTGGTAGTATTCAAGATTACTTACAAATGTACATTACACAAGTGCTTGATAAATATGGCATAATATGTGTTAATTTAATTTAAGTGTCTTGCAATTTATGAGAAGGGCTCAGACAGTAAACTCATGAGCTTTATACATGAACTACAAATTTTAAGGACTATTCACATTTACAGTGTATCTGATTTAAATAGAGAGTGAAAAGTGATAAATAAAACCAAGAAACTTTCAAGACTAAGTCTCACAAATATATGCAAATATTGGTTACCCATTACTCGTGTATAAAAGAAGCTTCTGTACATGTATATGTATAGAGATTCAGGAGGCCCGGCTTCATGTCCTGATCTGGTCTATTGAATTTTCTTTCCTATAGATGTACTACATTTGGTGTCATGGGCCACCCATGGACTTTAGGTGAAATTCCTGCCAAGAATAAAAAAAAAATCTGCAAGGAGGGTGAAGACAATTTATTAAGGAGGGAGGATACTGTAGCTAGTTCTATAATTGGATCGTGGTTATCATCCTGGGTAGCTTAGTGGTTAGAGCACCTGCCTTTTAATGCAGGCATCCCTGGTTTGATTCCCGGTCCAGCCATAAATTTTCTCCTTTCCTATGTTACATTTGGTGCCGTAAGACCAGCCCCTGGAACCGACTGGAGAAAATACCTGCCAGATGATTTAGATTCTGGGTTGATGTCTTCAAGGTGTGAAAACATAAAGTTTAAGATGAGAGGAATGTGGCTGTCAGATGCCCGGGCGGGTTTGATCATGCACCGGTGGCCAAATATATGTAGCTCAGTGCACATATGAAGCACCTTCATTTAAATCAATTAGAGATTTAGGAGGCCCAAGTTCAAATCCCAGTCTGATCCATTTCATTTTCTCCCTTCCTGTTACATTTGGAGTACTTTTGAATACTACAATTTGTCTTTGTTTATATCAGGTGATTTTTTTTTAGCCAAAAAGGTTAAAAAGAACTTTTATTTGATTAAATTTTCCATTGTTTTGTTAATTAGTATGTAAGATTCATGTTCATTTGTTCTCAACTAAGGGTAGCAGTACCAGAATTTGAGTTCCAGTGGGAGCATGGTCAATATATATATATTGATTCCATATAATCATAGTTTTCTGCCCTCTCAGAGTGAATGTTTTGGAATTTAAGCTGCTTGCTTTCTAAACTTCATGAGAATCTCCTTGGTAAAATAGGCTCCCAAGTCCTTTTAATTCTTCTCCTTTCAATGATATACATGTACATGTATATATGCAAACATCATCACCCAAACGTCCCGTCAAATGCCCTGGAATTAGTGTTTTAATGATTTTACCATTTTAGATTTACATTTTGGAATAACAGAATTCTGAACAAATATTTATTAGTTTTTGTCAGAATAATTTGTGAACTTTTTATACCTTTATTTAGACTGCATATGAACCTGGTCACACAGAAGCAGTAGTGAAGTTGGTTGAGAGATATGGATATGATGTAAATTATGTTATGCCAACTAATGGACTCTCTCTATTTCTGGTATGTAAAAAATTATTTATTCTGAGCTATGTCCATTAAGACATGATGTACATCTATACAACAATATTGAAAAAAAATATCAGTACAATATCTACTATTTCAACTATATATACTGGGTTTTGCACTGAGGCTGTAATCCTAAAGGTGTGTATACAGTGCTCCCTCAATATATTGCCCTCTTCTGCCCCTTTGTTATAATGCAACCCCTGTTTATTGCCTGAAAATCCTAAAGAACAGATTTCTTCCCATGACACCCCCGTTGTAAATGGTATTAAACCCTGCATATAATTGCCATATGCCACTGATTCTCACAGACAATTGGTCAAATTTTATAGGGTTTACCATTAATAATAATGCCAATTACCTAACATTCATTAGTACATGTTTTACACTTCGAACAAAAGATTTTTGTGTGTACCAAATAACTTGGTACACCCCAAGTCTAAGCTTTATGGTTGGGTAACCGTGCCTTTGTATTTCTAATTATTAGACCAATAATAATCAATGATTGGTAATAATCAAGGAAGGGCATTGAGCTTTCTGAATACAATGTGTCATTTACCAGATTTAGTATGGAGCATTGAATATTAAAAGAAAAATTTGGGTTGGCTTTGGCGACCAACAGAAACAAAATATAAGACATATGGCATGTCAAACGTTGCAATATTTGATCTTTTCCATTTGTATTCTATATTTTCCATTTGCATTGTATAATTTTTCATTTGCATTGTATAATTTCCATTTGTATTGTATAATTTTCCATTTGTATTGTATGTTTTCTATTTCTATTCTATAATTTTCCATTTGTATTCTATATTTCCATTTGCATTGTATAATTTTTCATTTGTATTGTATCCAGGGAATGTTTATTTTGATTTGTTACGAAGGATTTCATTAGTTAACATCACTAATGTACTACATATGTAGACGTGCTCAGCACACAGGGCCGTAGCAATGATGGTTCTTTATTGTGCCAACGCCTGTGCAGCGATACGGAGTATCTGTTTTTAAGGTCATTACGGAAAGACCCGTGATTCTTACTTTTAAATGCCGAGTGTTTGGCAAAGGAGCAATCACTGTCTTTGTTTATGTCTTAGGCTTGATGTGGCAATGACAGTAACGGTTCTCGAACTCACGACCTTTTGCCTACAAACCAAGCGATATATTGCTGAGGTACCGCGACCAGGTCCATGGAGGACTAGTTATTTTTAAAAATGTGTAGCAAGCTCTAGTAATGGCAAATCCCCCCCCCCGATCATTTTTTTAAAAAATAGAACTGTCCATAAAAGAATGCTTATTTTTATTTAGTCAGAATTCAGTAGATTCGGGGGACTTAATTCGGCCCTTGGGTCCCCACCAATTGTTAACATCGAGTTTGTTCAATGGATTAATCTTAAGTTATCGTTTATCGAATTTGGTACTGCGCGAGATGTTGAAGAAGTAAAGTTCAGGAGCCACGTTTCGCAGGAATGTACCGTATTTGCTAAGTGTAATGGCGTAACAACCCCCCAACCCCCCATTAGTTGATCGCTTTTATGCATCTAATGTGATCAGCATATTCAAACTAGTCTCCTATTTAACCACTGGCTGATCTAGATCATTCTGAACGAAAGGATGCAGTAAACTGCTGGATGTCTGGGGACTGTCTTAAGATCCCTAGTGAGTCCAGTGCAAAACTTTGGTCGAGGGGGTGGGGGCGAAGTCAGTGGCGGATATGAGGGGGCGCAACCGCCCCCCCCCCTCAAAATTTTCAAATTTAAGGTAAATCTTGGTGTCTTGTTTAGAAAAATGTATTAAACGATAAAAGAAGCAATAATTTCTTCAATTCCCGGAGAAATAAATGACAAAATCTTTGACAAATAAAACTTTAAAGCCCGGTATTCTCTTTTACAACTCTATACTTTTCATAGACCAGCATTAGTGGACACAATTATGTATATAACTAGAAGTTTAAAGTCCAGTATTTTATTTTTACAACCAACTTCTTTTTACAGTGGATTCCCCCTTAGGGTACCCCACAATCGGTTCCGTTCCGCAAAGTACCAATAGCCGATTTCTTGAATTACTTAATTTTTCCAGAAACCCTTAAAATTTGCGTCATTTTATTAATTTCCTTTTATTAAAAAATGACATATTTCAAGCCCTATAAAAATCTGTAAAATCCAGGAGCTTCCGGGGGCAAAGCCCCCTAGACCCTATCAGGGCTTCGCCCTGGACCCACTGGGGCCGTCTCAAGGTGGCCCCAGACCCCCTGCCTCATAAAGTGGCGCCCCCGTAACCACAATTCCTGGATCCGCCCCTGGAAGTCCCCTGGAACAAGTGGGTTCTGACAAAATAAAACATACATGCATGCTTTTTTCGACATCTATATACAAAATATCATTTGTAAAGGGGGGGGGGGGGGGGGGGGGGACTCCCAGCGCAAGATTCCTCATTGCTAGCTACATGTATGTTCAACTAGTCCTTATATGGAACCAATCGCGGTAGTTCAGTGATATACTCTTTGGTTCGTAACCGTGAAGTCGCATGTTCGAGTTCTACTCGTGTCATTGCTGCATCAAACCTCAGACGTAAATATAGTAAATTATACTTTCCCATACGCATTGCTATCTAAAATATGTAGCATAGTAAGTCTATTTGTGGTACGTCACCTACAGCTGGTGACGGCTAAATATAAGTGGGACCTAAACTAATGAAATCCTTCGTAACAAATCAAAATAAACAATCCCTCGGATGCAATACAAATGAAAGATTTTGCAATGCAAAACCTAATAATACTTGAAAACTACTCACAGTGCACCCTCACCTGGCTGTTAAATACAGGTAAACTCCCCTTGAGGGCACAAATTATCAAACCCAGCTAGCCAATACAAAATTGCACCAATCAATGTAAATGCTGATGATCTTGATTAAAGGATAAAAAATACGGAAGGGTTTTAATAATTAAATAGAGACCACAAAGAGTTTTCATTTCTCATGTGAAACGTACTAATTAGTATGTTGTTAAACTTTTCTCTCGCCACTTGATTTGGTCCCTCGCTTCGCTCGGCACATATACTTGGTATTCACACATATACCTTAAGAGCGGTGCGGTGAAGTGTGACAGACTGGAAGGTATTCAGGTGTTCAGGTTCATTACAAATAATTGCTGAATTAAACTGAAGATAATCTAAATGTTTAAACAGAATGGAGCCCAAATTAATTTACAGACTTGAATTTCTTTTGACTGCTCAGTGAATTGTCTGTAATGGTAAAATTCACTACATAATAAATGCCACACCCGCTTTATTGCCGAAATTTGTTTTGAACTTAAGTTGGCAATACCTGTATATTGAGGGAACACTGTAGATGTGTCGTATCGATATGGAGTCACTATTGTTGAGATTTCCTGTCTTGATGATATCATATCAATATCTGATTCAGAATGTTCAGTTTTTCCGTCTTGTTGATATACAATATGATATATATATTGATATTGAATCATTTATCGTATTGAATATCATCTGAATCATGCATTGAGATCTTGCATCTTCTTAATATCGATATTGATGCATTTTCATTCTCTTATATTAACTTAAAATCTCTCTTTGTTTCAGTGTGCCTGTCTGAGTGGGAGAAGAGGGTTGATTTCATACATGATTGAGAGAGGTACATGTATGATGTAGCTTACAGAACTATGGCTCTTCTTGGGGGGGGGGGGGGGGGGGGGGGGGGGGGGGGGGGGGGGGGTGGTCTATCTCAATTTTCCTCCAAAAAGCTGCAGTTCTGCCTCTAATAAGACTGCTAATTATGCCTCTAATAAGACTGCTATTTATGATTAAAATTTCTTTTGAGCACATTTTACTACTTGAAATTTTAGCAATACATTGCCTGGTAGTAACATATTTTTCTTAATGAAAAACTTTGTGAATGTTCTAGATCTAAAACGATTACTTTTGCTGTTTAGGAGCTAATGTGAATATGACAACCTCGTCTGGGGACACCTCACTGTACCTTGCCACTTATGGTGTTCTCAATTCCCCGAGACAGGAGCTAGAATTACTCACTGATCTCATCAAAGCAGGTAAGTTGAGACAGCCGAGCTAGAATTACTCACTTATCTCATCAAAGCAGGTAAGCTGAGACAGTCAAGCTAGAATTACTCACTGATCTCATCAAAGCAGGTAAGCTGAGACAGTCAAGCTAGAATTACTCGCTGATCTCTGATCAAAGCAGATAAGTCAAGACAGAGCTAGAATTACTCACTGATCTCATCGAAGCAGGTAGAGACAGTCAAGCTAGAATTACTCACTGATCTCGGTAAGCCAAGACTTACTCTTTGATCTCATCAAAGCAGGCAGCTAGAATTACTCACTGATCTCACCAAAGCAGGTAGCTAGAATTACTCACTGATCTCATCAAAGTAGGTAAGTCGAGACAGAAGCTAGAATTACTCACTGATCTCGTGTAACTAACATCTAGGCTTTCATATACTAGTCTACTGATATTCAACTTACAAATGAAATACAGTAAAATCTTAATTGTTATCTTGAACTTGATCATCCTGGGACCGAGAAAAAACTTCCGATGATTTGAGATATGACATCGAGGGTAAAATAATTGATGAATAAGTGGTTGGGACTTCTAAATATCATTTTGACATATCCATGGTATTCGAGACATCGGTGTTTGAGATAACGAAGTTCAGCTGTAATTTTGAATTAAACTAGAAAAGAGAAATATTTGTCAGGCTCACCACAGTCAATAGTACTTAGGAGGTACTAGTAATTGAGAGATACATGTATGAACTGGTAATTGGGAGATACTAGTATTAGCGGTTCATATTTGGCACAAAGATTGATTACGACCAGAATCAAACCAAACAAATTAATATCGCCCAAAACGACAATGGCACCCAGTTCACACTTACACCATCTCACAATTATTAACACCTTCATGTCTGCTTCTGTATTCAATGATACTCGGACCTATACACCTCTTGTTTTCAAGTTCACGTGGTATTCAAAGTGAAACATGCCTTCAAATATACCCATAGAATAAGCGTCTATATTGAAGATCTGACATGTGACAGTCCATAGAACAAGCCATGAATTCCATGTAATGGTATCCTAAAATCTAGGAGATGCATTATATAATTGAAACTAACAGAAGGGGTTGTTTGTTTTCAACATTTCCCAAGTCTATGACTGTTCCTTGAAATCCACACCCTTCCTGGGTTCATTAATAAAATGTGTAACTTACATTAAAAGGAAGAAAATCAATAACCATTTTTTTCCTAGTTCAAGTTGTGTTAAATGTCGGTGTGTGTATTCCTAGTTACATGTACACATGTAATTAAGTCTCCCAAACGAAGTTTGGAGATTTATTGTTTTTGCTTAGTTCTTATTATATTTCTGCTTCTTCCTCTTTTCTTGCGCGACGCTCAAAAAATGTCTAAAGCAGTTCTCCGTAACTTAATGATGAAAGTATTTATTTAGATATTCATGGATATTATAGGCCAGTGTATTTAGTTGTGCAGAAATGCTTTTGTTTTCAGATTGAAGGGGGTCAGGGTACATTTTGGGAATATCAAATGGGGATGGGGTCTAACATAGGAACCCTATGGGAAAATATTAATTCCAAAATTCAACAGATATTTAAATTGACAAATATTATAGATATAGCCCTGCATGGGGTCTTTGGAAATAAAACAAGAATGAAAGGGCCTACAAACTAGTATCAAGGCAAAAGGGATCCAGAGACCATGACCTCTGACCATGAACATAAAAAATGGGATGATAAGAGGATGATAGGAACTACAAGCTATATTATCAAGGTCATGTGACTCCTGTGACCTTTGATCATAAAAACCTGTATTACTTTAGAACCGAGACAGATAATGAAATAGTGAAACAGGTAGTGGAATCTCCAGAAATGATTAAAGGATGTTGTGACTTACAAACTTAAGTATCTCCAATGACTTTGACCTTGATCATAAAATCTTGTATAACTTTAGAACTGGGACTGCTAGAGACATGGGTTCTTCAGAAATGATGAGAGGATGTTGGGACATACAAACTAGAATCAAGGTCATGTGATGCCAAAGGGAAACAAAGGGATTTTCTGAACATTTTAAAATCAAGGTTTTTGTTATTTAACTTTTTGAAATTAGAATTGGCATGAATTTTATGCAATGGAGTTATTTATGTGTTGGAAAGTAGTAATTACTTAGGAAGAGCACACTTTTATACAGCCAATACTTCATTTGGGAGACTTTATAATTGGCAGATTATAGCCTAGGGAGAGGGCTAAAATAGGCTGTGGCTGCTGCCCAATCCCATTCAATTTCACTTATTTGTGAATAGAAAATTGTATAAATTAAACTCTTGTTGCATGTATTATGCAGGATGTGATGTCAATCAACGAAACCAAAAGGGTTACACTCCTCTCCACCGCGCAGCCAGCAGGGGGAGTATACCTGTCATCAAATTACTGCTCAAACATGGTAAGTAGGAAGTCCGCAAGCACTGCTCTTCTCGCATAGAAATATCAGTACACTGGAGATGTATAGATTCTGGTTGTTTTTTATTTTTTATATTTCTGTCCTGGTTTTTTTTTCATGAACCTAATGTGCATGAATGCTACCTTGCATCGTTTTAACTAAAAAGATAAAAAGTGCAGTCTCTGATGAATTATACATATGTATGACAATTGCAAAGCGAGATTAACAGCCTAAGGCACCTGATCCCACCTCTGGTGTGTCCAGGGGTCCATGTATTTTGTATTGCTTGTAGGAGTTATGAGATTGATCACTGTTCATTATCTTCACCTTGCATTAATTGACACAATGGTTATGTTTATGTGTTATTGCCAGGTGCGGATCCGTACTTCTGCAGTAAATCGGGAATCTACCCAATCGACAGTGCCATTACAGCAGGTACAGAGTTAATTTGAATATTTGATGCATGTAACATGTATGTCTGTGACTTAAATGTAGGTGAATCTGTAGAACATTGAATCAACATCATACAAATTAAGAGGATGTAAAGTTATAAGTTTATTTAAAACTACATTGTAAATATTGTACGTTATTACTTTTTATACCCCCAAACGAAGTTGGGGGGGGGGGGGGTTCTTTGACTTAGGCATACCATATTTGGCACACAGGTGGATCACCATGAGACAATGTGTTGAGTACCTTCATGACCTCTATATGACCTTGACCCTTGACCTCAAGGTCAAAATTAAAGGTTTTTTACAATGGATTCGTGTCCTGGGCATAACTTCTTTGTTCTTTGACATAGGCTTACCATATTTGACACATGAGTGTATCAACATGAGACTATGTGTCGGGTACCTTCTTGACCTCTATATGACCTTGAACTTTGACCTGAAGGTCAAAATTGATTATAGGGTTTTGACATAGTCATACCATAAGACATGGGTGTATCACCATGAGACTATATGTCATGTACATTCATGACCTCTTTATGACCTTGACCTTTGATCTCAAGGTCAAAATTATAGGTTATGGCATGGATTTGTGTTCGGACTATATCTTCTTTTTTTTTTCTACAAAGGCATACCATATTTTTACACTCAGGAAAGAGGTAATTTATACCTATTAACAACACCCTTTGGGAGATTGGGATAAGCTGGGGGTATTCTTAGTGAGCATTGCTCACAGTACCTCTTGTGTTTTTTTTTATGCATGCGACAAAATTAATGCTCAGTATCTCCAGTACAACAAAACCTGCAGTTCCTTACAATGTGTGTTTGTGTATGTGTGTGTTTTGTATTATTGCTAAGACATTCATCTATCAATTTTCCCTTGATTCTTTTTCTTGTATTATTATTGAAAACCTCCAAAATCTTTGCCATATATTCTCATGAATATATCGTGGATATATGCGACTTTTTAGCTCACCTGGCCTGAAAGCTCAATTGAGATTTTGTGATCACCTGTTGTCCGTCTGTAAACTTTTCACATTTTCAATTTCTTCTCTATAACCACAGTGCCAATTTCAACCAAATTTAGCAAAAATCACTCTTTTGAAGGGATTTCAAGTTTGTTCACATAAAGGGTCATGCATGCTCCTTTAAAGGGGAGATAATCACAAAAATGCAACAAAAGGATTTAATTAAAATTTAAAAACCTTCTTCTATAGAACCACTGGACTAGAAGAGCTGAAATTTACCTGAAAGCTTCCTGACATAGTTCAGATTCAAGTTTATCAAGGTCATGATCCATGGGGAGGGGGGGGGGGGGGGGGGTAGGATGGGGCCACAATAGGGGATCAAAGTTCAACATACAAAAAATATAGGGAAACTCTTGAAAATCTTCTTCTCAAGAACCACTGGGCCAGGAAAGTTGAAATTTATTTGAAAGCTTCCTGACATAGTTCAGGTTCAAGCTTGTTAAAATAATGGCTCCAGACGTTAGGATGGGGCCATAATAGGGGATCAGATTTTTACAAACAAATATATGGGGAAAATCTTTAAAAATCTTGTGAAATGTCACTTGGCCAGAAAAGTTTACATTTACATGAAAGCTTCCTGACATAGTGCAGATTCAAGTTTGTTAAAATCATGGCCTAGGGGGTAGGATGGGGCCACAGTAGAGGTCAAAGATTTACATATTGATACATGATCATGTATACAGAAACAAATATTCTTCTCAAGAACCATTAGGCCAAAGAAGTTTACATTTGCATGAAAGCCTCCTGACATAGTGCAGATTCAAGTTTGTAAAAGTCATGGCCCCTGGGGGTAAGATAGGCCACAATAGGGGATCAAAGTTTTACATGCAAATATATAGGGGAAATCTTTAAGGATCTTCTCAAGAACCACTGAGCCAGGAAAGTAGAAATTTACATGAAAACTTCCTGACATAGTGCAGATTCAAATTTGTAAAAATCATGGTCCCTTGAAATAGGATGGGGCCACAATATGGGATCAAAGTTTTACAAACATATCAAATATATACATATACAATGTGCTAGGAAAAATCTTCTCAAGAACCACTGGGCTAGGAAAGTTCAAATTTACATGAAAGTTTCCCTGACATAGTGAAGATTCAAGTTTGTAAATATCATGGCCCCAGGGGGAAGGATGGGACCACAATAGGGGATCAAAGTTTTACATACAAATATATAGGAAAAATCTTCTGAAAAATCACTGGGCCTGAAAATTTTACACTTACATGTACATGAAAACTTCCTAATGTAGTGCAGATTTAAATTTGTTAAAATCATGGTCCCCGGGGGTAGGATGACCACAATAAGGATCAAAGTTTTACAATCGAATATATAGGGAAAATCTTTGAATATGGGCCAAGGTGACTCAGTTGAGCGATGTGGCCCATGGGCCTCTTGTTCCTTTTCTCTGCATTCTGAAGAGTCTGGTTGAACAAAGCTTGATTCAATCACTTTACGATGTCATGTGACTGCTATTTGAGATCAATAGTTGTATAGACACATGTACACTAGGATTGATGTGCAAAAGTTGTCGAAACTTTTGAAATTTGCATGTTTGTAAAGTGCAATTTACTAACACATGTATTACATGTATATACGCAAGTACAAGCTCCTACTTTAAGGAAATTCCCAGCATATTTACGATAAGGAAGTTTTCATTGATAAATTGTTATGATATTTAGTATGTTAAAGGTCATATGGAAGCTGCTGAGCTGCTTAAAATCGAGGTGGAAAACCCTCATGTGTGGGACGTTGTTGACCCCCACACCCCTCCCCGGATACAACTGGGTCTGCAGAGTCCCCCAAGACGTCACCTGTTGGAGTCCTCACGGAAACGGTCCTTCCGAAAAGTTGTGGCGTAAAACAAGTTACTGCATAAGGTGGAAACTGCAATACAAGCGAACACCATCATAGGAGACTAGATAAGAAAGAATCCTTTGAAATTTTCAAGCACCTTTTGTAATTCTACAGACGTAAGAGTGCCTCTGAGTGAGCTGTATCTAGTAGATATGTTGGTATGCCCTAACATGATCTTAGTCTGATCAAAAAACTAACAGTATAAAGCAAACAGCAAAGCCAACTAAGACTCTAAGTTAAATAAAGTTCCTTAACATCAATATGATATTGATGATATATTATCATTCCTAATATAGATACGTTATTATTTTGATATAATAGAAATATATCAGATGGTTACTAAGTGTTGATGAGTTTTATTGTATGTGTGGCGGTAAGACGGGTCCGATCGCCGGTGGCCAGATACCTCAGTTAGTAGAGCATCTACCTGGAGATACAGGTGGCCCAGGTTCGAATCCCAGTCTGGACTGTTGCATTTTCTTCCTTTCTGATACATTTGGTTCCGTAGATCAACTTTTGGAACCAACAGGTGAAATTACCTGCCAGGGGAAAGAACCTGGATTGATGTCTTCAAGGTGTGAAGACATTTAAGATAGGTTCAATCATCGGTGGTCAGTCAGGAGCTGGAGAGTGGCATTTTCTCCTTTCCTGTTCTATATGCATTATTTTAGAGTTGTCAAATTATGTAGTAACCTGTCACTCGCCATTTAAAGGCATAAAGTTAAATGTCTGTGGTAACCGTGTTTCTATTAATATATGCTGTTGTAGGCCTGTGTGTAATTTTCGGGATGCTTTTCCATATCGACAGAATGTTTCAACCAGTAAAAGAATCCGCACGTATTTTCACAGGAAACTAATTATGAAATTAAATTGAACTTTGCGTGGTTGAATGTTATCTAAGAAATAAAGTACCAAGTTTTCATGGGTGTTGCAGGATAACCTCCGAGGTGGAGTGAAAAAAAAAACATTTCGAGATGGAGGTGGTTTTCCTTCATCATCCAAGAAAACAAGAACTTTATTTCTATTCTACTACGGCTTAGAAATATATACAGTCGATTGTTTCCTATACAGTTACGAATCATTAGATCACTTTGTGACATCATGGAGCTTCTGAAATGAAATAGGTCTACATGCTTTTGCTGACAAAAAGTGTCACATGGTAGAGTATAGTAGTAGATCTGTTTTGAAAAATATTTTCAAGTATTCACTTTGATGTTTACGGATTATTTCAACTGCTTTGAATACTCGGTCCAAGACACACATGTATTTGGAAGAGGGTTAGCTTGTCTGTGCACCCCCATGTTTGTTTACAGGTGCATCAATCTCGGAATGTTCGTATTAGATATTCTTTAGTCATTGTAGATTTGTTTTGGAACATATTGATTACAAAATTGAATTACCAGTTATCGACTTGATTGTTGTATTAGCAAAACACGAAGTGCAAGCGAGATGTGTATAAATTTTCATCAGTTATTACGTGTACATGTGAAGGTATATCGCAGACTTTGCAATAACCTGATAGAATTATATGTAATATTCTTACGTATCGCATGCTCACCGATTATACCCCAACATGCTGGGTGTCGGCTATGTTGTGACCGGAGTGTAGGCTATGGTGTGACCGGGGTGTAGGCTATGTTGTGACCGGGGTGTAGGCTATGTTGTGACCGGGGTGTAGGCTACCGAAGCGGTAATATAGATGGTCGAGATTCGTTTTTGTAATATCTCAATTTATTGATATATTTCGCAGGAAAGCATATGGCTACGGAAGAAAGTATTAATTCAGGAATATATCCACTTTACACTTTCTAGTTTTATCAAACATCTCAACACAATTCCGATGATCGAGACAAGTTTGGCACTACCGCATGTCTATGAACAAATATGATTTATATCAGAGCAGCACCGGTCCTACTAAATCGAGTACCATGCCAAGAAATTCTTAGCAAAATCTCCGGTATAGAAAAACCGTTATAAATCTGCAGTGACCGCAATTAAGAGATAAGCGACGGCTACTATTAAGGGTCCTACTAAACAGAGTACGTTAGAGTACTATAGAGTACGCTAGTAAAATTTCATAATTTAATGCAATTTAATTGTTTATTTGTATGTATACCACTTAAATAAACATGATTATAAAATAATATTGCAAAATTTATCAAAAGTATTTGCTTTTTAGCGATATTTTGACCAGAAAACAACTGTTACATTAAAGTTATTGACGATTTATGGCATCACGATCCCGATTATTACTATTTTGTTTGGAGAAAAAATTAAGTGATGTGACATATTGCATCAGTAATTAATTTTACGTATGATTGATAGTTATTTAGAATTGAATAATTGCTGGCCTTTAAAAACACATCCAGTGTTGATTTAAAACCACAGCGACAATCACCAAAGAAATCATCTTCATAGATGTAATCATTTCATTTTTATGTTAATCTAAATACCACTGAATGATTTATTTTCATGGAATTCACTGTTCAGTTGACTAAAAAAGACTTTTAAAATACTTTAAAAATAAGATTAAGGCATAATCTTGGGAAATTTAGTGTAATGCGCTGGTACTTTATATACATATGTAGTTAAATTTGATTGGGATCAAACGGTAAACTGTAATTCAAAATATTTTCTAAATATAATGAAAACAAACACAATATATTCCAGATATATATTTATGAGGTTAAACTAAAGTAAGAACACCTACAAACAGCAGTTAAATTGCATTAAATTATGAAATTTTACCAGCGTACTCTAAAGTACTCTAACGTACTCTAGCGTACTCTGTTTAGTAGTACCCGAGCAACATTTTGTTTTATCGTCACATTCAATCGGAACTCCTCGAATGTCTCGCGCACTCGACAGTCGAGTGCGCGAGACATTCGAGGAGTTCCGATTGTCGTCACATTTACATGACCAACAATTACGTGTTATCTGTGTAAGTTTATGCATATACTGTCGGTGAATTTAACCAATCGTATTCAAATATATCGATGAAAAATTAATATTGTTTACGGGATGTATGCTACATGTGCGCTGCATGGGTGGATGCTACCAGATTTCTTATTATGATAATCAGTGCGGAATATTCAATTTTTAAACATAGAGATTCTAGTAATACCTATATTTTTAGTTCACCTGAGTACACTCGTGTGACCTATTGCAATTTGGTTGTCGTGCGTTAACAATTGAACATTTTTAACTTCTTGATAACTACTATAATTCCAGTTCTATTCAAATTTGATATGAAGCATCTTTTGGGACAAGGGGGACATAAATTGTAAATTCCATGACTCCTGGGGCCCTAGGAACAGGGCAAAAATTGAGTACTTTTCAAAATAACTTCTCTACAACTGCATATATGGGTAAGAAAAACTAAATGCATAGTGATGTAGAGCAGGAAGGTAATACAGGAAGGCCTCTACCAAAATCTATAAATTCATGAGCAGCTGAAAAAAATATTAGTTTACAGAGACAAATTAACATCACTGCATAATAACACTTTTAAATCATTATTGACCAAGTCAAGCATGGACATATACATTATTATATATATAAAACATTCATTCAATAATAGCACTTATTTATATAAGAAAACGTATGTGGTTTTCAAAAAAGAAATGAATTATGTAATTTTCTTAAAGTAGACCTATACACGGCCTACGTCACAATCAAATGTAAATGCGGAACCACGCGTCCGTTTTCCGAAATGTGGTATTTCAAAGATATCAGTTTGATTTTTTACATGGCGATATGATTGTCCGATATTAATTCCTTCCAAGGCGTTCTTATCAGCTGCGGTCAAATTTTGTACAATGTATTATTTTTTTTTTAAAAAAAAAAGGGGGAGCTAAAGATGATTCAAGCTTTAGATAAAAATCGGTTGGAGAACAGACAACATTTTGGCGGATGAGGGCGTCCGTGAGATGCATTGACTATTCATGTATGTAAAAGTTTTACAATGATCCATGTTCAACATATGGAATTACGCGGCATCAGAAAGTTGGAGAGACGGATGGGAAAGGTGGACCAATTCATATTTCCACCAGGATAATAATAATAATATCATTTCTTTTGTGAGGATCCGGGTTAAAGTAGGTCCTCAGTACCCCATGCTTGTCGCAAGAGGCGACTAAATGGGACGGTCCTTCGGATGAGACCACAAAAACAGAGGCCCTGTGTCACAGCAGGCGTGGCACACTAAAAATCCCTACTCAAAGACCGTCGGCGTCGAGAATAGGCCTAAGTTTTGCAGCCCCTCACCGGCAATGGTGACGTCTCCATATGAGTAAAAAATTCTCGAGCGTAATAATTGCTAATTCAAAACTACGCAGCTGTTGAATCAAAATTATCATGAACAAATACATGGTAAGCTTGTGTAAAAATAAAAATTCACACTTCGCTGCTCCAGTGACCACAGATGTCGTAGTTATGTTCGCTGCTCCAATGTTGCAGATATTGACGCAAGCTTCAAAGAACGTCGCAAGCTTCAAAGAACGGCTGCAAATAATTTGTTTTATTTCACCGACCGTCATAAATTTGTCATTTTTTCCTCATCCCCTCTCCTGTTTTTCAAAATTATCGGGGCGGCATCTGTATAATGCGATTACAGTGTAGTTCCTTATTGAGATTGCATCTACATAGATCAGCGTAAGTGGTGTACATGTACGTATATCCAATTTATGTACATACAAATGATTCCAAGATAAAAGATATAACACACATTACACACATGCATTAATCATAATAGCAAAACTATCAAAATTCAGTTTGTTACTTTCATTTTACATTTACATTGTGAATACCATCTTCTAGAATGATTTGTTTTCAGATAAAATGTAAAATCTAATTGCAACCCACATGTAGCTATAATACTTATAGTTTAACATAGTTCAAATTATTATCCAAAGTTATAAATATACTCAAATTTCATATGTCGTATGATAATGTTTAATTCAAGATTGTAATTTTTTTTGGGGGGGGTGTACTTGTTATAAGAGCTTATAGCTTTTAAAATGATGCGTCAATATATGATTTTCTTACGCAAATCCTTTTTCTGAGATAATAATCTGTAAATTAGAAACAACTTATTCAAGGTTTAGCCCATAAGAATTGGAGGAAAAGACCAATATTGACATCAATTGGCATTTTCAACAGTATTTCTTCTAACATGTGTGGGCTCACAAAGTGTACATTATGAAAATAGTTATACATATTTATTAAAATAAATGATTACATATCATTAAATAATGGGTATATAGTCTATGTTGCTTATTACAGCCCATTTGTTTTGGAAAAATAATAAATATTAAGAAAAATAAGAAGGAGGAATACATTTTCATTAATGCTGATTATATGTGGATGGGGTACTTACTTTTGAGAAGCAATAACAATGAAATTAGCATGTTGACATATATATTTTTTAATGTTTATCTATTACTGGAATATATATCTATCTTATAAAGGCAATTTTTTTCTTGATTGAGTCCATTTAAGGCAGAGTATAGGTCTACCTTAAGTGGTTTATAAACAAAGTGGCAGGGGACATTGGGAGGGGGGGGGGGGTCTGAAACATGTGAGCATCAAATCAGATTAATAAAAAATCATATTCCCTTTTATGTCAAAATTTGACCGAATAAAGATACAAGGAATATTTTAAGAGTTATCCATCATTACAATGCCGACTACTTCATTATGTCTTCGATATGTTTCGACCTCGCCTAATTCCGGGACGCTTTATACATATATTTTGTCAAATTAATTGAAATATATACACTATTCTGGTAGTCCTTGCTTCAGAAATGTTGCATCTTTTTACCGATTTAAAAAAATATTGTATATTAGTGGATATATTGGCTCTTCTTACAGCTCACTACTTTATTTCGGCACCATTTCCGGCGTTTAGTACTGCCCTGTTCAGCGTTCGTTCACCGTTCCATTATTGAGGGATATTAGCAGTTCATATTTACAGACCCTGAACCTTACTACTACATCATTTGAACCGTTCCATTTTCTATAAGAACCGTTCCATTCCTACACCAAACCGTTCAGCGTCCCTTTTCCTATGTGTAGCGATAGTTGATGAGCGGATCATAGGATCTAATTTTAATTAGATTGTTTACCAGACCAAAGCGTTTTGTTCTCATCTAAAACCGTTCTTTCCTTCAAACCGTTCGTTTCCGTATGTTCATTCGGAATACGCGCGCAAGTCAGTCATTGTAGGTCAACACTGAGCTTAGTCGAGGTGGAAGAAGACTAATTGCTCTCGATTCGACACAATATTTTAAACTTGCACAAGGCTGGACTTTCTATAGTTCAAATCCATAATAGTTTACAGACAAATTACCAATTCACCACGACATGGCAGAGCATATTTATGTTCCCCAAACAAAGTTTGGGAACATATTGTTTTTACTCTGTTTCTTATTATTATTATTATTATTATTATTATTCTTTTTCTCCGGTACTTTTTTGTCCGGTAGTGTTCTCAGAAACTACAAAAGGGATCGATATGAAACTTTCCAGGATGATAGTATAGCGTTTGTAGATGTGCATAGTGATAGTCATTTTGTTTGCACGTGCATGCACGCGCGCGCACGTGCATTGCAATTTTGGTACAAAAAATGGAAAATCAGAATATTGAAGGAAGCGATATAAAACCTAAATAGGATGATAGTATATCATTTGTACATATGAAAAATAATAGTTATTTTGTCAGCACGCGCATGCATGCGCGTGCACGCGCATTCCAAAATTTGTACACTAACTTTGGAATCAGTCTAACTTTTTTGTTGTTCATTGAAATGGCTTGAAATTCATATCATAGGTAGATATTGAGACCCTTAACTGATTTACATAGTCAAAATTACCAATTTGCACGCGCATGCACGTGCGCTTCATTTTGATTGGATAATACTAAAATGTTTGTAACTATCTTATTTATGAAGCGAATGAGATGATATTCACAGCATAAGTAGACAATATGTGTATCTATATATTGGTGTAATAAAAAAATGCCAACGTACATGCGCGTGCAACGTTTTTTAAATGTTCAATTTTTAAAGGACGATAAGGTTTTTGTTTTTCATCAAATTCTATTGATATTAATGGTTTAGATGTGTCTTGGTACTCCTTACAAATTGCTGTGGTTAGAATTACTGCTAAGCACGTGTATGCACGTGTGCTGAATTCTGATTGGACGATTTTAAAATCGCTATAACTTTCTTATATTTGGTGGAAACGTTATGAAATTCATACTGTGGGTATATGATACAAATGCCTGTTGAACGACATCAACAAAAATTCGGAATCGTACACGCGTGCGCGTGCATGCACGTGCAACACTTTCTTTCATTTCTTGGTACTGAAATGACCATATTGAATGTACTACATGTAATTAAAGACTAAAATAAAATGATTTTTTGCTATAGATTTAAAAGGACATCACTTTTTAATTGGGGGAGGTTTGGGGAACATATGTAACGGTCCCCGTTACAATTAGAACTAGTTTTATTTTGGGATGAAGGGGGAAATTCAAAAGGATTGGGAACAAGTTCTAACAACTTACAAGTCCCTCTCCTGAAATATTACAATATGTCATGCAAGTTAATGATTAACAGGTAAAATGTACAATGGTTAAACGAATCTACACGTTCCTTCTATAAATTTATGAACAAATGAAAAAAAATATTTATATTAGTTTGAAGAGGCAAATTGACATCACTGCATAATAACAATTTTGCAACCAACGATTGCGAACTGAAATCAGCTTACTGATGAACAAAATATGTGAAAATGGATTTTTCACTGTGAAACAAAAATATGGAATGAATGAATAACGATAATGTTACTGTTGATGAAAAGAAGTTCGTGTAGTGGTTTTTTAATGCCCGCCACAAAGTAGTCGGGCATATAATTTTACCCTTGTTCGTCCTTCCGCAACACCCAGTTTTCCAGACTTTTTTTTTCATTTAATGTTAGGACTAGTATTACTTTTTTCTAAACGCCTTGAGATATTGAATTTATTTATTTTATTTTTTTTTTTTTTTTTGGTTTTTTTTTTGGGGGGGGGGGGGGGTTGTATGCAGGTGTATTTTGATCCAGTTTGAGTTTTGTTCCTGTTGGTTGATTTTGATGGAGTTGTGCCTCTTTAACGTAGAAAAGATCAATGTATTTATTTTATGGCTGTTAAAACATATAAAGGATTGTTGTTGAGTTCTTCATTGTACTAAATGTGTGTAACATGCAATCTGAATACCACATTCAATGCTATATTTCAATGGATTTCCTACATTGGACTTTATTGCAGGCGGGGGCATTCGTGTCGTGCTGACATATCTAAGTTGTTGGTTTTTTTAATTTGTCGATAGGGGATTCAAACAAACAAAATGATCAAATTTAAGTAGTATACCTTTAATTTTAGACTAAATATGAATTTGATATGTTCTGGTAAAAGTGTTGGAAAATGAACTGAATTTGATTAGTATTTCAACTGGTGTGGTGTCATTTTCCAAAGTAAGTATAAAGTGATCGAGACACTAGGGTTTGCTAGAGTAACGGTGTACATGTACTGGTCTACGGGAGAAGTGACACGGAGCCCACGCTATAGGTCCCCGTGTCATGTGACATTGGCTTCCGGAGACCCCTCTCTAAATGTTAGAAGATTTATTTTAATGTAAGTATACCGGATGGGAACGGGTACCATGAATCAATGTGATAAGTCTCCATGATCATTGAAACAATGTCGTCATTCCCTTATGAAATTTAAACGCAATTAAACTAAATCATTTATATAAAGAAAATAATAAGTAGTAACAATTTTCAAATTAAATTTGTATAGTTATGAATCATGGATTAAAGTTTACAACAAAAAAATTGTACAAACTGAATTCCTCTTTTGAAAAGAACACCTGCATTAAGCAATCGAAAAATTTCATAACATTTTTGAGTTAAGGGTGACAATGTTATTGAAATCGGACCTGAAATGACATAAACTGCGATTTTTATTTTTAAATAAAATTGCTGTTTTTTTATTGATTGCATTAGATACATTTAATTAAATACTGATATCCCCATGTAGAATTCAAGACTCATAATTATAACTTTATGTATTAATTTACTTTCATCCCTTTTAAAATATTCGTAATATTAATTTAATTAAACTTTTATTTAGGCAAGGAATATTTCTCTTTTCTGCAGTATCTATGTACATGTATGAATAAAAAGTACCGAATTTGAGATCGAGGCCAAACCTTTCTTTCCCATATTGGCCCAAAGCGTTCAGTTCTCGATGAGAACCGTTCGTTCCCTAAACCAAATCGTTTCGTTCTTGATAAGAACTACTCTCGCTGAGAACCAAACAGGTACTGGAGGTTATAAAACTTAAAATTCAGAAAACCCACGAAGTGACAAAATATTGCATTACAGGTTTACGATATTTTATTACAGATACGCTGTATTACTTTCCTACTCGGGGTTGACATTTCGTGTATTTAATGGGGGGGGGGGGGGGTCTGAATGTAAAATAAATAACAGTAGAAGCATGAATGTATGTGTAAATAGGTATTTACAAGAATTCGTTACATGTTTATCAGACCTACGTGTATCTGCTCCTATCGCTGCAGAGATGACTTCACTAATATCTTATAGATCTGCATTAATGGAAAATTTTGAAATTGTTGATTCTGGATAGATTTACAAATGTAAAACAGTTAAGATATTTATCGTTAAGGTACCGTTGCAATACTGATAGTGAACTATTAGGGAGAGGGGACCGTTATGTGCACATGTTACCGGGTTAAATCTCTCCAGACGGAATAAAACGCTGCACCATCTGGGTATTATATCGGGGCCACGGCTCAATACCAGACCAACTGTTGCAAAAACAATTCGATTTGAATAAGAAAAGCGTAACTATAAAATTGTAGTAAATCGAACACTTTACATCTAGATCACAGCTGCGACTGTTAACGAAATATAACGGTGGAAAATGTTTAGTGTGCAAATATTGATATCATGTACCTCTAGCTGTCGGTTTGTCGAAAGTCGATGTTTTTTTCAGTGTGTGCTTATTCTAGAAAACAAGTCATAAATTAATGTAACATAATCTTGACACTAATATCGTAAAAATTTATACCACTGGATTCATATTACTTTGAGGACATCATAACTGTCTCCTAAACGGTCCGTACATGTACGTAAACTTGATCATTATGTCTGTAAGCGTACAATTGTTTTGAACGGTGAATCATCAAATTATTTCATCAATAAAAATGAGAGAGAGAGAGAGAGAGAACCCTCCAAAAGTAGTTCTTAGTATGATAAAGATATCACAAAGCCGATAGTGAGTATGCTTAATATATATTACCAGCGTATTACCATAAATGAGTCAACATCTATTTTTTTTTCACTATACACTTTATTGAAAACAACCACTTCCCCAACTAAGGTCAAATTATGCTAACTCTTTATAGAATGGAATGGAGTACTAAGAGTTGAATTATTCAATATTTGACTATATTAATTGTTGGCCAAAACTTTTTTAATAATCACTAATTGACAAATTTCACTGCATTGATAGAATTTATCTTTCCTATATTATGTTTATAGTGACTTTCATCGGGTAAAATGGCTAACATGGTAGTCGAATTCAAAATTCATTTTCATCATTTTCCACATAATATAAATGTATTTATAGGCAACGATCGAGCTCGGACGGACATCGCACGCATGCTACAGATATATCATAAAGAATCTGAAAATTGTAAACATAAGATGTCGTTAGAAAACTCATTGAAATATTAATTACGGGATAAACCGGGATTTGATGAGAGTTGTAGATCCATAAGAAATGAATGCCTACATACCTTAAATTAATTAACAGATATAGAACTAGTGTAAATAGGGAAATTCTAGTCGAATGTAATGCGATCTACAAAACAAAAATAACCAAGAAAAGACGGAATTTCATGAATTGAGAAGGAAATTCATTATCATACATCAGAAAGAAAAATCCCAAAATGATTTAGAAAAAACAAAAAACACGTACATCTCTACAGACAAATATGCCGATCAGTAATGCACAATCCGGAAATAATAAAATGATTGCTAAGATAATATATCCCATTATCCAGAACTAGATGTTGACTTTACAGTGGAAGAAGTACTGAATGGTGTAAGAAAGCTTAAAGCAGACAAAAGTCCAGGCCCAGATAACATGCTAAATGAATTTTTCAAAATGTTTTCATCAGAAATGGTACTATATTAACAATATTATTTAACAAGGTTATACAATCCGGGGAATTTCCTATTGAATGGAGAAGTCCTTTATTTTACAAATTTTTTAGAAGGGACGATCCCTTCTGGAAAATTTGTATAATAAAGGACTTTGTCCATTCTCCATGATGTAAATAAGTATAGAGGGGTTTCAGTAATGAGTCGTGCTGCTAAATTACTTAAAAGTCTCTTCATAAACGTTTAATTTTTAGGGGAAATTTTTTACAAATGCGTTTTTTTTTAAAAAAAAATGTAATTGATTTAATAGGTTCATGTATTTGTTTAAATTTTTAGTTCATAAACTTTCCACCCACCACAAGCCGCAACAATCACGTTGTAAACAGATATAACCTGATTGGGGTCTTTTTTCTGAATAAACAAACATCGCATATTCATATATCTATCTATAGGGAAGCATATTAAAACTAGCGAAAGGATTATTATTGACAAAGCATTGATGAATGTAAATATTGTGAAATTTCACATATGTACCTGTGAAGTCTAGGCCCTATATATGTAAAAGATAAAGCATGAAACAATTGGATTCCTGCATGTAGGTTATCATTTATCTGAAACCAACAAATACGAACAATGTCAAATGGGTAGATCTACCTGGTATTGTCAACTTGAGTAGTTTTGATTTATTTAAAAATATGGTACTGTGATGTTAAAGCTGTATGATCCTATGTTCATGTATCATTTTTGTACATAATTACTTTAAAGCAGATTGATTAGTTGTCAAAGTATTAAATTTCCCTGTAAAAGAAAAAAGTGAAAAGATTATTTAATTTAAATAGTAGCGGGTACACATAAATAAGGTGTCTATAACACTGTTGTAACAAAATACACAGCTTTACACAGACGAGATCACCGATTGATCTGAACTGAACAAATGACTCATACTGTAACTTGAAAAGGCCGAGTGACGGTTGTTTGTAAACACCGATTTGAAATATAATAATTCTCGGGCCAGTTTCACAAAACTAAATTTATCTTACGACTAGGATCTGTTTTAAGACTAAAATTTGTCATAAGAACTATCATAGCTATTTCACAAAACTGTCATATCTTAAGATTGTTAGAAATTTTAAGACATCCAGAAACTTGTCTTAAGTCTGTAACGAACACGTTGGTGGTAGCTTATCCGGAGGGAATATGGTTTCAGGGACAGGTAGCTTATCCGGAGGGAATATGGTTTCAGGGACAGGTAGCTTATCCGGAGGGAATATGGTTTCAGGGACAGGTAGCTTATCCGGAGGGAATATGATTTCAGGGACATAAACAATTTACCAGACTATATGGAGGATGTGGACATCATTGATAAGCTTCGTATACCCCGATATATATGTGATCTTTATGATGAACTCGATATTCGCTCAGAATATCCCACAGACAATTTTCCCTACTTTCATTTTCAAGTCAATCATTTGAAATTCTCTCATAAATTTTGAAGTGTATTAATTGTGTTAACTTAAGATACATATGTAACCAATTATTAACTGTGTTAACTTAGAATAGCCAGTCATTACATTCGGGTTATATAATATTGTTTCTCGCCATCTTTGTCGAATAAACAAATTTGTGGTGGATATCACTATACTACAGTACACTAAATTAGTATTTAAAAAATTGGATTTCATTTTTGAAAAATGCAAGAGGATGTGGACTTCAACACATCACTGCGGAATACTTAAAAAAGGATTGAAGAAGAAGGTATTGTTGTAGAGCAAAGACCATTAAACTTCAACTTCAAGAGTATGAATAATCTGTTATCTAAAATGAAATCCTTACACTTGAATGTATCAACAAAGTTAAACTTATTTGACACATATATATGTGAGTAGTATTGCGAATTATAATTGTGGAGTTGTATCCTTGCAAAAGAGTTAGAAAGTGTACATTTGAATTTTTGTAACACATTCGTAGGTGTTAAAAATATCTACAGCTTCGATGGTGATTTATTCAGAATTGGGTAGATTTCCATTAGGAAAATTTAGAATGTTAAAAAAAAGTTCAAACTGGCAAACACTGATAACTCTATTTATATATTCCGTAATGTGGTAAAAACAATGTCTTATAGAACTAAATACCAAATGTTGGTTATTTACTGAACGGGTTATGCAGTTTGGGTATGTTTGGTACATGTACGGAAACACTGATAATAAAAATCTGGTGTTAATACAAGTAAGACAGATGTTAAAGGATATATATATATATATATATATATATATATATATATATAATTCTTTCAATAATTCATCGAAGTGTCGTATGTATAGGTACAATGTATATTTACCATGGGTCGGACTTGCAACTTTATCTAACAAAACCGATTACAGTTCAATATATGCTTTGTAGAAGTACATTTATATTGTTCTCTCATAAGCTGTTCAAAAATTGAAAGAGGGAGATATTTTGATGTAGGCCTACCTGAGTGTAACAGAACATGTAAATCGTGCACAAATAAAGGTATTGAAGACGACTTGTATTTGTCCTTTATCTGAAAAACTATTATTGATATTAATTAGTGTTATTTTGAAAACCGGTCAATGTATGAATTATTACAATTGTAGTCAAATACAAGTGCTTTGTGTAATTTTGCGGGGGCGGGGATTATATAAGGCATCTAAAACTGAAACCAGAGGCCACAACTTAATGAGGTTTATCCTCAACATATCAATAAAATGTTCTTTATGTGCCTTAGTTAATATGACTTGCCAAGTAGCCTTTGCTTGTTACTTGATAAAAGCAGTGAAAACATGACAGTGATGTGAATTGAAAAAATGTCATTTATTTTGAAAATGACGAAGTTATATAACAGAAAGCTAGTGGAGGTCAGAATGAGTCGAAAACAAAAATACAAGAACATATGTATCACATAGGTATGGTTATGCAATCTGACCCCCTACAACACATAATGAAATATCGAAATAGAGCTGTCTTCAATCAAATAAGGTGGGTTTTACAAAATAAAACAGGCCATCAATAAAATGTTCTTTATATCATTTGAGACGCGTGTACTATTTGGTGTTTACAAATTTTTGTTATAACTTATTAATGTCTTTCTGATTTATGTTATTATTGTAATGCATGCTCTTTGTAACCTATATAAGCAGTACTGCTTTTGGAAATAATGAAATCGATCAGGGTCATTTGATTCCACGTGTTTTCATAGACATGCATGTTTGAACAATAATGAATTTCGTTGATTTTCAAATACAGCTAGTACACTGCATTATGTAGGGGACCACACAAGTAGGATGAAACAATAATAACTTTCATTCATGTGTCGATTCGATATATCCCTGTGAGCTCGAAATAAAAGACACAACAGAGTCGTCCACTTCCGCTTCATATTTAGATATTTTATTGAAAGTAGATATTAACGGCAAACTGACAACTCAACTGTATGACAAACGGGATGATTTTCAGCTTCTCCATCGTCAACTTCCCATATTCCATTATCACCTGCATATGATGTTGATAATTCTCAACTGATTCGATACACAAGAGCTTGTTCTGTGTATGGTCAGTTTTTAAATCGAGATAAGCTACTGACAAACAAGTTGATGGTACAGGGGTTTCTCGATTGAAGTCAGTATTTCGCAAGTTCTATGGTCGTTGTAACGATCTAGTTTGCCAATACAACCTATCGTTGGGTCAAATGCTGTCTGACGTGTTTCATACCGATTGTTAAACCGATACCGTTCTTGGCACACTGATTTTGACTGCGGATACCTCAGTTTACCTGATCAGGATATAGGGCTCACGGCGGGTGTGACCGGACGACACTCGACAGGAGATACTTACTCCTCCTTGGCACCTGATCCCACCTCTGGTGTGTCCAGGGGTCCGTGTTTGCCCAACTATCAATTTTGTATTGCTTATAGGAGTTATGAGTTTGATCACTGTTCGTTGTCTTCACCTTTCATTGAGAAAATATACGTAAATTCGTAATCTGAAAACTGGGAGATGTGACTTTTCGAGATTTCCGCAATTAATGATTAGGGACTTCTGGGATTGTGACCACATTTTTTTTTTAGATTAAGCTTAGACTTTTTCGAGAGCTATAGTCATTAGAGCCAGCGCTTCCACTCGCTATTAAAACATGGAGAGAAAACGCTTTCGTTCAAACTTCTTATCATAAACTACATCATTATACATATCCATTGTAAACCAAAACTGATTTTTGTCATTGATGCGAATAGATGAGATTACGAACCTGTTAGTCAAGTAGTCAGGAAGTCTGATAATAAACGGTACATGGACTTTATATCTTGAACGAATGCACGTGTCTTAGCCACGGCATATTGACCTTTGTACTATAAAGTGCAGCGGTCTGAACATGCTCGCTGTTGTTTACCTTGAAATTCTACCACATCACTAGAAACGCTAGCGCACTAGCGATGCATCAGAGGTTCCCTTAAACTCTCCTCTACAGTACATATGTATGTATATGTAGAATAAATTGGCATATAATATTACAAATAATATATTAAGTTTTTGTACAGCTCGGGGGTTGGCTATAAACCACAATATTTTCAAGCCATCGCTTATTACTTACAATATATACGTACATGTATATACATACTTGATAAAGCTTTACTTTCGGACATATAATGAACTGACTATCCCAGATTTGATCGCATCCACTTCTTTCTATGTATAGATTTGAATAGGACGTCAATGAAAAACTCGAATCAAATCTCCCGTTTTCTTTATTTTTGCTCATAGATTTTTGTAGAAAATGGGAAAAGGCCTTTGAATCTTATTATACTGCCATTGGTAAACATGAACTCATTAATTTCAACCCAGGCATAAAATGCCCCGGTGTTAAAATATATAGAGACTTCGCAATATGTTGCACCGCTGAAACTTTTCAATCAATATCTCACCAAATGTTACCTAGGCATGCTAGTTACGAGGGAAAACATTAATTGAAATCAATTGAAAGATATTTTACCTTGGAAATAAATACTAGTATTCTATAGAATTACAATTTGTTGAGGTTTTTTTTTAATCAACCTTCATTGAGATAGTGACTTTGATACAATATTTTTATAACAATCATAGCATATACTGTAAATGCTTGTGTATTCTTATAAATTCATCAGAATAGCATTTAATTTGAAATTCGATGCAATGAATTCTTTGTAGATGAATTTCTTCTATCAATATCCTCAAAATAAAGCAGTAATAAATAGTCAAGGTTAAAAATTAAATTAAGGAAGACCCTTTCTTCCTTGTTCATTATGTTTACAGTGTTTTGTAAGACAGGCCTTTGAGTAATGTTCAGTTGTTTAAAAATAACTGGTGAAAAATTTCAAGTTGGCTTCTATATTTTTCTAAAGAAATAAAGCGAACTTCGGTAAGGGCAATCATGCTGTAATATTAAAGGTAAAGTTAGGAAGTGAAACTTTTTTGAAAATGTTTCATTCACATATATATATATATATATATATATATATATATAATGGTCATTGAAATTGAAAAATCCGGAGTATGACAAAACTGCAACAGTATTCTCTCTCTCTCTCTCTCTCTCTCTCTCTCAAAATTGAAAGAAAAATCGCAATTCATTTTCTATTTTGAAAGGACAAATGCATATCTATAGTAATCCACATGTATTTTCAAGTTTGATGTACCTTAGAGACAGTAAATATAATGGCCACATTCTCATACTTACCGATACAGTCGTAAAAGTAGTTTAATTGCTGAGATCGCATTCTGTATTCACCTCTAAAAAAAAAAAACAAAAAAAAAACCACATTCCAGGCTAATTTTACGGTAGTATTGTGTCATTTTTTTTTTTTTGTTACATTATATACATTTAGAAAGGACAAAATTCTAAGCAGCGATTAGCATTGTAAGAATTCAGCAGTAGGTATTATATTATGTAAATTCATATGATTATGTTTAGTTTGTTCTTTTATGGTTAAGTCGTGGAGTCTGTTAATAAGATAAACAATTTTTATTAAAAAGTCGGTTTGAGTTCGATAAACGGCAGTGGTATTATACGATATGATGTAAGTATGTATATATGAACTACTGAAATATTTCCTGAAATTGTATTTTATCTGTATTCCTATTATTATTTTCAGTTATGTAGAAATATGCCTATGTGAGGAGGCTGAAGGTGTATCATCTCATATGAAGAACATTAGTTATTCCAGGTATCAACATCTTTTTGTAATTAGCTTGTTACATACAATGTTATGTCGTTATATTGACTGCACTATGATTTGTTATTCAGCATTACAATTGTTTATCTTATTAACAGAATCCACAGAATACTTGGGTGGCGTGGAGAGTTTGATATAATGCTTTCCACCATCCATTCCATTTGTACCACATAAATGACTAGGAAGAACTGTTTTTACACACTAAAACTAAGGTCTACCGCTTCCATTTTCCATATTTTTTTAAAAATTACGGATCATCTTTGAAGTGGAAAATTAAGAGTTTACGGTGCATAACTGTCAACCTATATATGCACATGTGTATGTGCGTTCAACCAAGGAACAGTGTTGTGAACATATAGTAAATTCAACTTAAGAACATACCAAGCATGAAATGCCTATGTCAGAAGACAAAAAAGTTATGGTTCGGAGGGGAAAATACCCCAAAATTATTTTTTTACCTTTACATAAGGTCAAAGGTTATCAAAAATGGTATGTGACACACTGTCTTATAATGGGATACCCACATACCAAATATCAAAGGCCTATGTAAAGGACAAAAAAGTTATGTCCTGGACAATATTTGTATGAGAAGCGGAAGAAGAATTCACACTTAACACATTATTTCCTCCTTCTGGGAAGGGGATAAATTAGCACCTGTACATATGTTGTTACAGTTACATCTTTACCTTCTTCTGTAAAATTCACGCAAAATGTAAATGAATTGTATCAGGTCTTTCATATCTCCGATTGTAATGCGTAAAACTTTCTACGACAAGGACTCATCGGGAAAATTGGAGTGTACATGGTTGAAAAAGTAATTTATTACATCAAGGTAAAAGTTATCATATTTCTACGGAAGACACAAGTGATTTTGTCGATATCTGAATTTTTAAATTCAGAAAATGTTTGACTCGCATATGTACTAACTACATTCAAACATAGGATTCATACAAACAAGTATTACATACAGCACCAGGATCATGGAAATTTCGATACTTCTAATTCTTAAGTATCAGTCATGTTACAAAGGCAATAGAGCACATAATAAGGTCAACTATTAAAACGCATATATCCATACTGAGTGAGTAGAAAACGATTCATGTCTATCGTGTGCAAATTCTCTACACACACTGTCTCCGCATTCATACAGTGTACATCTCGATTTAAAAAAAAAATCCTCATATTTCTGCATTCGGTAATTTTTCTCAAGGACTTCTAGGATCCGTGTATAGAATATTGTGTCTCTATTTGGGTTATTTTTTCTTCCTATCACAAACCTTCCTTTCACTTCTCTATAGACTCGTTGTTGTAATACGGACTACTACACGTGTGTTCCCGTTTCATGGAATTGTAGGCCTCGCTTTCTTCAGTTTTACAGGGCCTTAATTTGATCGTTTGTGGATCTTGCCCTTCAGAGATACCTTTCATGAACGAAATATATGTCATAGCCAATCTTAGTGTTTCAATTCGAGAGAGTCTTTTCTCGTAGTTAAACGCGGGAAGGCGCTTGCGTAATTCGTCAAAAGCCTCGTTTAGATGAAACATCCGCCTTCTTTCCCGAACATTAGCAGCTCTACGCTGAGATACCGATTGGACTCTTTTGCGTTTCGGCTTTCCGTTTTTGCCAATAACATGATGTCCCCCGGGAGAAGAATTAGTGTAATCAATCACTTGTGAAGAGTCTGATGAGTTGGTATAGGTCACTGGGTAGGCTGGTACTCCGGAGTGAATACCGAGATCTCCAGCTGGCCAGTATGAGGCATTCTCAAGTTCGTTCTGCTGTACTGATGAATATCCAAAATATGGGTACTGCGGCATAACGTCTGGTTGTCGGCCAGACTCAATCGCTGGATGATGGAAGTCATTGTAACCGGTGTATACAATGCCGTGAAAGTTCGTCCCCTCTGGGTACACTGAAGTCGCAAACCCCTGTAAATGTGACTCCGTCGATGACACATCCATGATGATTTGAAAATGGTAACAGTTCTAACAACTATTCACCCTTTATCACGAAGAAATATTTTAAAACATGTTTTCGTATGTGTGTGCGTGTATTTAGAATTATAACGTAGAATCGTTAAAAGTCCATGCAAATTAAAAACTCGAATATATCATGAATTTCATAATTTATACAAGGCAAAATGTTGTCTACATCAATATGATGGCAACAGGTTTCGGCTGCGGAAACAGATTTCCACATTTCTATTGGTCTCCAGTATTAAGGCTCACTTGGCCATCAATAAGATTGACGAATTTTGTGTCACGTATTTGATGTATGGTATTCAAATGTTTCAATGATCCCTCCCCAATGTACATGTACACATGCATGCCAACATGCTTAAAACAAAATTTCTCTAGTTCCACATGTAACAGAAGTAGAGAGAGCGAAAGATAGAAGCACTGGAAAGGCCACAACACTAAGGGCCCGTTTCACAAAAAGGGGATACTACAAAATTATGTAATTTACGCCAAAATTTAGACCGGCCTAACTCTCTTTTCAAAAAGGAGCGTGATAATGCGCGTAAACCCAAAATAGTACACCAGACTTTGAGCATGCGCAATTGCTGTATGTTTTTGTTTAAACATTGAATGATTGAGGTGGATGAAAATGGTTTTAAAAGCTCTAAAGGAATTGTAAACGAAATTTGCTGAGAAATTAACGAAATATACTTAGAAATGTATGTAATGGATAAATAAGCCAAATATTTTCATAATTGTTTAAAAGCAAATGCACATTATTAGTGGCATAAATACAATGTATGTGTATAAAATATAGATTGAAATTAAGGAGTCCGAGACACTTTTATTTTAAAAACACTAAATTTAACAAAATGGGAAGAGTTCAATGGAAATTCAATTGTGTTTATTCTTCTGACGAATACTGCACATTTCAGTAAACTAATTGATTTTGGTATAATGTCTGTTTTTGTTTATTTGAAAAAGAATATTTTGAATACAAAGAGTATACTTATTCAAATCCTTTAATTTACGATATAAATCGTTGAAATACTGATAGGTGACATACCTTTGAAAACATACACCTAAGAACACACCCATATATATATATATATATATATATATATATATATATATATCCAAATTGGGGTTGTTGGTTTTTTTAAATCACCATGTCCGGTATAAGATATTAAAAGAAATAAAATAAACAGTACACAAAGTAAAAAAAAAATTAACTTTGTGTACTGTTTTATTTTATTTCTTTTAGTGTGTGTGTGTTTATTAAAACTTAATGTAGAATTAAGTTTCCAGGTATCATCTCACAGATTTGTGATGACATTTATACCAGGTAATACATGTATGTAGATTCAACCCATTTGAGTTTCTATTGAGATTTGAATTTATCAAGCCGTGGATGTTACATTAATTGAGTTTTTAAAGCATGAATAAATGAAATATCAAACTGTAATTGTATCTACTGGGGGAAAAAACATGTCTTTACACCACCTACAGTGTTGTCTTCTCTGATTAAAGTTTAAAATAATTTATGACTTGAATTATGTTATTACAATCACTAGACAACATGGACTTACGTAAGGTAGGCCTACGTGTATTAACATATTTTTTTTCAGCATGTATATTGCGTAATAATATTTATTCACCAATCAAGGGCTCTCAGGGGGCATATACAAATTAACAATTAAACATTATAACTACATGATACAATTTACACATGTGTACCATATACACGTTAAGGGTTTCTACATTGACATAGGTATTGAATTCTCATCACAATACTGATTGGAAATGTACTGTACAATAATTGTGCTATATGGGAAGTAAAGTAAAACAATATTATAAAATGTTGTCACAAGCACAGAGGGTACCAAGGGACGGTGCCTGAGCCAAGTCTATCAGACTGGCAGTCTTGTACCCTAAGTGTTTAAGACAGCTTATTTATAGTATACACAAAAATAAATACATGATACCACAATATGTACACATGCATACCATATACAGATGTTATATATTCAAGACAGCTTACATGAGTATTTCATACAATTAAATAGAACTACATAATACGATAAACAGATGTATACCATTTCTACATTGATGTTGGTCTTGAGTTGGCTTATAGTACTGATTGAAAATGCGATGTACAACAAGGATGTTACATGGGTAGGAAAATGAAACAATATTATAAAATGTTGTCACGAATTGCGTGCATAACTTCAACATTTCAAAAGTGCATTGCAGGAAAGCATGTATATTTCGTGTATTGCCACTGTCGTCTGATTCGGTATTCAAGACAATAATATAATGGCGTCTTCAAATTCAGTAAAAGAAAATCTAATTGGACGGATGATGAATTCAAGTACCAACATCCCCAATTCGCGAAATTAGTGATATTCTATTTATAAACTTTTCTAGTGATATCATTTCGGAGAAAAAGAAGGGAATCTGGAACGAAATCCCCAAACAGTAAGTAGTCTAGTCTTTCAAGAGTTGAAACATACTAAAGGTTCAGATGAATATTCAAAGAAAGATTACTAAAACATTTCTTGTTGGAACTGACCCCCTCCCTTCTCCTACAATTTTGAATAAGGACTAGATATGCAGTTGTTACCCTCTTCAGTATACATGTATATTATCATAACCTGGGGGATATAAAATTGTAAAATATAGGTCAGTGGATATAATTTTCTTCAACACCGTCGCCATTATTCGTTTAGTTGTTTACAGAGTAAAAGTTATACGTAGTCATGAGCAGGCATAACTTTAGTCGGGTGCAAATGTAGTCTGTTTTACGAAACGCAACTTAGTTCGGTTTTATGACTTAGTCCTGTTTTATTACGCCCAACGAAGCTTACGCCTGGTGCTACGGTAGGCCTTTTTGTGGAGCATATTAACACAGTTTCTCATAAGATGAAATAAATGTATTTGTAACAGTTGTAGTGAAAACAGGCTTTTAGGGGACAACTTTTCACCACATTTTTATTATTTTATTGATTATTTTTGTCGAGACGACAAAACTCTAGGGGGGGGGGGGGTTACGAAAAATCATTGAATGGGTATCCATCCCCAATAGTCTGTATGGATTTATGAATTTCAGACTAAAATTAATTTCAAAGGAAGTTTAAAAGAGTAAGGTTGATAAGTGTTATCTGGTTTTCAGGGAAGGTAACTCATCTCTGGCCTTACCTCTCTTCTCGTGTGATTTGGTCATAATCATACTCTACGATTTTGCTAAGCATTAGGAAAACGTATTGACATTTTTTTCTCTCGTGCCACCGTCCTGTTTATTCCATAAGACGGTAATTTAATTGTTTATTTACCAAGTCATTATTCATGCATAAAAGATATTTACATGTATATATGTGTCACGTCTTAATAAAAGGAAAGTTCCGGCCGAAGAATCAGCATTTTTATTTCATGAATCGGATTTTTCATAAACGATATAATGGAAACTACCATCACTGAGTTGACAATGATAAAAAAAAAATCTGATGAACATGGATGGCATTCTCCTTTTATCATTATATTATTATTTATTTATTCATTTTTCTAGCAAGGAGGTCTCTGTTAAAGGGCATTTTAGTAGTATTTCATAACTAAGAAAAATCAAATGCATTACAAATGACATATGTTATCTTAATGGGTGAATTTAACACATGAGAGCATCCATTTCACATTTATCAACATTAGAGATGCCATCGCACATTTTGTTGAAATGATGTTTCAAACATAACTTAATTCAATCGTACCCTGCTTCTAGTAACTCTTGTCTGGTCACATTATTTTAAAATGTTGTTTGTTTGTTTTTATTATTATCATTGTCTTTTTCTTGTTTTGTTTTTTTTATTTTTGGCACACAGTTGTATATTTATCTATTGTTCTATAGAATTATGGCAGATACAGTACATGAATATTTAGTGTGTACTTCTTGTGTGGCTTATATGGCACTTGTAACATAATTGTGTACTTATTTGGCGATATTGTAATTCAACATGTACAAGTTTATTTGGTAGCGTGTTTTAGTTATATTGGTATTTGTAATAAATGCTCTTTACAACAAACTTTGGACTACTTTTATAGTCTTTGGTAAAACAAACAAACAAAATCAAAACAGAGTAGAGTCATGAAAAACACATGGTATCATGTTATTAGTAATACATTGGTATACTACATGTATATGATAAACTGACCAAAAAACGTGAGGAACTACTTGCATTGCTTTTGATTTCGGTGTACATGAACTAACTCAAGAAAATATATTATCATATTTTCCATAATACTTTGATTTGCATATTTTCCGTAATGCTTCGATTTGTCATGTTTGAGTTTTTTCTTCATTAAAACTACTTTAAGTCCGCTTGTTCATCCACCTGTAAAATGGCTTCCATTTACATTATGACGTCTATCAAAAAGCATATTTGTATTTACTGACTAATAACTCCATACTATTAAAACCACTCATTGAGACTGTTTGCTGGATTACAAAACATGAAAGGACTATGGTTGTTGAACTATGACTAGATTTATATGATAAATTGATATTGTTTGCTGGATTACAAAACATGAAAGGACTATGGTTGATGGACTATGACTAGATTTTAAATGATAAATTGATATTTCATTATCATATCCCTTATAAATCTTAAATTTTAAAGTTCTAAAGATTGAACATATGATGTTTTGTTTCTGTCTAATGAAAGAAGCATACCCTGTACCGGTTCGCATCTAAAATTCGCAGTCATTTGGAGAACACGGCAGCAAAACTGAAAACTTTTTAAAATTTTACTCATATTTGTGCACATTTGCTTTCTTTCGGAAAACAAAGAGTATAGATTTCAACCAAAATAAATTTTCTTTCATTTACATGCAGTAAGATCAGTATATTACATAGATATAAAGTGCAGGGGGCGGCAGGGGCAACGGTCGTCGCCCCAATGATTTGGCAAAAATAAAATAATACAAAATTAGAAAATTTATATCGGCGATATCAGCTCATTGGAGAGGCGAATATAACGGAGATATGTGGTCAATGGAGCGGCAAAGTGAGGGATGTACATATTTGTCCATATATGATTGTACCTGTACCTGGCAGGTGTAAACAATAGATGGGGTATTAAGTATGCTTCATTGCCGTAAGAACGGGTTTGCTACATATTGTTCATTGTCTAATTAATTAGTTGATCGATGTTTGGAAGCTCTAAGGTACATGTATTTCCACCCTCCTGTGACGCCATCAGACTTCGCAAAGTCAATAATTTAATAAGATTTAAGCATGACAGAAACATACATCTTGTTGGAGTCTTTTTCAATAGTTATTGTAAAAAAAAAATTGTTGACCATAAATATTTCAAAAGTCTAAGTTAAATATGAATACATGTAATCAATTATATGTTTGAAAATATTTACTCCAAGTGTAATAACTCTGTTTTCATTGAATTATTTATCAAATCCATTATGCGATACATTTCCTTTATTTTTTACAAACATTTTGTGTATATTTTTTTTAAAGAAACAGTTTCATGAAATTGTTATTAATACTATCATATCATTACAACCAGTGTTTGTTTTTTTGGTGTTTTTTTTTTTTTTTTTTTTTTTTTTTTTTTTTTTATTATTATTATTATTATTATTGTGAAATTTTTATGATGCGGTTTAAGGAAAATTGCCATTTTTTGACGTTGAAAATATGTATATTGTGCTAATTGATACTTTTTTTTAATTAATACTGCAACATACTTATTGCATCATCTTCATTTGTTTATAAGATATATTATTGGAAGAATCAACAATCAATTTGAACCTATAATTTTAAAGGGGTGGAATTACCTTAATTCAAGGTTGTAAGTTATTAAAAATCATCGAAAAATATCACAATGTACATGTATGAGCATATAGCTAAAAGAAAAATACTGAAATTTGCATGTAGTTGAAATCACTGTCCAAAACAACTTCCGGAGATTTTTATTTTTTTTTTACATTTGTCACACATATTCCTGCATTTCAACTTCAAAAAATGAAGGGATTGATAAGTATTAATCGACATTTTAATATTGAATTTCCTAAGCATTGTTTCGGCAAGAAGAATTCAGAGCTACGTTCTTTTAACCCCTTGGTTTAAACCATACACATGGTTACATTATGACAAGGTAATTGTATCAAACTATTACATTTTTTTTATCTACTGTGTGATATTTTAGAAGGAAACAAATCTTAATTCAATGATTCAAAAATAGAATTGTTACTAGTATTCATTATTATTTCATCAAATTTATAGTGTCTTTAAGAGTTTCAGTTCAAAAGTAAAGAACATCTTACATGAGATTGTTACATGATCCTGAGGCCTGGCTTGTAAGTTTATCAACTTTGTTTTTGTCAGGTGGTGACCTAAAAACATTGACAGAATCAATGGAATAAAATATCAAGATTCAGGTAAAAATCTTAATTTCAGTCGAAAGACGTTAGCTGTGGCCTTCAACTCGACATTCAGATATATCGACGACATTTGTCTATTAACAGTAATCACTTTCATTTATATGTTGATTTGATATATCCCAATTAACTCAAAATAAAAGACACGAAAGAGTCCTCCACATCTGCTTCGTACTTAGATATTTATGAAAATAGATATTAAAGGCAAAATAACAACTTAACTGTATGACAAACGGGATGATTTCAGCTTCTCCATCGTCAACTTTACCGCCACGGTGGTCTAGAAGTAGAGTGTTTGCCCTGCATGCGGAAGGTTGGGGTTCAAATCTTGGTCGCGACAGATCTAAGTAGTTAAAACAGGTAGTGGCAGTTCCGTAGCCAGACGTTCGACATCAGGTGTTAATGTCACGGGTCCTCGGAGATGACGTTAAAAACGAATATCCCATGTCACAGTAGGTGTGGCACGCTGAAGAACACTCACTGCTCAATGGCCGTAAGCGCCGGGCATAGGCCTAAATTTAAAGCCCTTTAATGGTATTGGTAATTATAACGTCTGTATATGAGTGAAAAATTCTCAAGAGGGACGTACAATATGCAATCTTCAGTAAGATGTAAAAGACATTTCCTTGAATCAAAAATGCGGTCCTTGTCAGCTTCTGAAGCACCTTCCAACTCAACATTTTGATATGTCGACGGAATTTTAACAGCAAACTAACAACTCATAAATTATGTTCTTGAGTTCTTGCCATGTTTTTGTTTACATATACATTGCTTGATAGAAAATAGTAATATGTTTAAAACAAAATGTGCAACACACTAGAAACTATTTGATTGTTTTCAGAATTAACTTGTAAATTGGAAAAAATCTTCTCTAAACGAAACTTTTACTATTATATTTAACCTTTGTAAACCAAAAACACGACACGAGCCTTGTTTAGATATAACAAAGTGAGCTCTGTATCTCCACTGACGTACGACACCAGCCTTGTTTAGATATAACAAAGTGAGCTCTGTATTTCCACTGACGTACAATTTTTTGCCCATCAATAGAAATACCTAAGTTAAGCATTCTAAACACTATACAAATAGAAAAATAAAATTTGAAATTTGAAATGTTCTAGTTCAAATCGTGTCCATGCTGATTTTGACTATGGATTACTCCGTTTACCTGCTCAAGATATAGGGCTCATGACGGGTGTGACCGGTCAACAGTGAATACTTACTCCTCCTAGGCACGTGATCCCAACTCATAGTACATCCAGCGGTCCGTGTTTGCCCTTCTCTTAATTTTGTATGATTCTTTATTAGATTTTTTAGATTGATCACTGTTCGTTATCTTCCCTTTTTCATTTGTCAATTCGTTTCTCGGCTACAATCATTAAGATTGTAAATTTCAAATTTATTTAATCAAAGTACAGGCATCATGTACATGTAACACTAACCCATAACCCATGACATGAATGATTTTTTTATTTCTGAATTTCAAATCACACATTATATACTAGTAGTCAATTCACTCTATGTCATACATAAGTTATAGTCATTTCATTAATGCACGTATTAGTCTGTTTTATATACGCATTATAGTCAATACATTTATGCACGTATTATAGTCACATTTTCACACATTATTATAGTTCATTCGTCCATCAGAGTCAATAAATCCATCCACACGTGATATTCATTTTATCAAATTATAATCATTTTTACACAGTTTAGTCGCTTTATCAATACACTTTATAGTAAATCTATCCATACATACACTATATAGTCAATTCATTTATACACATTTATGAAAATAGATATTAAAGGCAAAATAACAACTTAACTGTATGACAAACGGGATGATTTCAGCTTCTCCATCGTCAACTTTACCGCCACGGTGGTCTAGAAGTAGAGTGTTTGCCCTGCATGCGGAAGGTTGGGGTTCAAATCTTGGTCGCGACAGATCTAAGTAGTTAAAACAGGTAGTGGCAGTTCCGTAGCCAGACGTTCGACATCAGGTGTTAATGTCACGGGTCCTCGGAGATGACGTTAAAAACGAATATCCCATGTCACAGTAGGTGTGGCACGCTGAAGAACACTCACTGCTCAATGGCCGTAAGCGCCGGGCATAGGCCTAAATTTAAAGCCCTTTAATGGTATTGGTAATTATAACGTCTGTATATGAGTGAAAAATTCTCAAGAGGGACGTACAATATGCAATCTTCAGTAAGATGTAAAAGACATTTCCTTGAATCAAAAATGCGGTCCTTGTCAGCTTCTGAAGCACCTTCCAACTCAACATTTTGATATGTCGACGGAATTTTAACAGCAAACTAACAACTCATAAATTATGTTCTTGAGTTCTTGCCATGTTTTTGTTTACATATACATTGCTTGATAGAAAATAGTAATATGTTTAAAACAAAATGTGCAACACACTAGAAACTATTTGATTGTTTTCAGAATTAACTTGTAAATTGGAAAAAATCTTCTCTAAACGAAACTTTTACTATTATATTTAACCTTTGTAAACCAAAAACACGACACGAGCCTTGTTTAGATATAACAAAGTGAGCTCTGTATCTCCACTGACGTACGACACCAGCCTTGTTTAGATATAACAAAGTGAGCTCTGTATTTCCACTGACGTACAATTTTTTGCCCATCAATAGAAATACCTAAGTTAAGCATTCTAAACACTATACAAATAGAAAAATAAAATTTGAAATTTGAAATGTTCTAGTTCAAATCGTGTCCATGCTGATTTTGACTATGGATTACTCCGTTTACCTGCTCAAGATATAGGGCTCATGACGGGTGTGACCGGTCAACAGTGAATACTTACTCCTCCTAGGCACGTGATCCCAACTCATAGTACATCCAGCGGTCCGTGTTTGCCCTTCTCTTAATTTTGTATGATTCTTTATTAGATTTTTTAGATTGATCACTGTTCGTTATCTTCCCTTTTTCATTTGTCAATTCGTTTCTCGGCTACAATCATTAAGATTGTAAATTTCAAATTTATTTAATCAAAGTACAGGCATCATGTACATGTAACACTAACCCATAACCCATGACATGAATGATTTTTTTATTTCTGAATTTCAAATCACACATTATATACTAGTAGTCAATTCACTCTATGTCATACATAAGTTATAGTCATTTCATTAATGCACGTATTAGTCTGTTTTATATACGCATTATAGTCAATACATTTATGCACGTATTATAGTCACATTTTCACACATTATTATAGTTCATTCGTCCATCAGAGTCAATAAATCCATCCACACGTGATATTCATTTTATCAAATTATAATCATTTTTACACAGTTTAGTCGCTTTATCAATACACTTTATAGTAAATCTATCCATACATACACTATATAGTCAATTCATTTATACACATAATATAGTCATTTTATCAATACATATTACAGTGAATTTATTCATACACAACATATTTTAATCACTATATATGTGTATATAACTTCATCTATACACATTATAGTCAATTCATTCATATATATATACATTATAGTCAATTCATGCACACATTATACATATAATTACTTTATCCATACACATTGTAGTCATTTCATTACACACACAATAAAGTCACTTTATCGATACACATTTTGGTCAATTGATTATGTACATATTATAGTCACTTTATCTATAAATACATACCAGTAGTAAATTTATTCACACATTTTATAGTAACTTAATCCACACATACATTATAATAGTTAATTCTACCACCGTTATTGCAAAGATCAAAGGAAAGCCATGACCATTATTCTACGATATACATGCATACGTCGATAACTGATAATTCAATTTTGTATTCATGAAAATTAATCAATAAATGCAAAAAAAAAAAAATATTTATAAATGATTGAAGAACATTTGTCATTCAATATAAATTAACCGTCTGCATTCCTAGATCGACACACATTTAAACAGACGTGGCGATGCACAGAAACGTTAACCCTCTTCCACGTACATGTGCACAGTTTTCTTGGACTATGTATTCAAATCATTTGATATAATCCGTCGACAATATTAAGTTAAATACTTGAAACCTCACCTTTGTCGTCAGCAAAAAACATGTGCGCGTAGTCCGTTTCGGAAACTACATGACGTCACGGTGTCTTAATTCGTACGTAGCTGTATACGTAAACGAATAGAAATAAAGTTCTAATGTTTTCGTGGATGATGTAGGATAATCGCCTCGGATTTTGTATTTCAAAACAGCATTTCTTAACCTCGGAGGTTATCCTGCAACACACACGAAAACGCAATCTTTATTTCTTAAGTAATACACTAGCGGCAATAAAGAACATCAAGGTATACCCACACAGAAAGTAGTATTCATCTGTTTTATGTATAATTGCATCTTACACTTATCTTCACGCTGTTCCATACATATATCCATGTTGTAAAGAACATCTGCATAATATAATTTTGCTTTAGTCCATCTCTTCAAGACCGATTTGATTTGTTGGTAGAATTTCACATACCTAGTCATTTCATTCACCATGAACCATTCTTTTTATTACTTGTTTTCATTTTTTGCTCTAAATATCACAAACCTTCCTTTCACTTCTCTATAGATTCGTTGTTATAATACGGACTACTACACGTGTGTTCCCGTTTCATGGAATTGTAGGCCTCGCTTTCTTCCGTTTTACAGGGCCTTAATTTAATCGTTTGTGGATCTTGTCCTTCAGAGACACCTTTCATAAAGGTGATATAAGTCATAGCCAATCTTAATGTTTCAATTCGAGAGAGTCTTTTCTCGTAGTTAAACGCGGGAAGACGCTTACGTAATTCGTCAAAAGACTCGTTTAATTGAAACATCCGCTTTCTTTCTCGAACATTAGCAGCTCTACGCTGAGATACCGATTGGACTCTTTTGCGTTTCGGTTTTCCGTTTTTGCCAATAACATGATGTCCCCCGGGAGAAGAATTAGCATAGTCAATCACTTGTGAAGAGTCTGATGTGTTGGTATAGGTCACTGGGTAGGCTGGTACTCCGGAGTGAATACCGAGATCTCCAGCTGGCCAGTATGAGGCATTCTCAAGTTCGTTCTGTTGTACTGATGAATATCCAAAATATGGGTACTGCGGCATAACGTCTGGTTGTCGGCCAGACTCAATCGCTGGATGATGGAAGTCATTGTAACCGGTGTATACAATGCCGTGAAAGTTCGTCCCCTCTGGGTACACTGAAGTCGCAAACCCCTGTATATGCGACTCCGTCGATGACACATCCATGATGATATGACAGTAGTGTGGGTTCTTACAACTACTCACTCTATATCTCGATAAAAATGCTTTAAAATATGTTTTCGTAGACTGTTTATGTGCATGTAAATTTATAATGCAGAGTCGTTAAAAAGTCCATACGAATTAAAAACCCGAATATATCATGAATTTCATAATTTATACAAGGCAAAATGTTGGCTATATCGATAAGTTGGCAACAGGTTTCGGCTGCGGAAACAGATTTCCACACTTCTATTGGCCTCCACTCCTAAGCCTCACTTGGTCATCAATAACGATTGACGAATTTTGTGTAACATGTTTGACGTCTGGTATTCAAATGTTTCAATGATTTCTTATCCTCCCCAATGCATGCATCTTTATAAACGTTGTTATAAATAACAGTTTTGTGGTAAATTCACATCTCATAGAGGTAAAACAGAATTATCAAAACGTGTGCCTATAAGTGTGTTACTGATCACATGACATTACAATGTACTTATCGATATATATATTGATCCGATAACTATTCATTGATATTCATGTAGAGAAAATAAAGTTCCATTCATATAGAAGTATCGCGTTCATAATGCAGAAATGTGAACACTTTATAAACTCTCCTTCTAGGCTTCCTACCCCTGGTGTTTCCAGAGGTCCGTGTTTGTCCAGATCTCGATTGCCGGTGTATTCTTTATAGGATTTATGAGATTGATCACTGTCGTTATCTTCAAACCTAGTACGCTAAAACAGGTAGTGACTGCTCCTTTGCCAAACGCACCCCTATTTAGAAGTGAGAATCACAAATCTATCGGATACGACTTTAAAAACGGAGGTCCCGTGTCGCGGCAGGCGTTGTCACGTTAAAGAACACTCATTGCTAGAGGCCTGAGCGCTAAGCATAGGTATAAATTCGGGGTACTTCAACTACAATATGTGACATCTCAATGTTAGTGAAACGTAAAACAAACATACAAAAACTGTGATAGAATTCTTCTAGAACTACGTCGAAAGCCTCGTCTAGATGAAACATCCGCCTTCTTTCCCGAACATTAGCAGCTCTACGCTGAGCTACCGATTGGACTCTTTAGCGTTTCGGCTTTCCGTTTTTTGCCAATAACATGATGCCCCCCCCCCCTTCCCCCGGGAGAAGAATTAGTATAGCCAATCACTTGTGGTGAGGCTGATGTGCTGGTATAGGTCACTGGGTAGGCTGGTACTCCAGAGTGAATACCGGGATCTCCGACTGACCAGTAAACCGCTGCGTGCCATGGAATTTACCCTATCAGTACACCAAAGTCGCAAACTCTTACATATGCGGCTCCACGTATAACATATATGTACATGTTCCCATACCGAGAGCACAAAAACGGCACCAGTTTTGCCAAACTTAACACCTTTTATATCGAGAGTATCATCATTAAAACAACTTTATCTTTTGCATGATTTTTTTACATGTGGTTTTTCCTGCGTGTGCAAGGCTAAATTGTAGAATGGCTAAAGTTGTTACAAAAATGAGAACTTGAATATTTAAGAAATAAACTTCATTTTTGTAATATGCATGGACTGCGATGGTTTACGCCTACATACATGTACTTCATGAAACGCGTTAGAGCTTCATGCATAGTATACCTGCGTGAAACATTGCTGTTCATACCATCATGTGTTTTCTAAAACAGAATTTATTTCCTGTATGTTTATTTATATTCTACGATTGTATTTTCATTTCTGTCAAACATTTCCAAGCCGTTGAAATAGTAGTAATGTTTATCAAGATTCATACGCACATCATTCACATTCATGAGGAAATGGCTATCATTTCAGTTGGTAAAGATATCGAAGGCAAAAGCCTTGGAAATGTAAATATTACACCTCAAATTAGCGATACGTTGTCTACATCGATGTGATGGCAACAGGTTTCGGCTGCGGAAACAGGTTTCCACACTTCTATTGGTCTCCTCTTCTAAGTCTCACTTGGTCATCAATAACGATTGACGATTTATGTGTCACATATTTGACGTCCGATACAAAAGACAAATGTGAAAAAAGCTGTATTTTTTATCAAATGATATAATTCTATTCTTTAAAGAAATAACACGCCCTACCTATCGTTCTTTATTGATTTGGCAACTATTTGTAAAAATTCACGCAAAGAAAATGATAGCGTATATTATACTTGTATCGATATGCATGGAAAGGTACAGCGGTCATAATGTGATGGAATTGACGTTACTTCTCAAGGGTTCAATAAGATACATGTAAATCATATCCTTTCGACCAGATTTTGTCAAAACTCAATAAGCAATTTTTGATTTACTAAAATAAAGTCTGTCATTAAGCGCAATACAGTTATTAACCATTCATACGTTTCGTTGGAATTAATTAATGTCAACGATATTTTCGTAAGTGAATGATTGAAATGAACTTACAAAAACGTTATGAGTGTGTGTTATTGTTATTTCCCACTCAAATCAGAGTCAACATCAGAAAATAGCACATTTTCATTCAACAGCATGATAAAAATACACCAAAACTGGTTTAAAAACTGACAAAATTTTAATTTTAAATAGTTTCACAAATCTACTACTTTATAAATACATACAAACTAATTCTGGATATCAAGGAAATCAATGCATAATAGACATGCATTCAATAGAGAAATATATACCGCGTAGGAGTTATTGCCCTTGACAAATTTTCGCAGTATAAACACATGTACATGTAATTGATATTTAAAGAAAAGTTTAACCCTTTTTAATATCAAATTGTTTACCACGTTTTTTTTAAAATTTATTATACCCAGTGAATGAAATTCCTCCAACCAAAAGAGATATTTCTACCACGTAATGAAATAAAGATTTGCAAAAACCATTGACACTATATACGGAGCTACCTGAACTTTGCAATTTGAAAAATCGACAATACTCCTCATATGTTCTTGTAAAATTCTATTTGATGAGAGAAGATGGTTACATAAATAACTTTGATTAATCAATCTTCCCAGACCTCATCAAAGTATTCCTTTGTGTTATTTTTTATAGCTAGTTGTTTATTAACGTCATACATAGATTTTATGCAGGATATCAGCCCATTCTATGAAATACATCTATTTGCACATTTCATACTATATATATAAAACATCTAGTTTAAAAACGGATGGCCCGTGTCACAGTAGGTGTGGCACACTAAATCGCCCTCACACTACTCAATGGCCGTGAGCGCCGAGCATAGGCCTTTGAAACCCTTCGCCGGTCTTTTTGACGTCTCCATATGAGTGAAAAATTCTCGAAAGGGATGTTAAACAAAGTACAATCAATTAATCATCAGAGTTTTCACACCTTCTGTTCTAACAGAAGATCCAAGTATGAAATCTCTTTTAGAATATGTATCATGAATGTGGGGCTTATTAAAACAGAAAATATCAAAATCATTTAATAAGTCTTATACCATTTCACATTCCCATAGAATGTGCTCAATAGTTTCAGTTTCATTATTACAAAAGGTACACGTCTGTGTCTTATGCAAAAAGGAGTTTGTTGATAGGATTGTGTGGTTAGTTCGAAATTGAAACCATTTAAGTTTTGTTTTCCTAGTATGTTTAAATGGGAGGGAAAAATATTCCCCCACTCTTCATCATTCAAATTAAATATTTGATTCCATCTAGTTTTTCTTGATTATTCTTTAATATTTCATTTAGTTTTTTGGTTTTTTTTTTTTTTTTTTTTTTTTTTTTTTTTTTTTTTTTTTTTTTTTTTGGTTGCTCTAAGTAAAGAGTGCATACTTTGTGAGATGTAGGGGCCACATACTTTTGTCAAGGGATTATTTATCTTTTTCCCCTAATCTTTTATTGCAGCTAGAATTCCATTATATTCTAGGCAATGTACTTTCATCCCATATGTTGAATTGAAGGTATTAAACTTCCATTTCCTTCAGTTGTAATTCTAAAGGATTAGGTAGTGATGCAAATATATGGTTAAATTAATTCAAATGCAATGTAGAAATCAACAACAACAAAAATGAAAAACTGTAAAACTCGAGTGCAAACCCATAATACCTATAGATATATACTGGTCCATTTTGGTTTCCCTTTGAGGCCATCCATGTGCATCCTTGACATTGAATGTACAGTACCTCACAAATTCAATCATAGAACATACATTGTAACAAAGAGTCAATCACGGGGCAGTGCGTGCCCATCACTATCTAATGGCTATCTACATTACTTAAAAGTATACGTGCGTCATTCACCATGAAGGTCAATGTTGAAATCACAACTGTCTGACGGTAAAGTATCGTATCAGAGTTGATATATGAATTGGATGGTGTCAGAATGGTACCACAAGTGCACCCCGCTTTTAAAATTATCCATTAGTCTTCTCATTAAGAGTTTTTCATGAACGATAAATGTCATTAAAATTCAAGACTAAATCCTAGCAAGGTACATTCAACCTTATTGATGGTATACCCAAACAATGGTGACCTTATCAATTAAATCATCAAGGCCACGAGTTATAAACTAGGATTAAATCACTTGTAAATTTTTAAGATGCTTTTGTATTTAGCTTCCCAACGCATCGGTTACCATAGTACATTTTAGTTTGACGTAAAAATATGATACAACTATAATCAGTGGCGGATTTAAGGGGGGCGCAACTTCCCCCCCCCCCCCTACATTTTCAAATTTTAGGTAAATCGTGGTATCTTGTTTAGAAAAATGTACTAAACGATAAAAGAAGCAATAATTTCTTCCACTCCCGGAGAAATAAATGACACAATCTTTTGATTTCTTGAATTACTTTATTGGAAGAACTTAATTTTTTCGAAAACCCTTAAAATTTGCGTCATTTATTAATTTCACCTTATAAAAAATAATAGAAAATAACACAAATTACTAAATAGGAGACATATTTCAAGCCCTATAAAATTTGTAAAACGCAGGAGCTTCCGGGGGCTTCACCCCCTGGGCCCCCACTTCAAGGCGGTCCCCAGACCCCCTGCCTCATAAAGGTGGCGTCCCCCGTAACCACAATTCCTGGATCCGCCCCTGATAATATATATATATATATATATATATATATATATATATATATATATATATATATATATATAATGCATAAAAATACCCCAAAGCTGATAGAGTATACTCGACCGACTAGTACCTTCAATTCTTCTACAGAAACTAGTCGAGTATACTCTGTCGGCCTTGTGACTTATTTTTTTTTAAAATATAATACTACTGTTCGAACGAGTTTCAAGAACTGAAGTGAACTTCAATCTCACGCTAGATAAAGTTAAAAACAAAGAACGAGTTAACTAGTCAGTATAATTAAGCAGTTTGTAAACTCGTTCTAATGATGGGTCATAAATAATATTTCTTATCTGGAGGTAAGAAGCTAATAACTAGTTTGAACTGTGACAAAAATAAAAAGATTTTTTAAAAATAATAAATACTGGCGTTACATGTAAAGTAAAAGGAAATAATTTGGGAACTAAGTATGGGTATCATAAATGATAAATAGATAAATCATTAGAATATATATATAAATCAGAAAAATTGACTGCCAATGATGGTGCGGTTCCAGAAAGTAGAAGTAAAATATATATATAAATCAGAAAAATTGACTGCCAATGATGGTGCGGTTCCAGAAAGTAGAAGTGTAGAACAGACAGAACAACACTGAGTGGGGAAAGCTTGGTCACATTCATCCTGGTGAAGTCATTGAGTTTGTCCATGCGACTGGGGCGGAATGACTTCAGTCTATGCATCCAGAATGTCTCCTTGTTCTTCCTCTACGGTTCAGTGATTGTTATGGTCAATAACCACCAATGTCATGCATTCCCATTTGTGTCCGCGAGATTGAAATGCTCGGCAACGGGTTCTTTGACCCTTTTAGTTTTAAAGGTGGACCGGTGGTTATTGATCCTCCACCGTAGGCCCCCAGTTTCACCTTGGTATTTTTGGTCACAGACTTTGATGCTTATGAGATAGATGCAGTTGTCCGTGCGACAGGATGTGTCCCCAAGAATTCGGTAGCATCGGTCGGTGACAGGGCTCTTGAAAGTGTATGTGCTCGTGCTGTTTTCACATCAGGCATTTACCATCAGAACAAGTTAAACCGCCATTGTGCAAACTTTTAAGAATTTTCCAATTTGGTTTGCACCACCATGTCTTTAAGATTTCTGGGACGTCTGAAGGCAGCCATGGGAGATTCCTTAAAGACCTCGGCCATTCTTGGGTTAGTATGAAGAATGGGAATACACTTCTTCCGAATTTTGTTTAGGTCTTTCAAGACCGGTTGGTACGTTGTAACGATAAGAACGTACGTACCGATTTTTCTTTACATTGTAGTAGAAGTTGTCTATCGTGTTTTGACATCTCATCAATTGCTTGCACTTTGGGAGCTTCATAGCCTTTCTTGCACATATGGATGCTCTGTTTATGATGACGTGCAGGAATGGAGCAAACGCGGCGGACTCTGGTGGCAAAACCTTTAGGTACTCCTTTGAACGTATGGGAGGTTGACTGCATGGGAGTCAGTGGATTTGGCTTGAACACTGAACTCGATATTTCTATCAACAATCTTAGACGTGGTATCCAGAAAGATGTTGCTGGCTGTGGAAGTGTGAACTTAATGGAAGAATGAAATGCATTGGTTAGTTCAATAATTCATCAAGGTCTCTGCTACTTCCTACCCATTTAATATCAATGAATCGTAACCAAGAGACTCTTTATTGGTGATCGTATTAGTAGGTTACGTTGAAGTTGATGATATATATATATATATTATATATATATATATTATATATATATATATATATATATATATATATATATATATATATATATATATATGTGTGTGTGTGTGTGTGAAAAAATAAAATAAAATATGACAACTCGTCTGAAGATTTTTTTTTTTTAATGAAAGCGCTTATGTTTTACAATGTGTTGTCATATTTTATTGAATTTACCTTTTATATTTAAGAAATAAGGTATCATTTAAAAATATTTATCGGGATATAAATACGGGTTGGTCACGTGATCAAATTCCATAAAGCCCGAAGGGCTTTATGGAAAATTTGATCATGTACCAACCCGTATTTATATCCCGATAAATATTTTAAAATGATACCTTATTACTTATATTTACATTTTTGATCGGTAACATTACTGAATTGTGTTAACAACACGTTTCCATACATTTCAAATTGTTGACGTCCACAACGAAGCGTCATAGATGTTCAAAATGACGACAACACAAAACAAAGTTCTATAAAATGAAGAACTGTTTTAATTATTAAGACGCTAGAAAGCAAGTATATCAACATATACTTATACATTAACTCGGGAGTATATAATGGAAAACTCTTCCATATGTCTAATTTTAGGGGGTGGGGGAATTATGATTCAAACGGGGATGCGCAGTGTTACACTTAGAGTTGTGATGCGCTTTGACTTTTGAAAAGTGAAGACGTTGAAGACCGACTTTGAAAGATATTCTGTGGATATTACGGAGTTAACAGAAGACTGAGATGGAGGAACATGAAGAACAGGGCGGCAGTCGTCAGGTGTAGGCAAATCATTTATAGACAGGACAGAGGACGCAGCTCAGATGAATCTCCGGAAAGAACTGAACATCGCAGAGAATGTGGAACTGCACGAAGGTAAGGGACGGTTTGGATTTGGATATGTAATTGTTGATAAACATGAGCTCACTGAACGCTTCTTTTGACTCGATAATTTTTTGTAATAGGTTTTTAACGACGCCTCGCTTCGATGTCCCGACATAAACTTGGAAACCGACATCAAGCACCTATGGCTGCTGTGGCACGGAAGCAGTGTGGTGTGTAGGTCTTAATGCACTTTGACGACTTATCGGCCATACATCCTGTGAATGACCTTTTTGCTAAAGCCTAATGTCATCGTCTAGCAGTAGGTACAATTCCGCATCACCGATGACCAGGGTGAAGTTGTAGCAGACGAAAGGCCTAGTAGGCTAGTAACTAAAGACATTGTTTACAGAAATGCTTTTATCAATTATTGATGAAAGTCCACTGCTTGGAATACAAATAAAACCGTAAATACATTTTGTGATGTTGATTTCATCTATTGAAAGATTTCTGTAGTAAGTGAGAGCGATTGCTAGATGTGTATTGCCTTAGTAGAAGTAGTACCTATTACCTACTTTTAACAAATGTTCATACGCACAGCCGTGACCTCTGTTGACCCCGTAGTAGATTTATCCAGAAATAAATACGTATTGCTCGTAATAGTGTTATGTAGCAGAAAACAGTTGCAAATGTAAATATATATATATATATATATATCGATGATAAATTCGTGCATAAATATGCAGGCATGTAGCAACGTTTTTCAATGTGATGGTGAGGGGTGTTGGCAAACAAAACAATAATTCGACAAGTCAAAAATCTCTTATTCTTGTCAGCATTCCGCAACTTGGATGTTTATGGCCATTTTAACAAAAGCCGTCCGATGTATTATTTACATGGAAGGCACATATATTCTGTCACAAAAAGTAGGGGGGGGGGGGGCTTTCTCCAATTATACACACCTGTAATGAAGTGTGTTTGATAATTCTGCCTTCAAGCAATGGTATTTATTTATATTCTTATACCCACTGACTTTTTCATATGGAATACATGTCTAGATTTTGGTTGTATTTTATAGCTTCTATTTTGAAGAAAAAAACCATGTGGTACCTATATACACCAGTTTGTTTACGATTAAGGTCGCTCGTTCATCATATCTCCTTCATTGTCCGTAATAATATAATAACACGCTATCTCTGTCGCCATTTCGAGGTAGATAAAGTATTCCCAGGTTTAAAATCCACAAGGCTTTTCGCGTGCCAGGTTTAATTATAGGGCGTGACATTTATTCATGATATAAATTCTTGTATCACAGACAACATCGTACATATCTATGTTAAGATCGTGCTGTTAATCCAAGGCAACATCGCAGCTCTGTTTCCATGTAAATATTAACAGAAAGAAAATGTTAGGTGTAAAAGTTTGTCATTTATTTAAAATGAGGAAAAAATGTAAGTCCTAAAAAGAATACGGAACGAAATTGGCTGGGAGACATCTCCTCATTTTGACTAAAAATGCAAGATATTAAAGTATTAAACAACAGCGTTCTCCCAGCTACAATATTGTTACAAAAACCTAACGCGACAATGCGATAAAATACAATATGAATCTTTATTGGAAACAAAATTGGTGCATAAGAAAACATATGTATACAATGTAAGTAAGTAATTTTATTCATTATAGTGACATGTGTACATATATTCATACATCCAATTTTATCACAATATACAAATCAATAAACACCCGGCCCGTCGGGCCTATATGCCACTTTAAACGTTGATATAATAATATATAATGCAAATAATTGCGCATAATAACATTTTCTATAATTATATATACATACATGTGTATACATGTATAATAAGTATATAATGTATAAATGTATATAACAGCTCTCTTCTTCTGCTAAATTGGATTTTTTTTTCAATTTTATTTTTAGCTGTAATTGATATAGGTCAATATAACAACTTGCAATTTGCTGTCATTAACTGAATATATATCTAAGAAAGCAAATATGTAAATACAATATATGAACATAAAACGTGAAATTGTTCAAGAACTTTAGCATAACAAAATTATCTTTGTAGAATACCAAAATTTGCAAACAAACAGAAATTTACAAGACAGCAAATATGACAATTGTGAACATTACATGTAATTAGTAAGATTAGAAAAAAGGAGAAACATAAATATTTTCCGCTTTATGAAGGATAGCGCAAACTTATTGCCTTGTTCGGTTAAAATCATTCAATGTTTTTGAGTGATAAGTGTAAATTATCAATGATTATTGTTATAACATTAGAGGTCATAAAATGAATGTAAGCTTTCTTCATAAGTTTATACACTGTACATGTAACAGAGTTTGAGAAACAGCTTTCCAGAGCAATTATTTACAGCATTATTTTTGGATCGCTGGTTTGGACGTCATACCGTTGCTTTATGGGTCTTTATAGTAAAGTTTGTGTATGCCTTTGTTCAATTATATATTTTTTGCAATGTGATATAAGACACTAGCATCATTTACTCATGTCTTCACTGTTTTAAGAATGTCAAATAAATTTTAGAATCCCTATACTACATGTATATATGCTCCATGGGTTAGTCGGTAAAAGAATTTGTGTCATGTTGTTTGGTTAAATAAATTAGACCTACACCACTCCAACAACAAATATATCCATGCGGTAATATTCATATTTCCACTGTTTTTACACATTCTGTTGATAGACATTTCCTCATGAATGTACTGCAGGTGTAAACAATGCATGAATGAATCTTGATAAATATTGTATTTGTTTTATTGGCTGGCAATTCCGACAAAAATGAAAGTAGAATGTAAATATGAATTTCGTTTTTGAAAATACATGTAGTTATGGATTGCTACCCATCACGCCGGCGTATACAGCGGCTTGACATCAACACATATACAATGTATAGATAGCTAAGGAATGGAAACCCTTTCTCCTGATTTCATTACTTGATAAATTCGCTTTTAATATGCATAAAAATCTGACAAGTCAACATGAATATCTCATAAGTCGACATGAAAATCTGACAAGTTAACATGATTATCTGACAAGTGGATGACAGAAATACACCACCATGAAATTTATATCAGCAATCAGAAATGAACATTTGTAGAATAGGAACATTCGCTGTGTCACTGGAATTATTCCCCACATGAATAGAATGACATTGTAAGGAAAATGTTTTCTATTGAATTCATACATTTTCTTTTACGTTGCTCTTTTCGCTGTCCAATTATTGCTTGACTCAATGACGTGCATTTAGATCGTGTCTGAAATTGCTTAGAAATTTATTCAATAATCAAATATATATAATATATAATGTATATTTACTAAACTTTCGGTTCAAACTTTTCATTATATTTCATTCAATGATTACCTTGATGAATTGAGAGAAACACAAATGAAGATACATATAATTTTCCATTACATCTTCATTATTAGACCGTCTTCCTTTTTACAGAGTTGACGTAATTCACAGTCTTTGGACTGTGTACATCCTCTCTGTTGTGATTGGTAGAAAATACATGATGTGAAAATTTTCTTAATTTCCATTGGTTAAAATGCCGTTCTTTCCAAAGTGAGATAATTTTTTGTGATCTAATCTATGTACGAATTAACAATTTAACAAGATTTTCAACTAAACGACATGACAAAACGAACAAAAGAAAATTGCAATTAATAAAATTGACACAACTATTACAAGGCATTTATAAGATATTATTCAGAGAAATTATCTCATTTTGCATAAAAACAGAAACACTCGTTTTTCTTTTAAAAGGTTTGTTTTGTTTGGGGAATTTTCTATTTGGTTGAGTCCAGTGAGGATCCGGGTTAGAATAGGTCCTCAGTACCCCTTGCTTGTCGTAAGAGGTGACTAAATGGGGGCGGTCCTTTGTATGAGACCGCAAAAAAAATGAGGTCCCGTGTCACAGCAGGTGTGGCACGATAAAGACCCTGCCCAAAGGCTATAAGCACCGAACATAGGCCTAAATTTTGTAGCCCTTCACCGGAAATGGTGATATCTCCATATGAGTGAAAGATTCTCGAGAGGACGTTAAACAATATTCAATCGGTCAATCTATTTGGTGATGCTAATGACTGCAAACAGTTTTCTGGTCACATAAAGCTAAGAATTATATAAATATGATAAAACCTGTCCACAAACAGTTTTCTGGTAGCAAATAATTATATAAGAATGATAAGACCTGTCCACAAAATAAAGTTCACTAGTGTTTTAACAGCATACAATGTGTAATCAATTATTAAATGGGTAATAGGGGTTTCAGTACAGGGGTTTCAACAGTCTCGATTGAAGTCAGCAATTCGCAAATTCTATGGTCGTTATAACGATCTAGTTCGTCAATACAACCTCGCATTGGGTCAAATGGTGTCTGACGTGTTTCATACCGATTGTTAAGCCGTTCTTGGCACACTGATTTTGACTGCGGATAACTCCGTTTACCTGATCAGGATATAAGGCTCACGGTGGGTGTGACCGGTCAACAGGGGATGCTTACTCCTCCTAGGCACCTGATCCCACCTCTGGTGTGTCCAGGGGTCCGTTTTTGCCCAACTATCTATTTTGTATTGCTTATAGGAGTTATGAGATTGATCACTGTTCGTTATCTTCACCTTGCATGTACATTGCTACCATTTTTGTTTATATATCAGTGGCATTTGAAAATTGCGAATCAGGACAATGACATTAGATTTAATTTACATGTTATGCTGATTTTAATCTCTCTTACTGTGACTTTACACTTTTTGTATCAGGTTAACTTAATTAAAAGCTTTTGCATTTTTATACATTTCTGTGGTAAAAATTATTCTATTTTTTTTATGACAACTTTCACATTTTAATAACAATTATTAATCTTTTCCATTGCATTAGCATACGAGATGGTAGCTGCTTCCTATTAATGTTGTCGTGGCATATCTTTTGTGATGCAGGCGTTTGCGCACACCAAGTCAACTGAGTCCATATATATCGGTGTGTTGTCAGTGAATTTGAAACTGTTATGTGCTATTGAACTGTGACTGAGTTTGTGAAACTGTGACTGTTGTCAAAATGATTGCTATTTTCACAACTCCAAACAGATTCCACAGTTCTAAATTAACTCAAACTGATTCCTTATGTATTGTGTTGCCAGTGAATTTGAAACTGTTCTGTGCAATTGAACTGTGATTTGATGAAATTGATTGGTGTAAAAAAAAAAAAAAAAAAAAAAGAAGAGTTTTTATCATAACTCATTGCATAATTAAGCTAAGTATTGGATTAATTTAACATACTCTAATTAAGTAACCATCTGCGGTTAACCAAGGGTGGTCAGTTTTGCATTTTGTGTTGATGTTTCATTTTGTGTGGGTTTGCCCATATGTGTTATTAATGCCATCCCACAAACTCTTGCTTTAAAGTTTAAACTGGTTTTGCTTGTCTTTTTCTCTGTATAAATAAATAACCACACCACACAATTATTTAATTATAAAACCACAGCATGAAAGGTGAAGACAATGAACAGTGATCAATCTCATAACTCCCATAAGCAATACAAAATAGAGAGTTGGGCAAACACGGACCCCTCGATTTACCAGAGGTGGTATCGGGTGCCTAGGAGGAGTAAGCATCCCCTGTCGACCGGTCACACCCGCCGTGAGCCCTATACCTTGATCAGGTAAACGGAGTAATCCGTAGTCAAAATCAGTGTGCCAAGAACGGCCTAACAATCGGTATGAAACAAGTCAGACAGCATTTGACCCAATGATAGGTTGTATTGGTAAACTAGATCGTTATAACGACCATAGAATTTGCGAAATGCTGACTTTAAACAAGACAGTTGAAACTCCCGTACCATCAACGTGTTTGTCAGTAGCCTGCTTCGATTTAAAAACTGACTATAAGCAGAACAAGCTCTTGTATATCGAATCAGTTGTGAAATCTAAACACCATATGCAGGTGATAACATAAATATAGGAAGTTGACGATGGAGAAGCTGAAATCATAAAGTTGTCATAAAGTTGAGTTGTTCATTTGCCGTTAATATCTACTTTCAATAAAATATCTTAAGTATGAAGCAGAAGTGGAGGACTCTGTGGTGTCTTTTATTTCGAGTTCAATGGAATATATTGAATCGACATACATGTGTGAATGAAAATTATTATTGGTAATAGATAATACGTCGTCGATATATCTAAATGTCGAATTGAAAGCCACAGCAAGAATCTTTTTTCTTCTTACGTAGAGGTTTTTGAATAAATTCTGCTTCATATGAATATAAAAACAGGTCAGCTAACAAAAGAGCACAATTCGTGCCCATGGGGATTCCAACAAACTGTTGGAAGACCCGATCACTAAAGACCACGAAGATATTGTCAATGAAGAACTCTAGCATATTTTTTATTTCAAATTTAGAGTACTTGTGCGTGGAATCAGAGTGGTGTTTAACAAAGTAATTTTTTGTATAAGTGATCACTAGATAGGGATATATGCGTTTTCCAATTTTGTTGACGAAGCAACTGTCTATGATGTCAAAAGTATAGTTTTTAATTTATCGTGAGGAATGGTCGTGTAAAGTGTTGAAAAGTCATACGTTTTGATATTGTTGATTTTAGAAGTTTGCAATTTCAAGTTTACTTGAAGTTCTTTAGAATTTTTTAGAATTAGAATCCACATTTGATTTACACCATTTCTGGCATATGTAGTCGCACAGTACGTTTGAATTTTTCCCCACCACAGCTGTTAATATTTTCGTGAGAAGCAAAGATAGGGGTTTGGTAGAACATTTCCTGGATCCAGCAATGTATCTTTGTTTGTAAGGGTTTTTATGAAGTTTAGGAATCCAGTATAGGTACGGTAACTCATATTCATCCGACCTTTTGACTGGGATATTAAATGTGTCCAAAACTGAAGCATGGTTTTGAAGAATTTCGTCTTTTGAAAGGGCAGTTGGAGTATAAATACGATTACCTAAAGTGGAATTAATGCCAAGTTCGTTTAAAATACAGCTGAAATAACGAGCCTTACAAACAAAGACAAAGTTGTTACAAGCTTTGTCAGCAGGAACCAAAACATTTTCCTCATTTAACCTATCTAATATTCTTTTATCACCTCTGGTTACTAAACACAGAAGGATAGAAGGTACGTACTTTTGTTTTAATATGTCTAATGTGGGATTTTAATACGCCTCTTACGAAAGGTGAAGATAACGAACAGTGATCAATCTCATAACTCCCACAAGCAATACAAAATAGATAGTTGGGCAAACACGGACCTCTGGGCACACCAGAGGTGGGATCAGGTGCCTAGGAGGAGTAAGCATCCCCTGTCTTATACTTTTAATCTATTCTGACAATGTATCATATAACTATGCAACCACCGTACATAGTTAAGAAACCACACCGTATAATTAAGTAACTTCACATACACTGTAAGATAGCTATGTCGTTCCGTAGAAATCGCCTACATGTAATTTCATACTTTTCATATTTTTCCTTCTACACTGTTTTTTTTTTTTATTGTAGACTGTAGTAATTTTGGATATGTGGAGGTTTTGAAGCAACATCAATAAAACAAAGAAAACAACCTAAATTGTATATAAACAACTTTTCACCTTTAAGACATTTATCATTTCTCTATCCATTATCAAAAGTCTACATTTTTATATTTCATAGCACTATAAATGTATATCGAAATGCGTAATGCTTTTTAATTATCGTGTTCTTGTAGACGGTTATTGCCATTAAATTTCATAAAGCCTTATTAAAATACTTGATTGTAATAAAATACAGAAGTATTTACTCTTTATGAAATAAAACGGTATAATTCTCCAGATACATTACCTCGCATGCTAGAGGGTCATATACATGTAGTGTTTCATCTTTTGAGCATTGGGGAAGAGTCATCGATATAATGTATATGTACATGTATGCTATAAAGCCCTTCCGACTTCAGATGGTTTAATCACGTAACAAACCAAGTTCATATTCTTGTGAAATTTTTAACAGTGTTATTTACTTCCGAAGTGAAGAAAACATAGCAGAACTCATGTGAGACATAAAGAGAACACTAACAGTTTACAACCTTACACGGTATTTAGACACTTTAATTAACTTATCAGAGTTCTTACAATCAGTATCTAACCCTGTTAGATACCCAATATATCCAACGTAAACAGAATTAAAAAAAATAAATAAATAAATAAACAGGTGTGCATTAATTTTTGTATGGTATAGTGTTAATAAGTCCATTCTCAGTGTGTAGGTACATGTATATCACAGGTATTTTTCTTTTTAAAAATCTTTAAGTATATCCCTTTTTTTTTGCTTCAACACACTTTTTCTTGTGTTCTATTTTTCTTTTTCTTATGTTAGAACAATATTTTTAATTTGCGGTTATTTGTAAAAAGAAGAACTGGACATTGATTGACTAGCATTCTAAATTCGATGACTTGATTCCTTTTTATTGCTTTCTTTATCATTGTGACGATAACAATTCATAACTCTCTCTCTCTCTCTCTTGCATTCAAACTTAAAAAAATGCTTTGGTTCCCGAGCAACAAAACAATTGACGTCGATTATATCTACACGCGCCACACGTGCTTCGTGTCAAAGGTCAGTGTCACATCAAGTAGCTTTGGGATTAAAAATATAACATTTTCAGTTCAAATTCGGTCAAATTAGTACATTTGGAAACATTCGAAAATGTCTGCGTTTCTTATGTTTTGCTTGACTATCGTGAAAAAAGGGAACACGAGATCACATGCTAGAATTTTCTTAATCCAATTAGCTCCACCCTCATGTGACATCATGAAGTTTTGCAAAATCTTTATTTGATCAAACTTTGTACATGCTAGAAACATTGCTTTTGGGGGAAAATTAATTTACTGAGTAAAATAAAAACGTTGGCAAACTATTTGATGCTGACAGAGAATTTATATTTTTCATAAATAGTCAATTATCTAAATTTTAAAAAAGCAATATTGACAATGGCAATACGTGTATCCCATATGCTGGTATGTCTGTTATAAAATATGTTCCTTTATATCCACAATTAATTTACACATGTATTATTCAAACGGCAGTTTTCTCTTTATAATGTTGAAATTTGTAATTTTAATTAGTTTTGATGTATCTTTATTATGTTGTTTAATGAAATATGTGCGATTTTTTGATGTTTACATATACATGCACCTCTGTTTTTGTTTTTTTGTTGGTTTTTTTTTTTTTTTTTTTTTTTTTTTTTTTTTTTTTTTTTTTTTTGTTGTTGTTGTTGCTTATCTGACATCTTTAGAAAGGTGATTATATAAATTTTCTTTGGTTATTAATCAAACCAATCTAATTAAAATCAGATATTCTACAACCGTTACTCTGGAGAAGGTGTAACGGTTAGAGAAGATCTGATTTTAATTAGATTGTAATCAAATCAAACTATACTAAATGGGGATTAATGGAGTTTTTCTGCTTTGAATTATTGATGAGTCAAATGAGGGAGGGGCTACCTTAAATTGTCCTGCATGTCTTTTCAGTTTTATTTCATTTTTCAATGTACCATGGCATGATAGAGTGTCATTTCAAATTGCGTTTAGCGATGCAGCTTTTTATTGGAAAATGCTTGTGGCTACTGGTAAAATACTCCTCAATGAAATATACTCAGAGAGAGAGAGAGAGAAATAGAGAGAGAGAGAGAGAGAGAGAGAGAGAGAGAGAGAGAGAGAGAGAGGTTATATTTTAAGACGAACTGTCTTTGTCTAAATGCTGAGTGTTCAGTTGTTTTTAACAATAAAAACAGCTCAGAACGTACACGTGTTATGTGGACCTGATGTTGCGTTAAGCGGCAAGTATCGAAGGTAGATTAGGACTTCATTAAATTCATATATCATACAGATGACAGAAAATACTGCGTAAATTTGAATCCAGGTCTTCAAACGTAGCTTTATTTTTATGACAAGTGTTTAGTTTACTACCTGTTGGGGGTTTTATATGAATGAAAACGTCAATTCCTAAAACAACGTGTTTGATTCCTAGTTCCGTCTCCTAATCAAAGAAGCAATTGTCCTTCATACCGCTGTGTTAAGTGTTTTCAACTAATGCGTAATATCTCCAGATGATGATATCCCGGTCATTATCAATATTAATGCCTTTTTTCTCTCAGGTAAAAAACATAATGTATTTTTTAAAATTTCAATTTGAAAATACATGAGGGTATGAACTGAGATACTTCACACCGATACCCTTTAGAAAGCGCATTGGTTTGATTTGGTTTGAACGTATTTTATTGTACTATAATTACAAAGGAGTCCGGCAAAAAGTTAGCACTTCATGAAAATTATGCCGGAGTGCGGCGTGGCATTTTCAAAAATAAAGTTTATTTCATACTGCAGGTTGATTTTAAATTCTGTTCAGGTTACGTTCTATTAAATCTGTATCGTTTTAAACTTGATAAGGTAAATTTGAAAGTTTTCAAGTCAAACACATTATTGTACGTATCCTCTACTTTCCATCAATATCAGATTGCTTAGGTGTGTTTTTCCTCCATAAGACAGAAAGAACAAGATGTGTTTGTGAAACACAAATGCCCCCGATAATGGACAATTCCAAAGATGGCCAAGGTCACAAGGGCAAATATCTTGGTAGCAGTAGAAAGATCTTGTCAAAAGAAATGCTCATGTACAATATGAAAGCTCTAATATTTACCATTTAGAAGTTATGACCAATGTAAAAAACAAATTGAAAGTAGGTCAAATGTCAAGGTCAAAAGGTTTAATACCAACGGAAAGGTCTTGTCACAAGGAATACTCATGTGAAATATCAAAGTCCTGTCACTTATTGTTCAAAAGTTATTAGCAAGGTTAAAGTTTTCAAAAAGTAGGTCAAACTCGAAGGTCAAGGTCACGGGGTCAAAAATGTTGGTACCCACGGAAAGGTCTTGTTACAAGGAATACTCATGTGGAATATCAAAGCTCTATCACGTTTTGTTCAAAAGTTATTAGCAAGGTTAAAGTTTCAGACAGAATTACAGAATGACAGACAGGTCAAAAACAATATGCCCCCCGATCTTCGATTTCGGGGGCATAAAAAGGAGGGGTATAGATCAATATAATTTATTTAATAATATTCATATGTACACATGTGTTGATTTTTTTTCTCTTCGTAAAGCTTCACAAAATATCCCCAAATCTGCATAAAGTACATTTTCGTTCAAATCCCTCAATGTTTTGCCACTTTCTAGTTTTATCTGGTAGAAATATGTAGACATTGCCTTTAGTTTTTTTTTTTATTATTATTATTATTTTGGACTATAAAAAAAGCACTAGAAGGAAGGTTTTTTGTGAAAACAAAATTCTGCAAACCATAATAAAAGTAAAGTTATTTACGAGTGATTGCTTACAAGTACGCATTGTTTAGGTAATACAGGGGACACACACTATGTCCTGATATGGGTAGGGGTATACATCAAAGTCAGGTTATAATAGTCTAATGACAAATCATATTTCCCTTTTATGTCGATACTTGTACATGTATTTCATATCTATGTAGTTAAAAGTATGGCTCATAATAACATGCCATACATGCTGGTGCTGATGTACAAAACATGCTCAGATAAGTTGTCCGTTTCTTGACTTGCTTTGATTTTGTCTCATTTCGGCTACATTCGCACCCCATCAGAGTACCATACGAGGGGATTTAGACACTACACAATCAAGAACTCTGCTTGCCCTACCTAAAAATTGTACCAAAAAATCTACCTTTCATCTGGGGGTCATCCATCTTCCCTCTCAGCTACAGACCTTTTGCTGGACCATGTACATTGTAGGATTTCATCTGAATTTTTTCAGCAACTGACTTACATCTATATGTTGCATATCTTTTTGACATGTATCCTAAAATTATTCTACACATTGACCTATTGCAATTGGTTGTCGTACGTCGCCGTGCGTCGTGCATTAACAATTGAACATTTTTAACTTCTTGATAACTACTATTCTAATTCTCTTCAAATTTTGTATGAAACATTTTTGGGACAAGTGGGACATAAATTGTAAATTCCAGGACTCCTGCACCCCTGGGACCTGGGGGGCGGGGCATAAACTGCCAAAAATTTACCAATTTTCAAAGATCGTCTTTACAACCGCAAATTTGTAAGAAAAATTAAATGCATATATAGCGATGTAGAACAGGAAGGTATCTACCGAATTTATAAATTTCATGATCCCCGGGGTAGGGGTTCTGACTCCAGGGCGGGGCCAAATGGTATATAGTGTTTATGTGTAAAACACTTAAATAGCATCTTCTTTAGTGTTATTGATACTAAATTGAAGCTAGATAGATATAAAAAAAAAAGAACAGGTAGTGTAAATTTGATGATCCCAGGGGTAGTGACTTTTGGTATCAGGGTGGGGCCAAAATGGTAAATTATTAAATGTGTGAACAATAGAATTTATTTAATTTCTTCTTGATAACGGTCATTCCAATTCTTTTCAAATTTGATATGAAACATCTTTGGGACAAGGGGGACATATTTTGTAAATTTCAGGATTCCTGTACCCCCGGGGCCTTAGGGGTGGGGCAAAAATTGACCAATTTTCAAAACCCTTCTCCACACCTGCATATCTTTAAGAAAAGTTAAATGCATATAATGATATAGAGGAGGGCGTCTTCTACCAGAATTGTAGCCTTCAGGATCCCTAGGGTAGAGGTTCTGACCCCAGGATGGAACCAAACTTGGTATATATAGTGTATATATGCAAAACATATAAAGATATCTGCTTTAATTATATTGAAACTAAATGGGTATTTAGAAGAAGTAGGTAGTCCTTCACCAAAATTGTAAATTTCATGATCCAGGAGTTAAGGGTTTGGTTCAGTGTGGTGACAAAATTATTATAATGTTTTGAAGGACTTCTTTGGGTTTGCTGATACCGTATGAAATCTAAATGCATAATTAAGAATAGCAGAAAAGGATGTTCAAAACATGGGGAATTTCGCAATCCCAGGGTTTTGACTCGATTGATCGATTATTGCTTAACATCCCTCTCGAGAATATTTCACTCTTATGGAGACGTCACCACTGCCGGTGAAGGGCTGCAAAATTTAGGCCTATGCTCGTCGCTTATGGCCATTGAGCAGGGAGGGTTCTTTATCGAGCCACACCTGCTGTGACACGGGACCTCGGTTTTTGCGGTCTCATCCGAAGGACCGCCCCATTTAGTCGCCTTTTACGACAAGCAAGGGGGTACTGAGGACCTATTCTAACCCGGAATCCCACGGGAAGTTTTGACTCTAGGATGGTTCCAAATTAGTCATATCGTTTAATGTTAATACATATATATTATATTATGTAAAGCCTTTCATCAGTGTATTCACTTTTGATGGCATTGGAGTTTTAAGAACACGTCTTGTTTTATACTGTTGCTGAATATTAGAATTTAGCTTAGATATTCAGAACAGGATTTTTTTTTCTAGATTTCATAGCCCTTAGGACTAGTGATACTTTTAACTTATACTCAGGTGACCGATAAGGCCTGTGGATCTCTTGTTACACATGTAATATCACTTCAAATATGGGATATTTCATTTCATTTTCATATTATTGGGAGTGAGTAAGCGTACAAATAATAATGTTATCTATTGTGAATTAGGACGGTTACCTATATATGTCAGAAGAAAAATGTGCATTTTTAAATACTAGTTAAAACTTAGAAATACAAATAACTGTATTTTAAAAGAATGTTTTGATTACATGATTTTGAATAAAGACAATTGGGTTATAAGTATAAAATAAGAATTGTCGGAATTGGGATTAACATATTTATGGGAAGAATCGGGATTTGGCCAGAATACATACAAGGTAATTGAACATAAATTGTTAGATATATATAAGCAAAATATTTTTTCATCTTTTGTAAATTCACCAAAATGTTTTTTATTATCAACACCTTATTGATAATTTTTGTTTACAGTTCTATCTTAAATAAAGTGCACCGCCACGGCACATGGTACGCCCGTCACATATTGTTAACAGTATAGATTGTACCCATTAAAACATTTTTTTTTATATCAACTTAATTAAATGTCACAGTGACCTTAAAGTAGGGTGCGACACACCTTCTACCTAAGATGCATTAGTTGACCAATTTTGGTGATTCTAGGTCTAATAGTTTTCAAGTTATGAGCCGGACAAGTTTTTGCCATATATGGCCATATCTTCTTAATGAAAAGTCACAGTGAGCTGGTTTTAATGTGCGACACACCTTCTACCCAAGATGTATCTACAGACAAAATTTGATGATTCTAGGCCTTGTAGTATTTAAGTTACGGGTCGGACACGAAAAAGCTAACAGACGGACGGACAGACGGATATCTTCTTAATGAAAAGTCACAGTGACCTGGTTTTAATGTGCGACACACCTTCTACCCAAGATGTATCTACAGACAAAGTTTGATGATTCTAGGCCTTGTAGTATTTAAGTTACGGGTCGGACACGAAAAAGCTAACAGACGGACGGACAGACGGATATCTTCTTAATGAAAAGTCACAGTGACCTGGTTTTAATGTGCGACACACCTTCTACCCAAGATGTATCTACAGACAAAGTTTGATGATTCTAGGCCTTGTAGTATTTAAGTTACGGGTCGGACACGAAAAAGCTAACAGACGGACGGACAGACAGACAGACGGACGGACATGAACGCCATACCATAATACGTCCCGTCTTAAGACGGGCGTATAAAAACCGATTGATCCCAATGGAAAGAAATATATAACAAAATTTCGGACGTCTTCACACTCTTTGAACATTGAGAAGGGCAGGCATAAAAATATTTCAAGAAATAATATATAGGATTTGTACATTTTGTAACCTAAATGAGTTAGAAGACGAATTTCATTTTATTTTAAAATGTCCTTTTCATAACGCTTTAAGAATTAAATATATCAAAAAAAATTATTACAAGAAACCCAGTGTCTTCAAATTAGTAAAGCTTCTTAGTGTAAATAATACAAAAGAACTCAATAATTTAGGAAAGTTCCTACAACAGACTGCAAAGTTTCGATCTTCATGTAACTTATGAATTCTGTACTTGCTTCGGCATATTATTCACGTGTATTGTTATGTGTATATTGAAATGCATTGATTTTATATCCTCAAAATTGTATCTGTATGTCTACTCACCCGCTACTGTATTATTTGTAAATATTTTGTATTTATAACCGATGAGCTGTATAGCTTAAGGAAATAAAAGAATCTGAATTTCTTTAAGAAATTTGCCTATAGTTCAAAATTATCCCCTGCTAACCTAGCGCACCTTATCCAATGAAAAGAAAATTTAATTAATCATTCAGGTGTCACTTTTATACATTGCCAGCTACATGTAATACGCCATTTATACGCTAGGCGTGAGACTGGTCAACATTTCTATGGTTTGGCCACACAAGATTCGAAGTTTTAAAATATATAAATTCTAGCTCCTACGATTTTCAAATTTATATATACTATAGTAAGCACAAAGCTCTGGTTGCCTAATTAATGTAGTGAAGTAACTTCCGGTGAGGTGATTTGCCCAATTCTAAATTTTGCATTCCTTTATGGACTTGTGAGATTGATCCTATTTTTTTTTAATGCAGCACAGGTACACGATATAAATAGCCCTTACAAACATGTATCCAAACCAACAGAAAATGCATTTTGTATATCGAAGTGATATTTGTTATAGATTATATCTATCACAATCAACAAACAATAAATATCGCACGTAAAATGTGCTTTAACCAGTGATACAGTGCATATTATGATTATTCCAGGTGATTAAAATATTTCTCAACCAAAACAATCAGAAAAGGACTGCTTAAATAAACACTATTAAATCGGAAGCAAAAGCATCTGATATAGTGGTATGCAAATACCATGCTTCATACCAAGATCTGTTTACATGTAGTCACGTGACCTTCTAACATCATGCCATGAAGAGAAATATCTAAGACCGCAAGGCATATTCGAAATCGTCACATTTTGAATATTGCTATCTAATGTTATGCTTGTGTGCAATCAGCATTACAAACGATATCTTGATTCTTTCGGGTTTTGACACCACATACACGTGCATGCGGACCATAAATCAAGAACATTTGTCGGAGATACATACAAAATGCATTTAATATGGAAGAAATATAAAATGTATAAATTGGGATGTCGTTTGAAGATTCATTATCGAGTCACTTTTGCGATGAATGTTGACAGTTGTTTTGCATCGTTGATTACCGTGTGATTTAGAGCTGTTTATATATTCCAATCATCGCCTTGTACCTGGTTTTAATGCTATGATGAGAAGAGATGATTGTAGCATCGTATAAGAAACTTGGATTTAATTTATCATGAATTTATTACCCCGTCAACAGATGTGTAATAAGAGTTAGGAAAAAAATCATTTCATTTTTACAAGCTAATTAAACTGTTCAATGATGATACAGCGAATTGATATAAACCTAGACTGATTTCTAGGAGCACTTTTAAAACCAACATGAAATAAAAAGGCATATCGAAGTATAATCTCCATTGAACATTGTACGTGAACTTGTATTACAATTTTCAGACGCTAATGCAGCAATAAAGCGATGCAAGATCTCAATCGTGCGCGGGAAAAAATGCGCTCTGAATTATAAATCGAAGGTTTTTTTATTTTTGTTTTTTAAATTTGGTTGGTTTTTTTTTATTTTTTTGGTTTTTTTTTTTTAATTTTGAGTGGTGGAGTTTTGCTCTCTGTTACATCCTAATACTTCCCTGAGAGACTTGCAGTTCTACATCGAGGTGTATTATATGAATATGATTAAAGATAGAACAGAAACTGCAATATACCAATACTTACATTTTAATTAAAACAGATTTTGAACATAGAGTTCTTGAGAGGACAACTGTGAGGACAATACTACATTTCCCATTATAATCAATGATCCGATCCCCATTTACACACCCATACTTCGGTCATATTTGAACAAACTTAAATAGGTTACCTATAAGGAAGTTCTCACACAAGCAATCTCAATATTTGTACATTCATAAAGAGAGTCCTCTTATTCAATAAAAATATCATGCAAAGAATGGTTTATTATTTATTGGTCATACACATATTTTATGCTCCCCATATCTAAGATCATTGGTATTACCCATTATTCTTTCATCCCAATGAAGGCATACATATCCTATAAGGAATACAAAATAAAGAGTTGGGCAAACAATCTTATCATACAATACGCATACATGTACACAGTTAATATTTTCAAATTCCTACTGTACCACTGCTTTTGTTGAACATTGAACTTAACGACACTTATTGCAAACAAACTTTTTTTCAGAGAACTAAATTTGTGTTTTTATAAGTAAAATAAACACAATTTACCGAATTTAATTCATTCCTATGATTTCTCCATTAGGTCCAAATCATTGGGGAACATTTGTATAGAGTTATACATGTATAGGGAGGGGTAAAACATATATTACAATGTATGATACATGTATATAACTTTTGAACATTATAGCAAATTTACAACTCCCATTTGTTTCAATAATTCTATGTTTATATATACATGTAATATAACCAAACAAAGCCAAATATATAATTTTATTATATAGCTAATAAATAGTCTATTATAAAATCTGCGTAAAATCTAGAGAATGTTAGCGTTCAATATCCTGAGAATGTATTGAACGCTAACTTTGCATTGCGTAAATTGTATGCGCCCGAAACATTCCGAGTATGAGCGTTCAATATTGACGTTACCGTAACGACGTAAACAAGCCAAAATGTCAAACAACGGTCCTCCGAATCTGACAGAGCTGGTATTTGATATTAACTTAAGCAAAATGTTTTACTGTACATAAATTATGATGTCCCCATTTACAAAATCAGTTTGCTTCATGCATTAATGACGGGTTAAATATTGAACAGTTAATAAATGCATGCTGTTCTTGCACACTGCCAATATTGATGAATTCTCGTCTATTTTGGAGTAGTTTGAGTGAAAAGGGATATAATTTAACAACTAAATACTTTAGCTATATAATAAAAGGGTTATTGAACTTATATAGGTGAATATTGACATTCGTTGGCTGTCAAAATGCACTCGCAAGCTCGTGCATTTTGACAGCCAACTCGTGCTAATATTCACCAATATAAGTTCAATAACCCTATAATATTAACTCATGCATCCATTTATTTTCATACAATATCAAGTCTTCTTAATTTTATATGAATTATAGGCTAATATGATCTCACTCTAAGTTATTGTAAAAATTTCAATTTAATGTGCAAGGAAATCTTTATCTTTAAAAGAAATGTATAAGACTCTTAAATCTACAATATTCAAGAACAACATTGTCAGTGATAACTATAATGTGTAAGGGCTGATCATAAAGAAATATGCATCACTTGTTAAAATCTGGTTAACCCCCCCCCCCCCCCCCCCCTTGACCAGTGCACGATAAGTTGCGAGAGAAAAAAATATATTCACAATTTTTCCCGAAGAATATAAGTAAAAACAATTCTGGTAATTTGCAGTTTGCTTTTGCTGTACATTACAATTGAAAAGATAAGAAAGAATACCATTGTGTGAATTTGTCATTTATTGAAATAACAAATGACTACCTTCTAAAATTGCACATTACATAATCCTGCATAACAATGAATTGGCTGTGCTTACATCAGAGAATTGACTAAAAAATATATACTGCCATTATTTGTCTTTCTCATCAACTCACTCTTTGCTAATTAGTTCGCTTACCCAATCTTGTTTTAGCTATAAATGACTGCAAATTCAGAAGTGTATATATTCAAGAGTAACACAGAGTAGGAAAGCAAAATATCCCCCAAAAATCACTGCACTCCTGACCTGATATTGCAACAGAAATTTGGGAGTTTCATTTCTATATCATTGATTTTTATTAATATCTATCAAAACCAAATAGTTACTATATCAAATTTAAAGTTTCATTGTTATTTGTTGTGATGTATTTTGTGATTTTGTTTTTTATTTTCCTTTCTTTTCAAATTAAGACATTTGTCTAGAATGCCTTAAAAAAGACATGCGTTCACTGTAAACGATTTTTGTTTCCAATAAGCCTCGTCCTGGATTACTTTTTTTTCATGGAGAAGAGACATTAATTCATTTCTCAAAGAAGGTAAACATCACGTTACTGTGAACCACGTTCCTCTGTAGGGCTGCATCAGGTGCCACAACTTTTGAAAAATTATCGAGAACATGCAAATGACACAAAACAACTTCCAGTGCTCGTTGACAGCGAGAGCGAAAGATAATTACAACGGTATCGATGAAGTGGAGCCTAATGCCAAACTCAGATGTTCACGTGTCTACAATTTATCATGTTGACTCTGTGGACTTGGAGTGAGTTCTCTTATTCATGAAAGACAAATACGAGTTTAGCGATGAAATCATCGGTAAAGAAATATCTAATAATTAACTGTTCGTTATTAACTATTTTATTATAAACTTTCGTTATAAATTCTTTATTAAATTAATTGCATATTGATGAATTGTGTATTTCAAGACTGGAATAATTCCGTGGGGATTCGGGTCCTCAGTACTACTTGCTTGTCGTAAGAGGCGACTAAATGGGTCGGTCCTTCGGATGAGACCACAAAAACCCGAGGCATTGTGTCACGGCAGGTGTGGCACGATAAAGATCCCTCCATGCTCAAAGGCATAAGCGCCGAGCATAGGCTTAAATTTTGCAGCCCTTCACCGGCTATGGTGACGTCCCCATATGAGTGAAAAATTCTCGACCTTAAACAATCGCAAATCAATCAAGACTGAAATAATCCATAAATATAGAGTTCTCTAACGAGAGGAATATGGGACCGAGACGCCACACTCGCGCAGAGACAAACTCTTATTAAAGCCTGATACACTTATTGTAAAGAACCTTTTGTGGCTTCATTGAATGTCTTGAACAAAATTGACACTACCCTAGATGGAATGTTTGCATATACGTGTACTTCGCAGTTTTTGAGAGGAAGATTTTAAAGATTTCTCTGCTTAAATATTTGGTGTAAACTTCAAAGTATATCTCATAGTGACCGCACAAATTAGGAGAATATAACATCGACAGACAGACTTAAAATATTGTTCTATTCATTTAGTTTTTTCCACACAAAAAATGGCAACTATATCTTGCATAATTTGGCAAAATCAAGATTGTACATGTAAATAGCAATATTTCTTGACCTTTTTAATACGTGAATATATGAAATAATCATCATTAGCAATACTGGGGATTAGGTTCTGTGATGGAAAAAAAAAGATATAAATTTTGAGAAAATGGATGTGCGCATGCAAGGATACACTTAACATCAGATAGTTTAACCCAAGTTAGCCCCTATACACAACGATCTTTGTCCGTCCGTCTGTCTGTCTCCGATTTGTTTCGTCCATTATTATATGCAATAACTCAATGACATTTTAAAATATGCGTATTGAATTGATGATCAACATGTTAACTGTGCTGGAGACAAATAACAGATGTTGAAAAAAATGTTATGACGGATTAAGATTTATATCACAATATTTGTATTCGGACCTTTGACATCGTTACCTATCCGTGCGTTTTTTGGGCAGTAAATTGAATGTGTGCATGCTCCTTCTGGGTTTCAAATGTTCTAAGTTAAATTAAGGACAAACAAGTACATTTACATCATAAATGATTCCATATAACTCGAATATCATCTAATTATGCAACCGACGTAACTCATATCGTGTAAAGTGCAAACCTTGTCATTCATATTCTTCTGATTTGTGTATGTAACGGCGCTCATGGCTAGAGTTTTAGATTAGAGGAAAATGTTTCAAGATATCATATTATATAATTATATGTGAAAGGCGTGATCGTGCAGATATCTTTGTAAAAACGGGTGCCTTTATTTAACGCTTGATCTGGCAATATTCAATTCTTTATTTTGTGTTACGAGACGTACATCTGTCGTAAACTTTGTTAAGGAGGTTTAATATGACTGACACGTGACCCACGTAAAACTGAAGTTCTTACAGCTACATAGATGCTGATTCATTAAAATAAAGGTTCAAAAGAACTAGATTTAAGTACTAAATTACCATATCGTTGACCCATTCGTTTCTTTAAACGGAACAGACAATGCAACCGTTGAGTTTGAAGACCCTCCATATTTGGTAATGATTACGCGGACAGGTGTCACTAAAAACTGGATTGAACTAGTTTGCGACCAGCATGTATTCATTGTCTATGATAAAAGCAATGTCAATTTCAAAACAAATATAAGAGAAAAAGATTGAGTGAATGAAAATATATAGCATTAACAAAGTAATAAAGTGTACTTTTCACTTGTAGGTCCATGCCTTTCTCTATGTAAAGAACGATATAAACCTACAAATTGAAAGTTTGCATAAACCTCAAATGTATTTAACGGTGTTTCCCTAATTTCAGAGTCGAGAATATCAGTCTGATACAAGGGCCGGAATATATTTAGAATTTGCTTTTAAATATACCAATTTCTTTGTTTTTGTCTGTATGTAAACGGAAGGACCTAGGTGGTCTGATACAAAACTTAATTGACCTAATATTACTATTCCGGCAATTAATATTGAGGGGTCATTTCATTTTTAGTACGATATCGATACAGGCACGCCTTCGTGTAGTTTTAGGTCACTTGTTTGTTTACAAATAGACGCATGTACAAACTGTTTACTTCGTTACATGTATAATTTCTCGCACTTTTGTTTTACTTCTCGTATACTACAGGAACAAATTTGATGAAACTTAATTTAAAAAAAAAAATCAGATGAAGATAGATAATTTAATCTTAGTGAAAATAAAAAAAATATATAAAAATCTTAACACCAATGTTTCAGGCGCAACAAAACTGGCTAATGTGTTTCCTTATATATGCGTACCCCTTCTAGGCAACTGGCCTGAATTTCCCGAAAAGAGTTTAAGTCGAAATTTGGACTTAAGTCTGAAATTTTACTCAAATTTTGACTACTCAAATAGAAGAAAACTAAAATTTAGATTTGATATTTCTTCGGAAAATCCAAGTTTGATGCAATTAAAGAACCTCAGACAAATAAAGTAATAAGAATATAAAGATGCACACCCGGTTTTCATTTACGGTGTCCAACGTCACGCAATTCAGACTCAATTGCTGGAAACATTTCCCATTTTAATTTCAAGTGAAATCAAGAACTGAGTATTGTATTGAAGTAGGGAATGCACTTCACATGTTTAACATTAACAAGATGTGCCCCTTGTGTCCTGAAAGCCCCATCTCAAATCTGCAGTGCAGTTGTAGTAAATCTCTTCTCTCTATGGCATTTAAGTTTGTTAAGTTCTTCCAATTGCACTTCAAACGTGCGCCAATATGGTAGTTTCTGTTTATGTAGGATATCCAGAGAGAGTGTAAATCAAAAGCGGCCCGTCGAGTTGTCATTGGTGTGTTTAATACTTGTGCCTCGTCGTCGATATTTTTAGTGTTGCGCGTGTTGCTAAAGCCATTTTTAAATCTGATACTTGAAAAAAAAAAACCCATCTCTGCACCTGGATAATTCAGTTTTATTCAAACTCATTTCATCACTCCGATTTTCTTTAAGATAATTTAATGTTTTTTCCTTTTAAATCTTTTAAGTGTTCTTTCATCAAATCCATTGAAATAGTTAAATCGTTTATTTGTATATAAAAAGAAACTTCCTGTACATTGCTGAACTCTTGCTAATTCTTTTTACTTTATAAGTGATGTCTTAAAGCTGACTAATTCTAGAGGAAGTCACATCTTGCTCAAGACAGGTTGTATATTTCGGTGTCAGTTTCAGGTTTGAAAAATCATTCTATTAAACTAGTGAAATATAAAATTAAGGAAGCATGGAGAAATTTTTGGGTATCTTTACAAGATTTAAAAGTCGTGCAGAAGGAAATTTGTTGGTGAGAAAGTTTCATTCTTTCGTGTTTGATGTATACTCGTATATTACAACGATAAAGGTCACCTGTAAAAATGTATCTTTCTGTTCTAAAATAAAAATTGTGAAAAATGGATTAGTTTAATACGTTTATTATTACACAAAACACACAAAAATATGTATATATAGGCTACACTTTTAAAATTACATTGACTTATCAGCATAGGATTTATCGTGCATTCACTTCATTTTATACATACATGTAATTAGGACCACGAAATATCAAATGCAGATATGTGTACCTTTTTCCCTCATCGATTTCATATTTCCTTCAAATAGTTTCTTCTTCTTAAATATAATTCTATTTGCGAGTTCTTAAGATTTTTCAAATTCAGATTTTATTTCAACTTCCACATTTATAATACAAATATAGTATCACCATATAACATACATTTTCAATTTCATTTTTTTATGCTTTTAAATGTCGAATTTCACAGACAGTCATTGAATAACGATGTAGTATACAACAAAAAGGGTTATTTTTGCCATTTTGGATTTTTGTAACCCCCTCCCCATTCTTGGTCGGAAAAGGTACAAATTTGGGCCCATTAAAAATTTCCTGGATCCATCCCTGCGTTGACTTTTGTATTTCTATTGATATTTTTATCATGTACTAGGTGAGCACTCGCGTTTGCATAATGTACATGAAAATAATATTGCATAGAGGAAATACGTTTTAAAGGAAGGTACATGTACATGTAACTCCCATCTTTTGAGCATAACTATGTACAATGCTTTTACTGTGTAGATAATGGTTCAACACCTTATTCTATTGGTCCATGTATATTATATACTACATTACTATCTACACCTATCCAGTTGAGAATTTGTATGCTGCTTTTGAAAGACGTTGAAAAGGACTATATTTTGTGGCGGAAGGATTCTTTCATCAAAAGATCTAAATTTGCACGATTTTGCAGGTTTTGTGTTATCCCACTTTTAGCTGTCTTTGTATTGACGATGAAAACAATATTGCGCAGAAAATATACCTATAGAAATATGCCACCTATATATATATATATATATATATATATATATAAAGCACAAACAAACAATTATAACACCCAACCTTACGTTTACCCCTAGGATCTAAACGTTGTGGCCGAGTGGACTTACGCACTGGTTTGACAATCTTGCTAGGCGGTGGGTGCCGTACGTCGCTGGTTCGACCCCGGGCTGGGGCGAAAATTTTCAGTATCTAGTTGTGATTATTTACTGCTTTATATATATATATATATATATTTAAATCAATACATTTGAGCAATAAGATAACTTTAACTCAATTTTATTTTGAGTATTCAAATGAAAACAAAATAATTAATTTTATACATATGTAACGGGCTGGGGCGAAAATTTTCAGTATCTAGTTGTGATTATTTACTGCTTTATATATATATATATATATATTTAAATCAATACATTTGAGCAATAAGATAACTTTAACTCAATTTTATTTTGAGTATTCAAATGAAAACAAAATAATTAATTTTATACATATGTATAACGTAAAATTGAAGGAATCTTGTGCGTCATGGATGAATATTGCGGCAAGTAGTCCCAATTGTAATGTTCATACTGTGAAAAGAAAACAATTTATCATTTAAAAATCAAGTTTTATTCAATTTCTTTGTTGAAAGTGTGAATAGTATTAAAAATTGAGGAAGTTAATGAAATAATGCGCACAGCAATACTGAGAAAATATCAATCACTCAATCAATTAATTACTTTAATAAGTTAATCATAAGTGTAATCACTAGAAATGAAAGAGGGTAACTTCATTAACTAAACAAGAATATCAGTAAAACTGATGGATGTTCTCCGAACTGCATCTAACCAATGAACTACTTTATTTGACACAATGATCAATAACTGTTGAATATATTGAAGGATTTTTTAAATATATATGTAAGGTATACATTGAGTGATCTTGACCTTTACAAAATTAACTTGAGTGAACTTTGCCTAACGCCACTTGCCTATTACTTATTTGTGTGATATACATGTATGATCAATACTTGTTTAAAAACTATTTAAATAGAAATGTTTTCCTCATAGAAGGTATGTTCTAGGTGACCTTGACCTTTCCAAAATGACTTTGAGACATGGGTCCAAAAGATCAATAACTGTTGAAATATTGGTGAAATTAAAATTATATGGTACATGTATATGTTCTGAGTGACCTTGACTTTTACATAACAACCTTGTGTGACCTTTGTCTTAAAGTCATTTAACCGTTACTTATTTGTGTGGTATATGATCAATACCTGTTTAAAAACTGTTGAAATAAGGAATATTTTACCTTATATAAGGTATATGTTCTGAGTGAGCTTGACCTTTCCGAAATAAGGAACTTCTAAACGTTCTGAGTGACTATGACCTTTCAAAAAGGACCTTGAAAGACCCTGAACCACAAGTCCTTGTCGTGATCAATTATATAAATTCTTCTGATGATACATGTATGAGCTCGGACAAAAGGACGGACGGACATCTGCTCCCTAGAATTTTTTTCGGGGACGTCTACTCCCTAGAATTTTTTTCGGGGAGTATAAAAAAGAAATGAAAGAAAGCTGAAGTGAGCAAGCTCACATACCCTACGCTCTAACATTGCTTGACAATGCCTCTCATGAGTAATGGTTATGCTATGCATTACTGCAAGAACTGGACAGACGGAGTCCAAATTCTAAGTTCAATAGGGACATAACTCCCAGAGAAAGTATTGAATCAAAATTTTCTGGGAATGTGCACATCTACACAGTGTGTCATTATTAACTACAAAGTTTCATGAAATTCTGTTGAGCGGTCTCAGAGGATTTGCGCTGACAACAGGACAGACGGGTTCGAAATTCTAAGTTCAAAAGGGGCATAACTCCCAGAAAAATTATTGAATCAGAATTTCCTGGGAATATGCACATCTACACAGTGTGTCCTTAATTATTAACTACAAAGTTTCAGGAAATTCTATAGAGCGGTCTCAGAGGAGTCGCGCTGACAAAAAAGGGACTGACGGACGGGTCTAAAACATTCGTTGCGTGGGGTATGATAACCCAACTCGTGCATAATAGTTGAATTGTAAAATACATATGTGCATTCATGGAATGTATGCGAATTATTGTGATGTTCTGTTGAAAATAAATGTGCAATAATATTTTCAACGGAAAGAATCTGTCGTTTGTTCTTCTTACTCGTACAGTACATGTATGATCCAAAAATGAATGTTGTGGAAAATAGGTTGGTTGTATATTGTTTAACGTCCCTCTAGAGAATTTTTCACTCATATGGAAACGTCACCATTGACGGTGAAGGGTTCCAAAATTTAGACCTATGCTCGGCACTTACGGGCTTTGAGCAGGGAGGGATCTTTATCGTGCCACATCTGCTGTGACAAGGGACCTTGGTTTTTGCGGTCTCATCCCAAGGACCGCCCCATTTAGTCGCCTCTTACGACAAGCAAGAGGGTACTGAGGACCTATTCTAATCCTGATCCTCAAGGAAAGAGGGAGAGCGAGAGAAAGAGACACCCACACAGTCTCTGATATATGAGAGTATGAACTTCACGCGGGCGTACCTCATGAATTTTTTTTTCTTAAATCGAGTTCCTGGGACAGACTTATTTGTATGCAATTTCATGGAAGAGAGAGCAGAAAACGTTCTATCTATGCACGGATCTGCATTAACTGTTGCTATCGTGATAACCTGCAGAGCCTTGTGATAGGTGGTCTCTCCGGTGGTAAATGATACAAGTGAAATATGATCGTTTACACATCTTCATATTTGATCGGTAAGGATATATGATAAACATCTAACTGCGATACGCTCAAAATCTTTCTGACATTAAATTGACTAACAATGAAAGTTAACTAACCTTAACATTATGGCTTTACTTATAGTGATGAACTTAATAATGTTTTATACTATTGGAAACCTTGTATGAACTATGTCTATGAAACCACATTAACACGATCTTTCGTATATGGTTAAAAGAACAGATAAGGTATCTACGGACTAGAAAATAAATACCTTGTATAGATACTAACAGATTCATTCCCTTGCCAATCCTGTGAATCTGAAGTTCTTAACTAATAACAATTTCCGTGGGGATCTAGGTTAGAATAGGTCCTCAGTACCCCATGCTTGTCATAACAGGCAACTAAATTGTGCGGTCCTTCAGATATACCGCAAAAACCGAGGCCTCGTGTCACAGCAGGTGTGGCACGATAAAGACCCCTCCCTGCTCAAAGGCTGTAAGCGCCGCGATCGAGCATTAACCTTGGTTTTTTCAGCCTTCACCTTCGATGTTGACGTCTCCAAACGAGTGAAAAATTCTTCAGTGGGACGTTAAATAATAGAAAATCAATTAATCAATAACAGTTCGCATGTAACTATGGTTTGACACTCGTGTACATCAGGTCTATTAAATCATATTTTCAAGGTCAAACAGAATAATAGAAATTACATGATATCATTCTGAAAACAAAAGTGTTTAAATGCATCCACCGGGGTAGCTCATTGGTGGAGCGTCCGCTTCGTAATCAGGAAGTGGTGAGATCGAGCCTCGTCAACCCTAAGACACAGTGATTGCTCCTTCGCCAGACGCTCTTCATTTGAAATGATTTCAAATCACTGGTCTTTCAAATAAGCGTATAACAACTGACTGCTATGCAATGATATCGCAATAGGCAACGACGGGAGGAGGTCTCTTCGTTGTACATGTGACGTACTATAGGGAAAAGGAGTATCAATTCGTTTCCCATAGACATCAATACTAGCCTTTGGTCCTCGCACTATATGTATATTATTATAGACCAGCCTTGCAAAACTTCAAAATGATAGCAGTTTGTTGTGTACATTGTACGTGCAAGCTGACCTTGTCCTGGGATGGAAATAAAGACATAACAATATGTTTACCTATACAAGTTTTATTTTTTGCACTTATTGTATTTTAAAACAATACCCACCCACCCCTCCCCATTGTGGCTGTTGTTGGTCTTGGCAACTAGGCAATGAGTAAAATTTTAAAGTTTTACATTAAAATTTTACCATGAAACTTAAACCTGTAATAATTTCTCTTTTGATATTAGCCAATCACGCAACACCGAAACATTTAAACCTCCACTCAATCTTGGGGTAACAGGTTACGCATCCTGGGGCTTAATACTCTAATTCCTATACTGAAAAGTTGCCCCCAGCTAATGCAGAAAACGAGATATCGTTGGTCATACTAAATATTAAAACGGAGACGAAATTATAATTCCGATATTCAATATACACGTAGCTGATATAAACATACATGTATATTTACACGTAAAACAAGTTTTCTGGTATATTGTGTAGTATACCGGGGTAGGGAATATAAATTTACAGGTATAGGGTCATTTCTGCAAAACCATGTTCATCAATTAATTATCTTATGTTTCCTTTGTGTTTATACTCCAAAAATACATTGTCATATCTTCACAAGGGTTTCCAAAGGTATAGAGTTGTGAATTTCTTCAAACACACACTCATTATACCCCCCGCAACAAGTTGTGGGGGGGCGTATACTGGAATCGGGTTGTCCGTCCTTCCGTCCGTCTGTAGACGCAATGGTTTCCGGGTTCTAAAGCATTATCCTTTCCACCTACAGTCACCATATCATATATATGGACTACCCATGGGATGAAAATGTTCCCTATCGATTTTGGGGTCCAAAGGTCAAGCACACTGGACATCGAAGTAGCAATATGGTTTCCGGGCTCTAAAGCGTTATCCTTTCCACCTACAGTCACCATATCATACACATGGACTACCCATGGAATGAAGATGTTCCCTATCGATTTTGGGGTCAAAGGTCACGTGCACTGGACATCGAAGTAGCAATATGGTTTTCATTTAAATTCTTTAACGGCTTTTTTCATCGCATGGAGATGCTGTGTTCCTGGATAATCCATTTCTCCCTACAAACGAGAATACCCAAGGTTTGTCATGCCATTTGTTTTTTACACTCAGAAAAGAGGTAGTTTATACCTATTACCAACACCCTTTGGGAGATTGGGGTAAGCGGGGGATATTCTTAGTGAGCATTGCTCACAGTACCTCTTTTTGTATCTACCTCCCCGCCCTCGTGATGTCAAAGGTTTTTGCAAAATCTTTATATAATCAAACTTTGTGAATGAGAAGAAATATATCATTTGAAGGGATTTTATTCACATGGTATAAAAGACAACTGCAAGAACTTTGATGCTGTAGAAGTTTATATGCTATCAAGGGCACTGTCTCCTATGCTGGTTTGTCTACTAAACAATGATTTCCCTAATATCTACAATAAACTTTTACAGTAGTAGTTTCTTAAAACTGTTGATATTAAAATTTTGCAATTTTAGACAGTTTGTGTGGATGCTATGTAATAAAACTGCGCTACCTTCTGATGTTGATACATACTTCTGTTGATGTATACATGATGTTGATACATACTTCTGTTGATGTATACATGATGTTGATACATACTTCTGTTGATGTATACATGATGTTGATACATACTTCTTTTTATGTATACATGATGTTGATACATATTTCTGTTGATGTATACATGATGTTGATACATACTTCTTTTTATGTATACATGATGTTGATACATACTTCTGTTGATGTATACATGATGTTGATACATACTTCTGTCTATGTATACATGATGTTGATACATACTTCTGTCTATGTATACATGATGTTGATACATAGTTCTGTTGATGTATACATGTATATTTAACAGCTTTAAAAAGGAGGCGACATAGACATTTTCTTTGGTTATTGATTAGACTAAACTATTAAGTGGAAATTAATATAGTTTTTCTACTTTGAACTATTTTTATTAATAACTTGAATCACACGAAGGTGGAACCACCATAAAAACTGTTTTCTGTTTGCTTCCTGTAATCACTATCGAGTTTTGGAAATAAACACTTGAATCCTCTTTAACTATTCGGTGTCTAAACGCATTGTCAATTCCATTATATGCACGTATATAAAAAACAAACAGTCATGCTGTTGTTGATATGTATAGTAAAGAATTATCATGCATCTCTAGATCATTTCACGGCGTGCAAGCGTGCGCCATCCACACTCCTTTTTATCATTGCAATATTAGGTGTATCTAATATCAGTATTTTAAGGATATTCGATACACTGAAATCAGTGCTATCTTATCTTTGATACATTCGGAACCTGTCGAAAACTAGCTCGGAGTGAAATGTCTTTCCAATTAACGATATACGACACTCTCGACCGTAAGTTTGTAAATTAGATTTGTGTTTGGGAACACTTTATAGTATTTGATATGTTAGCATATCCTGGTTTGCCGTCTAAGTAAGATATCAGATCTGATAACACGATTCTATATCACGTAAAATCGACAGTAAGGGTATTTATAAATTAAATTTATCACATCTCTGAATTTTTACACTGTGTGTGCAATGTGCATCCAAAATGGATATCATACAGGGGATTAACTTCTCACCTGAGACATAGGAAGCTCTCTGATATCAAAAATATCGGATGGTTAGCCCTTTATATCAGATATCTATAGAAACATTGGGTTATTTGTAACAGAACTTGGGACAAACTATTCATAGGTATATACGGCAAATCGAAGATTTATTCGAATTATAAGTTATCTAGCAAACAATTTTAAAGTATGCAACACAAATGACTTAAAAGCATATTAGTAGAAAACGTTAATTTCCATGACAAAAACTCAGTAAACACTTTCAACAACCAGCGATGCAACTACTGTGTAGCTGGAGATGTCATATTATGATTTTTATATTTTACTGTATGGATGTTTCACTTTTAAAAACCCTTACTGTTACGACAGTAAGCGTCATACATATGTCTACATGCAGTACCTCGCCTACAGCGTATAGCCGATTATACTGAACTTAATTTATTATACCCCATGCAATGAACTTGCAGAGGGTATAATGTTTTTGACCCGTCCGTCAGTCCCTTTTTTGTCAGCGCAACTCCCCTGAGACCGCTCAACAGAATTTCGTGAAACTTTGTAGTTAATAAGGACACACTCTGTAGATGTGCATATTCCCAGGAAATTCTGATTCAATTTTTTTTAAGGAGTTATGCCCCTTTTGAACTTATAATTTGGAGCCCGTCTGTCCAGTTCTTGCAGTAATGCATAGCATTACCATTCATTATGCGAGGCATTGTCAAGCGATGTTGGAACGTGGGGTATGTGAGCTTGCTCACTTCTGCTTTCGTTCATTGATCTCGTCACAATTACACAATTGTATACGGAGTTTTAGTATTTTACATAAAAGTGATGGTAATAACTCAGTAAGTGTTTTAAAGCATGTACGAGTATGAAGATTGGCAACTTAAGCAGTTTAAGATTTGAGTAGTCATTGGGTCGGAGAGCATATTTCATTAATATTTCTTATAAAGGTACATAATTTTCTTAGAAAAGATTGCTTGTTTGAATTCATTATATTTTCAAATATAATACTATTTTTGAAATGTATTTGTTTCGGTGATAAAATTGTTTTTTCTTAGCAATTAAACTTTTAGTGAAATTCATCACCAATTTCATTTAAATCACATTTATTACAAAGTCTTATTTCTCTGGGCTCATTTCGCCAGCATCCACTTTCCATCTTTGCTAGGTAGGATACTAAAACATTTTTCGAATTTTAATTTATCCTTGCACATTTTACAGTTCATAGTTTTTGATAGCGTTTTAATGTCAGAAATCCACTTTCGCTTGAATTGATGGAGTAGAATAAGTTTTACTTTTGACTTTAGCCAATTTGGATTACATGCGTTATTTTGCCAAATGAAAGGTGAAGATAACGAACAGTGATCAATTTCATAACTCCTATAAGCAATACAAAATAGAGAGTTGGGCAAACACAGACCCCTGTAGGCAACTGATCCTACCTCTGGTATAGAGGTAGGATCAGTTGCCTAGGAGGAGTAAGCATACCCTGTCGATCGATCACACCCTATATCTTGATCAGGTAAACGGAGTTATCCGTAGTCGAAATCAGTGTGCCAAGAACGGACTAACAATCAGCATGAAACGCATCAGACAGCATTTGACCCAATTATTGGTTGTATTGGCTAACTAGATCTTTATAACGACAACAGATTTTGCTAAATGCTGACTTTAAACGAAAGTATTGGAACCCCTGCACCATCAACTTGTTTGTCAGTAGCCTGCTTCGAATTTAAAATAATAACCAAATGTTTGAAAGTCCGCAATTATTAAGGATATTGGAGACGTTGTTGAACCCAGCAATCTCTTTCGCTTATTGGTTTATATAATATTATTACTCGGTTTTAACAGGATATTTGCTATTTTTGTTTCTTTACTAAGTGTAATTTTGTGCCAAAATGAGATCATGCGCGTTTGTATTTGTATGTACATGGTGTGTCAGCCAAATATGAGAGCTTATGTTGCCTGTTATATTATCGTCATTAAATAAATATTACTAATTCTTATCTTATTATATAAAATGCATTTTTAAAAAATTGATGTTTGGATTTGTACAGAAAAATACTTACTTATGAGCCTTCATTATTCTTCAAGTCATTAAGTTATTTCATTTTATTACACAAAATAAAACCGAACCAAAACACCCCGAAAACCGAGGGTTTTTTTCCTGTACCGAACCGAAAAATGTCTGAACCGTGACAGTCCTAATTTTCAGGTTGGTTTTTTTTTTGTTTTTTTTCCCCCGATACATATAAATTTCCTAAAAATAAATGGCCTATCTTTAGTTTGACGTCATTATTCAGTCATGACTACATTTTAATGAAACTTTCGTTTTAGTTTCAACTTTAAGCAAAAATAAAAGACACATGCATGCTCAAACGTGATTGACTATACATGAGGTATAAAATAATTTTATCAATTTCTTATTACAATATTATTTTATTAAGTGACTAGATTACAAACAGCCAGAGTAATTAACACCTTAATCTTTCTGATAGTCATCAAAATATTTCTGTTAATGTGATTATTTTCTAATACACAAGATCGCGACTACTTTTTCTGTCTTGGTTTTAAATTTTACTTTCCCTTTTCAAAGTCTCGCGAGACCCAGAATATACGAGAATTTGGGCATGTTGGTAAATAATACTACTTCTGCAACTTTTGTCGTGATCGATTCAACTGATTTTAACATTGGCACACTATTATTGCATTGCAGTATACTGTAGTAATGATTCAAGAAAGAAACAAAATACGCAGAAATATCCACAAATGATAGATTTTAATGGAAATGTGGTGGATTTTTCCCACTGCTGTCAGCCAGGAAATTCCCAAAGCTGAGAAGAGCTTGCGTCAAAACATATACCTTCACGAGCTAAATTCAGGAGTTCATTTTTCCTGTATCCAGACGTTTTTACGCACCTTTCATTTAAAAATGCTTTTAATTGTGGAAAGCAAGGGTTAAATCTTCTTCCGATGCCATGTTTGAATAAACAAAAAATGCCCAAGATCGACACGCTTTGCCGGACTTCTTTACAAGAGAGTTTCGCTAACTCGATATTTACGATCTTGCGTATTGTGTTGTAAAGGATTAATTCAGAACATTTGTCCCCAGTGTACAGCTAATCTTATACATTTGTATTTATACATAATAGTATATCTTATTTCTTGTCAATATCAGAATACCACATGGAATATCCTTTTAAATTTGTCCTCTTCCTAAGGGGATTAACTCAGTTTTTAGACGATGAACACATATTCATATTTGATAAATCCGACATGAATATTTTCAATGATTTATTATTTTAAATTTGTTATTGCATAGGTCAGATGCGAATTTCGAACAATGTTTTATGTGTTTTCTGCTGAGTTATATAAAATTCTATCAATTCATGCATCTAACCATTTAAAAGGAAAATAAAAACGACCCCCATGAACATGGAATAAAACACTCGAACTGCATTATAGTTGTGGTAATCAGGGCATGTCGAGGGCATAAGGGTAATGATATTTATGGACTGAAACTTTCAGACATGCAGCATTTAGACTTTGAAATTCAAATATGAAAGTCTTCAATTGTTGTGTAATCCACGGAAAATGATTACCATAACCTCCTTAAGTATATGTCTTTGTTAGAAGGTGGTATAAGACATAAAATGGTGTAAAAATAAAGTTTTATATTTTGGGGGAAACATAAAAAAACTAGAGCACAATTGACAACCTTCATCATATTTCAGCGTTAATGAAAACTTTTAATTCGTTCCTCTATGCACATTTCCCATCATAAAATATAGTTTAAAAGTGATGCTGATAAACGCAAGGGTCGATTAACTCTTTTCAACATGCAGATAAAATTTTGCCGATTGAGTATAGATGTACTTGACTGGTTTCTTTACTTCTTCAGGAAGAATTCTTTTATTTTAAAGGCCAAGATAAACAATGGTTTCGAAAATCAGGGCATCCCTTCGCAAGCGTTTTTGAAATAAGTACATAATGAATTTCGGTCCTTCAGTGACTTGGGACTTATTGCATTTGGTCTGCGTCCGTCGTCGCACGACATCTTCGTGCTTTTTAAACTTCCTTTTCATAAATATCTTTCCAATGCTTTTCAAATATGTTACGAAGCATCTTTTGAGACAAGGAGGAAGGCTTCTACCATATTTAAATTCCATGATCCCCTGGAGAGAGGATCTGACTCCAAGCGGAGCGGATCGTAAATTCTTGGCTAGCGAAGATGTATAGGATAGTGCTATTGATGCTTATTGATTGGTTGAATGATGTTTTCCGCCACACTCAACAATTTTTCAGTTATCTGGTGGCACCCAGTTTTTATTGGTGGAAGAGAGAACCCAGATACAATGTAGCTGGGAAGAGACCACCGACCTTCCGAAAGTAAACTGGGAAACTTTCTCACTTACCGGCGCGAGCGGGATTCGAACCCGCGCCGACCAGAGGTGAGAGGCCGTGTGATTTTGATCGCGATGCACTAACTACTCGGCCCCCTGAAGCTTAATGAGTATTTAGAAAGAGGAGGCACATGTAGTCTTTTACGAAAAGTTAAATTTGATGATGCCAGGGTTTTGGTATCAGTGTGGGGGCAAAAATAGTCTGTGATGAAATGTGTCAACCATTAAACATTTTTAACTTCTTAATAACCAACATTCCATTTTTTATTCAAAGGTAAAATTGATTGATTGATTGAATATTGTTTAACGTCCCTTTCGAGAATATTTCACTCATATGACGTCACCACTGCCGGTGAAGGGCTGCAAAATTTAGGCCTATGCTCGGCGCTTACGGCCTTTGAGCAGGGAGGGATCTTTATCGTGCCACACCTGCTGTGACACGGGACCTCAATTTTTGCGGTCTCATCCGAAGGACCGCCCCAATTAGTCGCCTTCTACGACAAGCAAGGGGTACTGAGGACCTATTCTAACCCGGATCCCCACGGGACATCTTTGGAACAAGAATCATAACATAAGTTGTAAATGAAAGGTGAAGACAACGAACAGTGATCAATCACATTGAAATTTTGGATCTAGGGTTACAGTCCCAAGAGCAAAGCAATCTAATTAAAATTAGATCCTTTGATCCGCTCAACTACTATTGCTACAAATAGGGGTAGCGATAGTAGATGAGCGGATCATAGGATCTAATTTTACTTAGATTGAAAAGCAAGGTTATCATTCCCAAGGACTTGATTAACATTAAACGAGAAATGTATTGTAGATACGATAGAATCGGATTTTTTCCTCATTGACTTTGACAGTTAACTTTGAAGATTGATTGATTTTATCTTGATTAACGTTCCTCTCTAGAATTTTTCACTCATAAAAAGACGTCACCAATACCGGTGATGGGCTTCAATACGCAAGTTCAGAGTTACACAAAAATTATTTCCCTTTGTCGAACTCTTTCGCATTTTATGACGTATGGTGGGTACATAATGTGAACATTATATCGTAGACTGGCATTGTACATAACGATTACGTACGATTAATGTAATAAAAGCGTAACTTTTGTTTATATCAATCACTGGTATGTATATTCTGGCCATATCAAGCATAATCTGTTTGAATAAGATCATCAAATTGGCAATTAAATCATTATTCGTTTCCTCTTCTACATGAGTGACGCTTTTATCAAAGGAAGATGGCAATTAACAGTATTTGTTTGAGCCATTTTGTTATCCAATACTCATAAACTCACTAAAGTTGCCTTTCCCCTGAGATAGGATGTTCTCACACTATCACCAGTGTGAGATCGACTTTACCCATGTGAGACAGCCATGTGAGATTTTTCTTTCTCACATTATCACCAGTGTGAGATAGACTTTACCCATGTGAGACAGCCATGTGAGATTTTTCTGTCTCACACTGCTGCGACGTCATTTGATTGTGACGTCATATATTTTCTATGATTTACGTTACACGGTGAAGATTTATGTTACACGGTGAAGCAAAAATATTTTGCATTGTTATCTTTAAATTTTAATGTATATAGCTTTCTGTTGGACAACCTTGGGTTTTTTAGTTTACACTTACAGTGTAAACCATTTTCGGGTATGCTCTTTCTGCCTATCTAATTAGTTTTTGCATCGAAGTTCAAATGAGGATTTTGATAATTTAGAATTTTCTCAAAGCTCCTAAATTTATGCACTAAACTGTAGGTAAAATGTGAGAAAAATAATCCTTCATTATTTACTCGTGTGGGATAGGGAAATTCCACCTCTGGAACAAGATTCGCTGTCTAGGACTCGGCAAAGCCTCGTCCTAGACTGCGAATCTTGTCCCCTCGGTGGAATTTCCCTATCCCACACTCGTACTAATGAAGGATTCTATTAGTCTCACACTGCTGCGACGTCATTTGATTGTGACGTCATATATTTTCTATGATTTACATTACACGGTGAAGATTTACGTTACACAGTGAAGTAAAAATATTTTGCATTGTTATCTTTAAATTTTAATGTAGTATAGCTTTCTGGTGGACAACCTTGGGTTTTTTAGTTTACACTTACAGTGTAAACCATTTTCGGGTATGCTCTTTCTGCCTATCTAATTAGTTTTTGCATCGAAGTTCAAATGAGGATTTTGATAATCTAAAATTTTCTGAAAGCTCCTAATTTCATGCACTAAACTGTAGTTAAAATGTGAGAAAAGTAATCCTTCATTATTTACTCGTGTGGGATAGGGAAATTCCACCTCTGGAACAAGATTCGCTGTCTAGGACTCGGCAAAGCCTCGTCCAAGACTGCGAATCTTGTCCCCTCGGTGGAATTTCCCTATCTCACACTCGTACTAATGAAGGATCCTATTAGTCTCAGAAACTCTGGATATCATCTTTTAAGAAATAATACAACGATAGTAATTAGCAAATGTACCCACTGTCATCATGTTTTACGTCATAATTTACGGAAGAGTTCGACAAAGGGAAATATTTCTTGGGGAACTCGGAACTTCCGTATTTTAGGCCTATGCTCGGCGCTTACGGCCATTGAGCATTGATAGTTATTTAGCGTGCCACACCTACTGTGACACGGTACATGATATTAAGGTCATCTCCAAAGACCCGTGACATTCACACCTGATACCGAGCATTTGTCGATGGAACCGTCTCTACCTGTTTTTATGACTTGGGTCTGTCGCTTCCGGGATTCGAACACCGACCTTCCGCATGCAGGGCGAACGCACTACCTCTAGACCACCGCGGTGGTTTAACTTTGAAGAGCTATAAAACTAATGCAAAGTTCCATTCCTGAAACAAAAATGAATAAGAAATTTAGTTTTACTAGTATCTTGTGCAGAAATTTGGGGTTTCATTGGGTGAACTCGATCTTTTTACAATAACCTTTAAAAACCGGGGGGAAATCTAAAGCCCAAATCCTCAGTATTATTCCTTATACGATACTAATCCTGGTCCTCTGAAAGCAAAACTATTAACAAAATGTCGCTATAAACATATATACACTTCCCCTCGGCACCCGATCCCACCTCTGGTGTGTCCAGGGGTCCGTGTTTGCCCAACTATCTATTTTGCATTGCTTATAGGAGTTATGAGATTGATCACTGTTCGTTATCTTCACCTGGTATACATGTATGTATTTATGTATCACATCAAATTTTAAAGTGAACGAGTCCGATGTGTAGAAAAGGTGTGCCTCATTTGAGATTAATTTATGCGCAAGTCCGTACATTTAACCCATTTCTGTGGATTAGTGTTGAACCCAAAAAGGTACAGCGAGAAAGACAAATTGAAACAGAACCAATGAAAACTAAGGTGAAGTTTACGATCCATAGTTTGAGGAATTAACAGATATGAAATAGCTCAATAAATAACAGACAATTTATGCTTGAATGGAATTAAAAGGTTGTTTCATTATTAATCTAAATATTTTAAAAGATACAAGTATTTAGCTTATAAATAAACTGCTAGAAGTCCGCCCTATTTAGGATTGGAGTGTTGCGGTCACAAAGTATCTGTAAGTTAAAAAATAATGCATCAAACACAAGATGTTTAACTAATGCTGACTTAATAAGATCACGAATTGTCGTTGTTTTATACATAAATGTAGCACACTGCCTGTCGTAAGTATACACATACACGGTATCACATGTAAATGTTCGTTTATGACATTTTGCTACCGTGGGATGCAAAGTACGTGTGTTCTTTCCATTCTCTACCTATAGGTGTCGCTGCTCGCTAAAACATCTGTCAATACCGACATTTCAAAATTCTTGGAAAACGCTTTGTAAATTCTTGCACGTTAAACGTCGCTTAATCATTTTATAATGCTGAATTTTAAGATAAAACTGTTTTATCGCTTGTAGACAAATTACCAAATTTTGATTTTAATCATATCAAAGTATTGTCTTCCGGTTTTTGGTGTTATCTTAGCTGCATTAATCATTCTAATTCTTAAATTCCGTTCCGCGTTTTAGCAACACCCCACAACTAGTACCATTTATTAACGCAGAACTCTCAATATATATAGTGTGAAAATAGTTGTATACGTCTGTTAGAATAGGTATTCAGTACCCTTTGCTTGTCGTAAGAGGCGACTAAATGGGGCGGGGGTGGGGGGTGGGGACCTGAGGGCCCGTGTCACAGCAGGTGTGGCACGATAAAAAAAAAACAACTCCCTGCTCAAAGGCCGTTCGCGCTGAACATAGACCTAGATTTTGAAGCTTTTCACCGGTATTGGTGACGTCTCCATATAAGTGAAATATTCTCGAGAGGGACGTTAAACAATATTCAATCAATCTTAATTTACAACATGTCGCGATTCGCAGTGAATGACACCCAGGCCTGCATTTTAAACAGACATTTCCAAGGATAATTATCTTTCCTGTTCTCACTTTTATGTATTAATTTCTTATCTCGATTGCTTAGAACACGGGTAGTATTTCTTTTATTTTGGAATTCAGCTAATCACGTATAAGCCTGCAGCCAAATCCATTTGGTATTAGGTAAACCCAGCGATGTAAACATCCGGGCGCTTGGTACACTAGTACAAACTTCCATAGGCCAGAATCAAGGTACAAAAAACATGAAATTGATCCTGAAATAGTTGAACATACCTTTATTAATGCCCTCCTAAAAATGTAAAGATTTGGTAGACAAGAATACCTTTTGCGCGTACCTCATATTAAAAATCAAAGACTGACACTGTAAGGAATCGAATTACTTGTAAATTATACTTCTGTACGAAGAAAAATTAGATATGTCTTGGGAGTTGTTTCCTTTATTGCCATTCGTAACACTTGTGACAATACATAAAATATAAATCGGTATATCCCCGTATAAAACAAATATTCGATTGAAAGCTCTGAATCTGCAACCCATGTGGGTAAGTTCTGATTAATTTTTAAAAAAATCAGAAATATCTTCGAACATTTAACAGTATCAGTAGAGAACACTCTCTCCTCCCAAAAAGTAAAATAAAAAAAAATATTTACGCAAAGGCAGAGTTGAATTTGTCGGAAAGATTAAAATGATTGAGTCCTTTATCAGGGTTGATATTTTACCCCATAACCACGTGTCACGAAGGCGTTTTTAAACCTCAATGTTAAAGAAAGACCATTTTTGAACACTTGTAAGGCCCATTTATAAACAGTGGAAGATTTTAAAACTCTAAGAAATTACAGCACTGATTTATAAGGTCATAGTGCAAATTGAAAGAGTTGAAAGAAAATATAGTGGTAAAAAGTTGTATTTACAAATATAGTAATTCCTTTATGCCTTGGAGCATTTTAGGCTTTTGCGGAATATCGAATTTGAATAAGATGACTGAACGGGATCTCAAAATTATTTATATTAAAAAAAAACATATCTGACCCTGGCCTTAAGATTAACAGAGATACTGTGTGCATTGTCCAAGTTTCAGAACTTTGACATAGTAAACTATGCAGAATTAGTGGGGATTTCATATGGAGAGTGGTTGCGATTAAGCGCACTGATATGGCAATGAACTCTTCCATAAACATCACGTGGGGATCCGGGTTAAAATAGGTCCTCAGTACCCTTTGCTTGTCGTAAGAGGCGACTAAATGGGGAGTTCCTTAGGATGAGACCGAAAAAACCGAGACCCTTCACCGGTAATGGTGACGTCTCCATATGAGTTAAAAATTCTCAAGAGGGATTTTAAACAATAAATTGATTGATTGTATATTGTTTAATGTCCCTCTCGAGAATATTTCACTCATATGGAGACGTCACCATTGCCGATGAAGGGCTGTAAAATTTAGGCCTATGCTCGGCGCTTATGGCTTTTGAGCAGGGAGGAGTCTTTTTCGTGCCACACCTGCTGTGACACGGGGCCTCGGTTTTTTGCGGTCTCATCCAAAGGGCCATCCCATTCTGTCCCCCACGGAACCGTTAAAACAATATAAACGTCAATCAAAATCAATCTTCGATAAACATAACTGCCCTAGCTAAGTGAAGAAATAGTTTGATATAAAACAAACAAAAAATCACTTTATTTCAATTGGATAACCCACTTCCGTCCCTAAACGGGTTTGAACTCACGACCTGCGGAACCAAAAAGGTTTATTGACTTACCTAGATGGTAGAGCGGGCTGTTCACATGCTGCTAGGAGATTTGGTTGTGCAGGTCGTGAGTTCAATCCCGGGTAGTAAAAATGTATTTTTTATTCGTGATCGTACACAGTCATGAGTAAAAGACACAAAACGTACATGTAAGTGTGAGTATAAAAGACTGCGCAGAAATCCATGTTGAAATTTGCGGGAAAGAGAGGCAAGTTTAATTTTGATGTAAAATTATCGTGCAGTTTTAGCAAATTATTTAAAATGTTATTCCAAATCTACTCATGAAGACACTTTCAACTTGCCATACAATGTATGGTTTTAATTTGATAAACTTCTGTTTCGTCAATGATGTTAATTAAAATATTAAACTTGCAATCAGAGAGCACCGAAAAGAAAATCGTACGTATATCCAGTTTTTTTTCTCTGGGAAGACCATCCGCCCAAAAATTTAGTTCGTTCTGATTATTGTGCAGAATATAAGGCAATATGATGAATGGTTTTCATTACTCTGAAAAGCACGCCGTGGTTGCGTTGATTTACGCAAGCTGTTGCACAGACCTCAAAAGAGAATATTTTTATAGCAAACAATGGTATATCATAAACAATTTAACGATTAGTACCAACCATTCAAAATGTATACTTACAAGTGCATTGCATAATAAATAATAAATCAAATTATTTACTAGATTAAACAACATGCTGTATCAGAAATACATTATTAATCAAAATTTTGAAGGAAACTAGTTTCCATGTAAACAAAAAATATTTAGCGTACAAAATACATGTACATGCAATATCAAATTGTTTCACCGATGTCAATGCTTGCTAGGAGAGGGTATATTTTGGCATTGCCAGTTAGCCAAATCCCTTCCGTCTGAATGTAATCTTGCTAAGATTAATGTTAAGTGAATTTCTCTAACCTAGACATGACGACATCGTATGAGGCATGTACCGGCTGTACCTCCCTCACATACGATGCCAGTGTTGGAACAAGTATGACAACGTAGCTCGAATTCGCCTGCACGCCTCACACGAACTTGTATCTGAAGAGGAACATGTGTACAATTCAAGGTGATAATTCAATCGTCAGAATGACACACAAATGTCAGTATATCTACTTAATGAAACTTGACACATTTGTAAAACTGAACATCTGACGTTTCTAGTTTCCAAGTGTAAGACTAGTGAAATATAAGTAGTTCGGGAACCGGGTGATTGTGTATTATTACGCATTTACTTGTCCCGTGGGGATAGGTCCTCAGTACCCCATGCTTATTGTAAGAGGTGACTAAATGGGGCGGTCTTTAGGATGAAACCGCAAAAACGGAGGCCCCGTATCACAGCTGGTGTGGCACGATGAAGATCCCTCCCTGCTCAAAGGCTGTATGCACCGAGCATAGGCCTGAAATTTTGCAGCCCTTCACCGGCAATGGTGACATCTCCATATGAGTGAAAAATTCTAGAGAGGGACGTTAAACAATATACATGTTCGTAATTAATTTACTTGTGGGTGAAGCATGAAAAAGTAAAAATTACGACTTATACGTGAAAATAACGAACAGTGATCAATCTCATAAATTCTATGAAAAATACAAAGTTGAGTGAAAGGGAAACACGGAAACCTGGTGGGGTTAGCTCCCAGGATCATGAAACCTCTTGAGCTGAACATTGCGATAAAACGATTGAGAATATTTTTTTCATCAAATGTCTAGTGTCTGCAAATTAAGTTTCCGTTCAAAAATATAGGTGACTGAAATTTTTACTTAAGTCTGCGTTTATTACATGACCCTGGGACCAGGAGTCTCGGTGGAGTAAGCATCGTTTGGTGCATTTCAAAATGATTGCTTCACGCATCATACATACATGTAGCAATTAATCCAGTCGTAATAAGTATTAACGGATACATTGTATTTATCTCTGTATATTTTCTCGCTAATCTTACCGATTTTGTTGTTCATGCCGTTGCAAAGCACAATTACATCTTACATTTGTAACTCACATTTTAATCTTTAAATCTCAAAACCTTCCAAACCCCCAATGTTAATAACCCTTTGCGTGATATTTTCATAATACTTTTCGGTAGACCGTTAAATCTGTTCGACATAATGATTATTGCTCGATGAAAGCGAAAATGGCCTTCGATGTTATGCATCAGGACTTGAATTCAGTTCTTGAGTAAAGTAAAACTGATAAAACAATGATACAGACGTTGAAATACGTCATTGTCAATGAAACCCATTGCAGTGCGTTGTACGCGAAATCGGGAATATTATCAAAGACATAACTGATGCACGGTCGGCGAATGGCCATTTTATAAACGACAGTTGCAAGGCGCTAATTCCGGGAAATCGAGAATTAAAATGCGCAGGTATGCACGTGCACATGATCTATGTGTAATCAACATGCACGTGTGGTATTGAGGGCTTTAAGCATTACATGGAAATTATTGCTCACGGGAGAAAAATTGGTTTTCTTCAGACTGCAACCCAAATACAGATGTCACGCTTGGGTATTGACAAATATTGAGCGACTTGAGTTGAATGTATGATGTAAACTAAAGTTAGGTAAATATGAGTTCAACAGGGAAAATTAAATATTGGCATTTTGAATAGTAAACACAATGCTTATGTACAAGTATGTATTTAAGTTTGATGCGAAACTATATCATTCATCCAAACACCATTTGCATGTGTTTAGATAATTTTGGGTAATATGGTATTACAATTAAAATGTATGATTCATAACTAAGGGGTTTTGTCAAATCCTTTATGTACTTAAAGTAAAAATGTTTTGTTAAGGAAAGGGGTGATAAAAACAAATGACAGTATATGTATGTTTCGAATGAATTGATGTTGTTCCTCGTCAAATAACCGCAGCCAATACATCACTTGTGATCATTAATACCAAGGAAATACAATGTGTTTTGTATTTTCACATTTTTTATCATAGAAGATTTTTTTTTTTGTTAATTGTGGTGTCTATACTGCGGTGATTGCGTACCGCTACTATGACAAAGCATCCTGCTATCGTTGCAATATCTATAACAGATCCAGGCTCATTCAAAATGGGAAAGAATCTCCACTTATTTATTTTTTCAATGTCTTTTCGATGTTTCATACTTTAGACCCGAATACCCCGTCTATAGCAATATAATAATGACAACGGTAATTACCAACGCTCGCATTTAATTATAATAATTTGCTTACTTTAGAGAGTTAAATGGGTTCTGATACATTGAACTTAACAGCAATGTATGGTAAATGATGTCAATTTACCGACTTTAGTGATTTTTTAGTCAAAGAGAAATTTGACTACATTTATTCAACAAAGAGACTTTTTAGCACCACTGAATTGGCTAATTTGACGACCGATCACGACCGTTTGCGTCATTCAGTGCGGGACTGCCTTCAATGGTGGTCATATTCCCGTCGCGTGCCAGGAAGAACGCCTTTGTATACTTTTCAAACTTGAAAACCAGTCTGCGGCACGGCAAAATGTTTTGTCAACACTTGAATATGTTTTCAACAAACAGAAATTTGCAATATGAAATCGGATCAAGCTTATTCTCTGTCTCAGTGACAATCAAGGAGACTATCATTTAAATAAAACAATAGTTATGCATTTTACAACTTGTATTATAAAAAATTTAAACCTTCGACATTTTACTTTCCATTGAATGCGTAATTTGTAATCATAATTACATTTCATAAAAGGGAATGATTGACAGCGTCAGGAAATTCGAAATATCTGTACGATAACATTGCTCCTTTTGATAAATCCATTTGATACCCCTTTTAAGATAGCCCAGTAAAGGTCTATACAAAAACTGTAAAACAAGAGAGTGATCTTTCCCGCCGTGACACTAGAATTAACGAGTGATAATTTTCCTTTTATTTGACAGCATGGAGACTGTGCATATACTGCTCTTTCTGACAGAGTTCAATTTCAGAAAATGAAAACGTACAATATAAAATGTTCAGATTCTTCAAAGAATTTTGTCGGAAAGCACACTCTATTTTTTGAGGATGTATCGATAATAGCTCAAAATGTATATTATGTTACTGTTTACATGATAATATTGTTTTAAAAAGATCGACCAGAGTCGTTTTCCCAAAACATTCAGAAAAATGAAATTTGTTTGGAATCTTAACAATTCAAATTACAGAAAACAATCGGAGAGACACATGCACCTTGAACCAAACTCTCCATAGCCACAGGTACTTCATATTTTGTCATCAACCGCATGCAGCTGGTGCAAAAGTGACCTGTGATATTTATCCGGGTAACACGTGTAGAGATTTACTTGTATATTGATTCCCAGCACTAGTTTTTAATTTCATTGAATATTGCCCCGTCCACATCCGGGTGACGTCTATGGACACGGTACAGACAGATTCCATATTGCATTTCTTTCTTCTCTCTGAAATACTTCGATGACGTCAAACCATACAGCTGAAGCCAATGTGATTTCTCTGTAACGTGCGGTATGTAAAGTGTAAAGTACATTTCATAATAAGAAACACTGAATATTCGAATCTCATGAAACAGCAAATGCAAAATTAATATTCAGATTATTAATCAATTTTTCTTATTTAATTTTTTTTTCCCATTGTCATTCATTCTGATTAAATAAAGTATATAGATATACATTTAAGCTACATTTATTTATGAACCCAAGTGCAGTTGAAAGGATACATTATCTCCCTCATGCAAAGCTCTTATCCTTAGACGAATATGACTTCAGGTTTTGGCACTCTGTTTTTCCCCTAAAATAGCTCGTACAAGTTTATTATTTCGGATTTCAAATATTTCGGTTGAGCATCACTGAAGAGACATTATGTTGTCGAAATGCGCATCTGGTGCATCAAAATTGGTACCGTATAAGTTTTACATTTGCAGACAATTTTATTACAGATATAAAGTCGGTGCTGAATTTTCGTAGTGTGTATGTTTGCAATGTCTTATGAATCATTAGGTCCAGTTCGTTAGCATATCTAATACATTTCAATGGAAAGTAGGGAACACGGGCAATGGAATAGGATCCGAACTGCAGGGCAAGGTTTTATAACTGTGTAATTCATCTATTTTGGAATACTAATATCACATACATTTCTCTTTAGGGAAAATGAGAGAAAAACGACAAATGTATTTTCTATTCATATTAGTGCCATCTGATTTCGAAGATTGAGAAATGAAGACTTAAAAAGAACGATAATTATGCATGCGTCCTGAATGAATCGGTGTTCAGGTTGTGAAAGAGATCGAGCATTCTACAAAAATGCTATTTTGATCATACACAATATGTTCCATTGCCACAATAAGACGTGGTCACCTGTACGACAGGCAAACATCATTTCACGCTCTGCTTCTGTAACAACGATAGTCTGTGAATAAACGAAATCAACGTCTGTTTCCATGATATCAAAGTGAGTGTTATTCATTAATACACTCCAAACATTTACATCAACATGATTAACGTCTGCAACACATGATGAACAAATGATTCGCTGTTTGATTTTCATTCATATTCTTTCATCAATGTTCCTTGCAGTTCGTTGTCAGAATTTTGTTTAAAACTTATTGAAAGTAAAGGGTACTTTTTATTTGAAATGCTTCTCTAGATCGATTTCATAATCTGTGTGCAATTTTTTAAATCCCCTGGATTTGTTTTTCGGCAAATACAGAGGGATCCGATCTCAAACAGGCGTTGTCTGTTTCATAATGAGTTCACCTGACTTCGTTGACGAAAGTGTTTGGCGAGTTCGACCGCAAATCAATAACTTTGGTAAACATTTACCAAAGTTATCCTTTTCAGAAAGAAATCTGGCTAAACATTTCAATTATACGAATTGACAGAACACAGAGAAGGTCTTTGAACAGACATTGGGAATCCAAGTTTCCTATACGTCTTCTGTCAAATTGGAAACATTTGACGGAAATTGGGAAATTGACAAAACTACAATCCACAATTCAATTCTGCAATCAAGTTAAGTACAATATATAAATATTGTAAATCAAGATAATATCATAAAATGATATTTTAAAATCAAGACTAAAATTTATTTGCATCACTTTTAACATCTTATACTCTATAAACCCTTCACTGTGTATAGGAGGCGCGTACCGTGGCCTTTAGAACTAGTATTATGTATTTATTTACTATAAAAGTGTAAAAGAGGAATTACATCAGTGAAAGTTATATAGAAAATGATGTTCTATATATATAAAAAAAAAAAAACGTTTACACTCAGCGAGTCATGCCTCCTTTAGATTTTAATAGTTCAAACCCTATGACTTGGATACAGAGGGGAAAACCATTGGCCCGGAACACACACACACACACACCCCACCTTCCTCATTGGGATTGGTAAAAATTCATATATTAGCCTATATTTATGCACTTCAAGTTCTAATATACTTTGTACATATACCACGTGTAATTATATTGGTTGGACTTCCCATCTGGATGACATTACAAGGGATGCACGCCCCTAAAATTAAAAGAATGGATCCACGCATACCTTTACAGTGTTTGGATATATGTTTTGTTCACTTCTCCTTATTTGGATTTTATCAATAGGTCACCTGAGTCACTCAGATGACCTATTGCTATTGGTCTGCGTCCGTCGTGCGTTCTGTGTCGTCCGTTAACTTCTTCCCAGAAACTACTGGGCCTATCTTGACCAAGTTTGGTATGTAGCATCTGTAGGTAAAGGAGACCGGGCATTGTAAATTTTATGATCCCCATCCCCACCCTAAGTGGGTAAAGGACTGTAAAATTGATGTATTTCTTTTAAAATCTTCTTCTTTACTACTGGGCATCTAGCAAAGAAAGTGAGTATATAGTAATGATGAGCAAGGAAGCTTCCACCAAAATTGTAAATTTCATGATCCCCGGGGTAGAGGTTCTGACCCCAGGGCGGGGCCAAACTTACTATACAGTGTTTATGTGTAAAACACTTAAATAACATCTTCTTCAGTGCTATTGATACTAAATTGAAACTAAATGGATAATTAGAAAGAGCCTGTACTCCTTTACCAAAATCATATATTTGATGATCCCAGGGGTAGGGGTTTGGTATTAGGGTGGGACCAAAATTGTCAGTTATTAAATGTGTGAACAATAGAAATTTGAACTTCTTTTTGATAACTATCATTCCAATTCTTTTCAAATTTGGTATGAAGCATCTTTGGAACAGGGGGGGGGGGGGGGGGCATAAATTGTAAATTTCAGGATTCCTAGCTACACCCCTAGGGGCGGGGGAAACTGTTCAAAATTGACCAGTTTTCAAAACTCTACAACCGCACATGTTAAAAACAACTAAATGCATAGTGATGTAGAGCAGGAAGGCCTCTACCAAAATTGTAAATTTCATGATCCCCAGGGAAGAGATTCTGACCCCCAGGGCGGGGCCAAACTTACTATATAGTGTTTATGTGTGAAACACTTAAATAGCATCTTCTTTGTGCGTCATTGATTCTAGATTGAAACTAAATGAATATTTAGAAAGAGCATGTAGTCCTTTACCAAAATTGTAAATTTGATGATCCCAGGGGTAGGGTTTTTTGTATTAGGGTGGGCCAAACTTAGTGTATAGTATCTATGTGTAAGTTTGTTGATACTGTATAAAATCTAAATGCATGCTTAATAATAGCAGAGTAGGATGTACCAAAATGGTGAATTTCACAACACAGGGTTCTCACTCAAGGATGGGTCCAAATTAGTCATATCTTTTAATGTTTTAATGTTAATACACCTACTATATCATGTAAAGCCTTTCTTCAGTGTATGCACTTTGAGGGCATTGAAGTTTTTAAAACACATCTTGGTTTTATACTGTTGCTGAACATTAGAATTTAGCGTAGATATCCAGAATAGGAAATGATTTCTAGATTTCATAGAACTTGATAGTAGTGATACTTTTTCATTAGTACTCATGTGACCGATAAGGCCTGTGATGGTGTCCTATAGATGTGCAAGAAGGTTTCAGAATTTTCCTTTTCAATCTAGGGGTCGGAAACGATGGGGTTTGTGTGTGTGTTTACAAAAATCTGGTTCCCAGATCTCATCTTACTTTTTTCGCAAAAGTCAAATTATCTTTTGGACGGTGATTGAAGGTGTGTTGTAGATGTGCAATAAGGTTTCGGAATTGTCGTTTTTATTCCGGGGTCAAAATGGGGATAAAAAAGACGTTATTTCGACCAAAAAAAGCCCTGTTTTACAAAACTCTTCTTACATTTTACGCAGTAGTCAAATCATATTTTGGAAGGCTATTGTTGGTGTCCTATAGATGTGCAATAGGGTTTCAGAATTTTCATTTTCAACCTGCGGCCAATTGGGGGTTGAAATATGATAGTTTTATGTAGAAAAACCTTGTTCCCAGAACTCCTCTTACATTTTATACAGTAGCCAAATCATCTTTTGGGAGGTGATTGGTCGTGCCCTGTAGCTGTGCAATACTAGTATTTGGAATTATCTTTTCACATTGAGGGGCGAATGGGACGGAAAACGACGAACAAAACCCTGGTGCCCAGTACATTGTCACGTGCAACAAAACATATTTGCTTTAAGGGTTGAAATCTTGACATTTCAAAGATATTTGAACAATCAAAAAATGATGGGGGTTGGGATGACCCTGGGACACTTGCCCATCAGAATACTCAAAACATCTTGATACATTATATGTGCAGCAGGAATGCATATGGTTTAAGGGTCAGGACCTCAATTGTTTGGAATATATTTCAACTATTATGAAAGAGTGTTTTGGATGACCCCAGGGCATTCGCCCTAAAGAATACTCATTGCATCTTGAAATGTGCAACAACAATGTGTTATATGATAACTACTGTGGCTTGTTTGCTAGTTACACAAGTACATGTACGCCGGAAAGTGTAATTAGGGCAAACACTTGCGTGTGGGTATTACTGTCTTATGAAAGCATCTAATTTATATATGTATTATTTTTTCAAATATATTTTTCAAAATCATACAATTGCATATCATTCTCCCTGAGTTTGAACAGACCATTTTAAAACAATAGAACCACATTCTAACAGGTGTTTCCTGGGGCCCGTTTTTATCTTGCTCTCAATTTTGCATTGTTTGTAGTATCTATGAGATTGATCACTGTTCGTTATCTTCACTTTTTCATGTACGCTTTTAAAAGATAGTTGAGGGGGAAAAAGAAATATCCCATTATTGACGCTATAACCGTCATGCCATTATCGTGTGTATTGTTGTTTTTAAAAAACATGTTCTCCATTTTCAGAATAATACATTTGACGAAACCGATTTTTTTCCCAGAGTCACAGCTTTATTTTTCTTGGCAGTGATTAAGAACACAATACGTATAGTGTTGGTTGAAAATTGTCGTTTATTTATCAATGACGATTGTAGAAGTTGAAAATAATTTTCGTACAAACAAGGTTCTCGGAACCAATTATGAATATATATCAATCATATGAGTAGACTACGCAACGGAGTAAGGTCATTCACATGTGCCAAATCATGTGGAACATCACTCATCAAGCGGATCGACACTTCGTTTGTTCATTTTGAACATTTGATAATATAATGAGCATTATACGTTATGCATAACAATTATTTCAGAGTAATTTCTTATCCAGAAAGGTCTATGTAAAGAATTACATCTGTTGGGGGGTGGCAGATGTACTGAGGACCACCTAGGTTTCTTCCCCGAGTAACTACACATAGTTAGGAAGTTCAGACCTGGATTTCGCGCAACTTGGACTTAAACCTGAGAGTTTACTCAAAATTTGACTGTTCAATTAAGAAAACTCAAACTTAAGTTTGAATTTTTGTTTTGACGAAATCTAACCCTTTTTGATTCCGTTTAAAATACACATACAGCTTTGTAATTACATTAAGCGCATTGACATGTATTAAATTTCTCCGTGTGGATTGGATAAATCTCTTCTTGGGGAATGATATTTCTATGTGCTGATGTTCTGTACATGTAGGGTAGATAGGCTTACATTTACTGTATGTGCTCTAGGACCAAGATAATGCGATGCCATGCTTTTAGATGACTGGGTTAGATATTAGCTGGTCGTAATCTCGTTAAATGCCGCGGAGCAGTTTTATTACGGTATTTCCATGTTTGATAACTTTGGATTTATGTATTTTACAATTAGAGTCTTTTACATTTGTGCCCATTCTAATGGTAACGGCTACAATTCATATTAAAGACAGGTGATAAATGGTACCTTTTATTCTAATAGGAAGAAAACGAGGTCCAATTTCTACATTTATTTCTTCAATCATATACCCATAACATTTTAATGACATAAAATTATGAAATTTTATGGAGATAGTATCATGACGTTTTAAAGTCTTTGTTATTATAATGATACATTGAAATTTTATTGTACATCCATAGAAATCTATGTCTGCTTGTTTTATATGTATTAAATGTGAGCCCTACTTTTGCATGGGGTTATGACCCACTAAAAATGTAGGGCTCTCATTTCGAACGTTCCTATTTAACCTTTAAATCAGTTGATTGTTATATTATTTAATTATTTTCTTATATACTAATACTAACCCTAATAAAGCTTAACAAAACAAACAAACAACAACAAAATTAATAAAAACACATGCATCTGTCAGTTTCAGAATTTTTTACATCTCGTTATTACTAAGATTGAAGATGAATGATCCTGACGAAAAAGTAAGGTTGTTTTTTTGGGGGGGGGGGGGGGATGCGAAGAATATTTCTAATATTAACATTTATGTATGAAGATTTACAAATCACGAAAATGTCTGAAGCATTAGAACTCCCCTTTCAGTACTTATATTCAGAATAGTACTCTCAAAGTCCTTAGATAATTATTGTAATTAGTGTGGCAGCAACACAGAAACAATTTGCCGCGAAGCTAAAGCGGAGCAATGGGCCTTAACAAAAGCGTATGTGTGTGTGTGTGTGCGCGTGTGTATATGTGTTCAGAAGCACTGCAGAGGCCACGACACTGTTGCTTAATTTTCGACTCGGCTCGCATCTTTATCTATATCTATTTATCTATCTTTATCAATATCTATCAAATATATTTATCTATCTATCTTTATATATGTCTATCTATTTATCTATTTATGTATCTATCTTTATCTATATATATCTACCTATCTATATATTTGTGTGTGTGTGTATGTGTGATGAATCTGTGTGTGTAACATCTTCATATAAAACTTAAACCGTTCAGCAGACCTTTTTACACTAAACGTCTCCTATGTTAGCGATACATCACGTTCACAAGTGTTGCGATACAACTGTACTTATCATCCGAAGATTTATCGATATGGTATCTAACCTCGGGTAACTTAAAACTCTATCGTCGGGTAACATTTGGCGAAAATATTGATAATTTGGGGTAATTTGACCGTGCCGTGTAAATCCTAGGAAACTCCTCAGAGTCAGCATTATTTATCAGCTTAAATCTGCAACATGAATTTTATTTTAAAAATCGGAGGCAACATTTAAGAAAATTTTGCGAGATAAGTTTTGTGACAGAAAAACGAAAACTGAATATATGAAGTTTATTATGTTAAATAATCTTTTTGAACTAAAACCGCAAGAACACTCTTTGTACAACTTGGTTTAGATATCAACCCGGAAGTAAAATTTGCGGAGTTTAAAATTACGTGATCACAAAAACTAATCCCCTAATCTTTATCTAGGCCCTGATAAGAGTGATAACGCCGCCTCTTAATTGCGAATTAATTACACATCTAGATAACAGGATAAACCGTATTTCACCAATAATACATATGGATTGTATTTCATGATATCAAAACTTCACGGCGCAGGGTTTTTTTTTCACATACGGCGGAACAACACTGACTGTATCAAATACGCTCTTTCCTACGTAAAATAGGGATGGATGTCGATGATTTAGGCTGTAATGTCACGCAAAACAACGAAAGCGATATAAGTGTGCCTCCTTGTAGGACATGTAATTTACTACGGCTTGGGAACTTTAACTGTTAACCTCGTTTTCTACTTTGATACATGTACAACAACTCCAAATAAGCAGAATGAAATTGCGATAAACAGGGTGGTAAGCGGCACGCTGAGGAGACCACACGAATGAATACCAATCCAAAACGAAAGTCAAGCTGACGTGCATTGAAATAAAAATGCATTCTGCAGTCAGCGGTAATTATAATGCCCTCAATAATCATCAATACCCTGAAATAAGTCAGTCATGGGTTCGAACAGACCATGACTGAGCTTAGATTAGAAACATATCTACAATATCTTATTAGATTTTCTATTATAGATCAATCAAGTTTCCCTGGGAAATTGCTTACTTTTCCTAAAAATATCCTTACAATGTATTTATTTATTTTAAGTAAGTGTGTGAGATTTCCTTTATGTATTCCGAAGTGAAAAAGTCCATAAAAAAGTGCCGAATTATATGTTATGTATATAAACTACATGTATCTATAGTTATGATTTTATATCATATCAAGAGATGATAATACTTTCCTTTCAAAAAGGTGTGTGGGGCTTTGTGAAGTGTGTGAGAATGAGCCCCCGGGCGTGAATGTCTTGAAAAGTGCTTGAAAAATAAATGTCATTGCATCAAATACAAAATCATAGGTCACCAGACACAAAGTTGGTACAAAGGTTTCACCCTTGAAGACTTTGGACCTCGCGATCGTATTGTGATCAAACATCTGTATACGTGTAAGGAATGATAATTTAATACCATCTTATTTTCACAAACGGTAGCTAAGTTGTAAACCTCGGCGGGGTCACAAAACCTGCTTACAACAGCCTGTGTTTCTTCTAATTTTATCCATTTAATGTCATAGGATACCCAAGATCGTGGACGCATCAAATGAAGTAAAATTTTACTGTGTTTACATGGGATTTCCTATTACACGTATTTCATCAAACGACAATGTAAATCGCTCCTTAATACATGACATGGACCAAAAATAAAGACGTGTTTGAAGGATATGAAATTTTGGGATGATATTTTTCCATTGAAAATTTTGAAAAATGCAAATACATGGGTGCATTCATTGGAAAATTTTGTGGTAAATATCGGTTTTTAGAATATTCAAACATCTATAAATGTTTTGGGGGTATCCCATGTCTTCGGGCAAATGAAAAAAACAGTTAAAGTATCGATTAATTGCTCTGTCTCCTTGTACTTAAATATATGGAGGTTTGAGAGGAGAGCAAATCGGTTCAACAAGCTGAGTAAACAGTGGGTTGTTTGCATGGAATGTAACAGTTACTGTACAACATTAAGATTTAAGACTTCCATTGAATGAAAATTTAAAATTAACATCTATATATTCAAACGCATTATCTTAATACAACAATTAAATCATGGTTAAATTAAAATCACCTGCGGACATTTAGAGATACATGTTTATACAGGCATCCACGCAAAATGAAAAATTTTGAAATTCAAAGAAATTCACTTTGACATGTTCAAAGAATATTGAGAAACGCTATAGAATGATGGTCGCATATATAATACATGTGTAACTTTCGCAACCGTTCCAGTTGAAGGCGTTCCATTGATTACATTTCAATTTTCCTGTTGACTCGCCCTGGGGATCTAGGTTTGAATAAGTCCTTGGTACCCCTTGCTTGTCGTAAGAGGCGATTAAATGGGGCTATCCTTCGGATGAGACCGCAAAAACTGAGATCCCTTGTCAATGGCCATAAGCGCCGAGCAAAGGCCTAAATTTTGCAGCCCTTTACCGGCAGTGGTGACGTCTCCATATGAGTGAAATATTCTCGAGAGGGACGTTAAACAATATTCAATTAATCAATCAATCCATAGGAGTAAAAAATTCTCGAGAGGGACGTTAAACAATATAAAATCAATCAAATTTTAATCCAGTTGACTGAACATGATCTGAAATTCAGTTTGTTTCATAGAAATTGTCTTAAATTATTTATATGGGAAAGCAGTAGGTCACTAACTTCCCGTGTCCAACACGACGCCGGTCTTCTGTGACGCATACAGTGTGTGTCGTCTTAGCAATAAGTAATTTTTTTTTCTTTTTAAAAGAGGAAGACCATTACCATCATCCGTTAAACATTTTAATGATCGATTACACGGATATACGACATCCTAATTTTAGAAATTAAGGCATGTACCGAGATCAATGGAATCTTCATATGTTACAATATAGTGCATGTATAGTAATAGAGAAATGAAGTTATACAGAAAACAGTTACAACACTACAATGGAGGTCATAGAAAACTCTCACTATATATTTCATGTAAATCTATCTTTTTTTCAAAATATTCTCTTGGTGCCAATTGTCCCTCTATGTTGATGAAATAAAAACCATTTTGTTTAGAAATATCAAAAGTATTATCATAATTAACGAAGAAAGTCAAGTAAATGTTCCATCTAATTGGGAAAAAACCCACCTTCCCCTTCAACCTCTTTCGCAAAAAAGAATTACTGATCTAATTAAACCCACTAGCGGGGAGAGAGATGTGCTTTACCCGTTAATCATGCAGTTTCGATGTTTGAGATTGTTTAGCGAGTTTACATTTCATGAATATTCAATCATTTATTTCTTTTCAATCATTTGACCGCAAAATTCATCTGGTCTTCGGCCTTCGGGCTGATACATGACATATGATATGGATTTTAACATATCTAATAACATGACATGCAATATGGAGAACGTGGAAGTGGAAAAGGTTGTCAAGCATGGAGAATATGCAAAAATAGGAAGTAAATTTTCAATCAGAATCTTAAAAGAGTACATATACATGTACATTTCATCACTGGACAACTCTTTAAAAGTAACAATGAGTCTAGATAAGATATGTCGAGATGATAAACATTGTTTTTCTTTGATCTTGTAAATATCGACAATTGAATATATAATGAAATTCGTCGCCAAGGACATTAAAGAAAACTTCTTCCACTACCTTTTAAATCTGTTTTCGTCGGAATTATACAAATGACATTGCAAATTACTAATGTGATATTACTGAATCGTATATGGACTAACGGTTTGAAAATTGTCGTTTTTCAGATGGGGACATAATCAAGCGATGAAATGTGCGGGTAGTCATTCAATCGGAAGTGATACGATTGCGTCTGTAATATTTTACTATGGTAACTGAGGCGAAGACGATGGAATATTAAGATATAGGGAAAATTCTACCTTTTTATGTTTGGAATTATTTACACGACTTCTCTTTTCAGAGTGAGCAAGGAGGGATATTTAACTTATTGAATAAAAGTGAAGAAAGGCAGAAGAAAGAAATAATATAAAACTCGCTCCATCTTTTGTCCTTTATTTTATTGCAGCTGTAAAGAAATACGCGGGGAGTTTAAAAGCGTGCAGAGCTCAATAGAAAGACTGGAAATAAATTCATCATCTCTAACGGATTTAATACCAGAAGGCCCGTGCATTGGCCCATGGAGTTTTACAATTATTTATTTACAAATATGAAAAATGGGATTTTTGTTACACGAACTCCGTCTCTGGTATATCTAAGGGTTTCCGCGCTGTGGTGGTGAATTTATCGTTTTTGTTGCGTTTTACCAATTTAGGCCACCACTTGAGTATGTGACAGAATAAAGGACAGCAACAAAATACATTGCGACGTGCAAGATACCCAACCGCCGATACAGTGGAATTTTTTAAAGATGTGGGGTGTAATGTCTTTGAACATTCGTTACATATACGTACAAGTTATCAATAATCGCAAACTAGTATATATTTGCTCTTGAATGCGTGAAATTTTGAGGCCCCTATTTACTTCGATACGTGCAGTACACAAGTTATACTATTCATCCATATCAAAACAGTTTCTTGCATTTGAAAGCATAATATTCAAATTATAACGTACTTCATTTCCCATTATCGTACAATGATGCATATATCTGTCAGCTAAATTCATCTATATTTCGAGAAAATTATAAATAGCACGGTGCACATTTATGATTATTGTATTTGTCGTTCATTTATTATGCGTATGGAATCGAGTGTAAGCACAAAAATAACAACACAACACGTGCGTGCAGAAGTGGCAATTCATTATCAATTATGTACAATAACCTAATAATGACGACGGATTGATTAATAATTAATCGCTTATTAATGTGGTTGATTCTAGTGTCCTTATCGTCACGTGTCAGAATTTAAGCATATCCTATAATTTCTTTGTACCGGTAAATTGACAAGCGTCACATACGGAAAATTGCCAATATACCATCGCGGAAGAGCCCAATATATAAACAATGTGCATCGACAAATGCAGGCGTGCCTGATTAATGAATAATCCTTAATTAGGAACAAAATAGGCTTGAACGAGGACCGTTCTCCGTCATTACCGAGAGTGCGCATGCTTGATGATGATGCCAGGATGGTTTCCTTTAGCGGCACGTGATAGCCTTGTCTGCCAGCAAAGAAGTGTCAAAGAAAGAAGGATGTACACACAGTGCACAATGTCCAAAATACCTCATGCCATTATCATTCTTTTACTTATTTATGGAGCCTAAGCGTGTGCTTTTTTCATCCAAATAGTTTTTATTTCGAATTCAGGGTTCAATTTCCAACTAACTATCTCATCACTGTCTATTAGATAAACGTCAATGTTGGAGAGAGTGTTTACCAGCACCCATCCATCGTTCACGCTTGGTGTAAACTTTCGGGAATGTATTTTTATTGTTTGAATTAAACTCAGATTCCAACTTATTTGCAGATGCCATACACAATGCAAGTTTAGAAATCATTTGTAATTTTTTTTATGTATGATGATTGAACTGTTATTTTAGAAAGTGCATGTGGTGTTGTGAATTTTGAATTGACGTGGGTAAATGTATAGAGAGTGCAGACGGGGAAAACTACCTTGTACAATAAAGAAGATGTATGACATCGTTTCTTATTTAAGCTTTTTAAATTGATTTATGTTCAAAGCTAAGATTACCCCAAATCTATTTGCATATTCTATACGTATACATTACATATATATGTGTATAGAAACTTAAAAATTCTACGCAAAATAAAACAACACAACAAATTGATGGAAGGAATTTTTTTTAATTTTTTTTGGAAATGGGTGTATATTCAACTATATGAATTATACCTACATGTAGCATCAGCTGGAGATACGACAGGCTTGCAATTGTAATGTTCACGTACAATAAATCACAGAATCGGCGACGTGAAGAACCAAACAACCCGTGAAGAACACTGATTGTTTGTCACCAATGACGTTGGCCGTTAACATTAACTGGCGCAAATCACCGCCTTGTTCGGTCTGCATGGTCCTCCAAGCAGGAACAGGTGTAATTTATATCTAAAACAGAAATATGCACATCACTTCTTTGTTGTATATAAAAAGTGTCCCAGTTCTCGAAACGTTCTCTCCAACCGAATATTCATATCATGTATTCTGGAGCAATGTAAATTTGTCTTTTATACTGTTCAAAACAAAATATTTTCGCCCCTGTGCAAAAATTCATAGTTGAATATTGTAGATTCAAATAGTTTATATATGATTTTCACATGTACAACCAGTAGGTTGTGTGTGTGATGATTTCTTTCATGACATCTATTTGTTATATCTAAGGAGAGGTATATTGTACCTGCAAATTGACAAAACTCGTCCCCAGTCCATTTGATCGTACGTCAATGAATCATGTTTAAAACATTTCATTTTCCAGAATTCCACGGGTTACTGCCGTCATAAGCAATATGGAAATCTTCATGTGTAACTGACAAACGGAAAATTTCTCAAAAGGGCATAAAACAAACAATTAAAAACAGTACTCTTAGGTTGTCATTTACTTGAGATCCGAAGTATTGCTTTCTTTGCTTATCAATCAAACTCTTTTAACATTGCAACGTTCCCTGTTACAGATTCAATTAATTTTGATATTGTAATTAAGAGTCTACAAACTGCCCTAATTTCAACTATTTACATCTTAGAAGTTAAATTATGTCCTAGATTCTGTTTTATTTCATCTAAAGACATTTCATTAATCAAAGCATATTGATACATATTAAATATTAATCCATGATGGAGATGAAACAAAATACCTTCACCTTTTTCTACATGCATCATTGTAAATCTTAAAATGTAGTTACCATGCTGACATTTTCAAGAAAGTCAGCTGTAGGCAACAAAGATGTGGTGTGTACTCAGCAATACAAACATTTTTACTCGCTGAGAACTTCAATTTTTTTTCTTATACTTTCTGCTTTGCATCAAATTCTATAGAAAGTTAATGAGTGTGCATCTAAGTTTAGATTTTAAAGCAAACGGTATTAAATGTAAATTCCCAAGTCTAACACGCGCTTAGAGGATCAGGAAGAGTGAGAATTATTCAGACCTAACATTTACACACACCTAGAGGATCAGGAAGAGTGCGGGGAGTTTAGACATAGCATTTAGTGCAAAGTTCTTTTTTACGGTGATATACGAGTCCTTCAGTCACGCGTTCAGATCCACGATGATTGGAAAGACGCTTTAGAAATCAATCAGTTTCTTCTTTAATCCGTAGTTTTCTCGTAAATTTACAAGCACTATAACATTGACCCAAGAAAAGGTTGTGTGTTCCTGGGCGTTTAATTTTAATCTATAAAATGAAAACTCTACCTTACAAATTCTTTCACATACACCACAGTTTGCGAAACAAAATCTGTCAAAAGATGTGGTAGGTTCTTAAAACTGTGCTACAAGAAATAAAATTTTGATGTATATCTATATTCATTCAATATATCATCCGGAGAGCGTGCAGGTAACAGATCGACGGTTTCCTATTCGCTCAGGTAGGTAAATAACCAAGCATACAGTCAGTCGCGTGCTGGGCGAGATATGGGCGGGATTTCACGACGAGGGGGCGGAGCCTCACACCTGGGCATGAATGAAATACCACACAGGTAAGAGACACAACAGTGTCATTCAGGAATCGTAAAAGATTGATTTGTTTACCTATTGATCGGGTGTATTCTACAAGTCAGCATGTTTTGGTGATCTACACTTCGTATTTTGTTATTGTGACAAACGTGTGTATACGACAAACGAATAAGTGCAATTCATAAATTCACGAATAAAACATAATATGGGGACGGATCAAGACATTTATTCATCCCAAAATTATGTATACTGCAATAAATTACCGTCACGTTCATTACATGTACGCTCCTGTGTTTTGTCTCGAGAGCTTTAGTGTTAAGTAAAAACAATTCGAAAAATGTTTTCATTATAATAAATGTGACCGTAAACGTTAGCTCTGTTGAGTGTAGAAAACACAAATTATAAGACAATACTTTTCGCTATGTTTAAACATCAATAAATGGAAACGCTTATTCTGTATCCATACAATTTTGGAAGTTTATAAACAATTTTGGAAGTTTATAAATTCGTTATGAGAAATCTGGACCAATCTCTTTCTTTGTTTAGATGCATTAATGATCCATACCTGACTCCTGTACCACATCCAAATGTAGCATCAGTGACGTGTAAGCCATTCTTAACGATAGGAATGCCTTCATGGTTTCCATTTTATTTGTATATACAGTGTGAACCTCTTCCAACAGAATTGATGCAAAAAAGAATGGAGTACTCCTGTGATAAATATTGTAACTAATTGTAAGAAAAGAAATTCAACTCATAGTATTAGTAATTTTGATATCATTTAATTAAATTTAGTAATTTTGATATCATTTAATTAGTAATTTTGATATCATTTAATTAGTAATTTTGATATCATTTATACACATCACCTTGTTTTGTTTGCTTTAAGTTTTCAGACATATCGAGTTGTCACCAGCTGTAAGTGAAGTGCTTGGCACCCAGAACCGTCGCATATCGTGCTGTACGGAACTCCTTTCGTGACACAGGAAATTCATCCGAAAGACCCGCAACTCTCTCTTACCGAACCTTTGTACCTTACTAGCGAGTGGATCTATAGTGCAGATTGCACTTGGTGTAGTTGGGCCCCTGCCAGGCAGTCTGCACTATAGACCCACTCATCATCTTCCCAGGCACGCCACGCCCTCCTATCCAAATGTTAAGTCTTGTACATCACCTACATGTACATCATACTCATTAGAATTGAAACGTTTCACATGCAGGAATAAGTTAGATGCGTGAATCTGTTTAACTAAAAGTCTCTATTAAATCAAGTAAATGAACTGTGACCATAATGTGTGTTGGCAAATTGAAACCTTAATTTTGTTGCTTTTTTTTTTTTTTACAATTGTAGCGAGGGCTCTGAACCAAACCACAACACATGTCATCGGTCTTGAATAGTTTCATCTGAAAGACACGTGACTTCCATTTATAATGCTGAGTGTCTGTCATAAGTTTCCTTTTCTGTCTGACCTTATCACCTCTCGTTTATAGAAATATTCTAACTTTCGACAACAGCAAATGATTCCTTCCCATCAGACATTTCAAATTGTGTATAAAACAAGAGAAGTAAGGCTTACAATGTCGTATATTGAGTAATTTTGGCGTCCGGAATATTTAGCGGGTTTTTCGCAAAAACTAGTAATCCGCCGAGAAATCCAGCGCTCCACCCGATATAAGATAGATTGGGGAGTGTATATATATATATATATATATATATATCCCAAAGGTCTCAATTCATTTTATGTCACACTGTTTTCCATATCAGAAATCAGAGAACATTCTGGCAAAGAAAGACAAAGACAAATCGCATGCTTCTCAATCTAGTTAATGTTGCAATTACGAATAGGTTTACAACTTCGCCGGGCACATCCGCAATAAGCCCTCTGCCTTATGTTGACCGGTCACACCCGCCATAAGCCCTCTGCCTTATGTAGTTTGAAATTGCAAATGATATCATTGTTGTAACAAACTATTCATCCTGACAGCAAGAAAATGCAACAAATTGAATAAAACGTGTTAATGTATAAGCTTTTTTTTATTTCAACCATAGTAAAACATTTGTTTTACAGGTGTATTCACACCTGTATATATAACAGAGGAAGACTGCATCACGCCAAGGCGTAACCTCGACCAGCTTCAGGAGAAAAAAAAACTTGATGAAATACATATTACATTGCATAAACTGTAATGGGAATTTGGAATTCAAACGCGTACCATAGCACAAAGGCTTAGAGCGTTTCTGGGATTAAAATGAACATATTCAAACACGTTGAACTTTTTTCGACTACTTAGCAATGCTACCCCCTTTACAATATGCATATACCGTGCAAAAATAAGATGTTAAAATATCAAATCATTCGACATAGTCATAAAAACTGTATAATCATACTTTAAAAAAATCTGAACACAACTGAAAATACACAAACAAAGGATTAATATGATATAAAAATATAATTGCAATAAATGTATAAAAATATTTATGTGAACACATGCATATGTATAATGATACATACATAGAATTTAATTCATCTCTAATGAACACATTATGGATTTCATATGTCCGTGATCATATTTTAACACTTTGCTTTCACCTTCTGTCACGTACATAATTAAATTTATAATAATCTTATAAATATTCTAGACGGGCTATCTTCTATATCGTGTTATAACCACAAACGGACGGACAAAGTTTCAACGCCTTACAGACATAAGGAACATCAACAGTGTTATAAATATGGTGTTAGAAAATTATTCAAGCACCTCAAGCAAGTGATGAGGAGATCGACAATGGTGGTGAATTGTTCACTTATTAAGTTGTCTTTTCATCCTACATAGAAAGCCTAAATACCTCGTCACAAATCCAAGGAGAGTATGAATGGATTCTTTATCTATCTGGTGTGTCTGTATTAGGTAAATGGAATCGTAACATCAGGCACTCAGGGAATCATCACTACTACTGGCGACGGTGTTTTCTTGTTGACTGAACATATTGAAGGTGTCGGCTGCGGACGGTTTTAATTGAACGTTTTGTGGGTCCTCGCCATCAGAAATGTCCTTCATGAATGAGATATAAGTCATAGCCAGCTTTAAGGTTTCGATCCTGGAAAGTCTCTTTTCGTAATTAAAAGCTGGAAGTCTTTTCCGTAATTCGTCAAAGGCTTCATTGAGATGGAACATTCGCTTCCGCTCTCTGACGTTTGCCGCTTTACGCTGTACCACGGACTGCACTCGCTTTCGTTTTGGTTTCCCGTTTTTGCTCACTACTTGTTTTTCGCTTGAAGTTGAGTCTGCACTTCCATCGTACTGCATTCCGCATCCAGGTGATAATGCAAAGTCCCAGTTTATGTCAGTCTGTGAATAATCATTTTCGGATGGAGAAGAAACCCCCATAAACGCTGGATGGTCGAACATATTCTGTGGTGGGGTTGGATCGTGTTGCCATCCAGAATGCATCGGATACACGGCATCGTGGAAATGAAGAGATGGTACTGATGCTTGGTATAGAGAGTCCCCATACAGAGTAGAACACACCCCATCAACATCTGTAAACTCCATATTCTTTAAACTGTCGTATTCTATCTTCTTACAGCGAGACCTATGGAAGTTATGCTATCTCTGTCCCCCAAACCAGTTGCACGACAGAGGATGGGGGAATAATGTCTGCTACTACGAATGAGAGAATTTATATCTCTGTCGCAACAGTTACTGTAAGGACGAGACCATAACCAGATCCATTGCCTTTTTGAACCTGGCAACAGACAACCGCAATTTTATTGGCTTAAATTGAAAGAAGAGACTTCAAGACGGCAGCGCGTGCAAGGGGTGGAGCTTAGATTACGACACGCACTGGAAGGCGTGGCTATGATGCGTGGAATGCGACTGTCTGCAAATGTACCAGGGACTGTTGACGAGACAGCTTGAAGTTTTTTATTACATGAAAGTCAACACCTCCCGCAAAGTCGGAAGGAAAAAAGAACAAGCCAGCAACGATCGATACATCCGGAAGACTGGTAAACTAGACGGTTTAAACCTGACCTTTGTAATCTCCACGTAATATTCCATTACTCCTGTGCGGCGCAAAGAACACAATGGGGAGTTTGCGTCTTTTTTGCCGAAGTCCGCGAGAAAACGAACGCAGTTATTATAACGTAATTAGATGAAGAAAAGAAGCACATGCAGTGTGTCTTTGGTGTGTCAAATATTGGTTGGCTTTTATTTGCGCTTTAATGGAGCAGAACTAAGCTAATTGACTACAAATAGACAATTGGTAATCTCCGATTGCCGTCTTTAACATATTGTTTACTTAAATTCTCCACACGAGACAAGACGAATATGTTATTTAATTTTCAAATTGTATTTTATTTCATTTTTTGTTTCAGGTGGTTTAGTGATTTTCACTGATACATGCATCCAGCCCACTGTAAGCTTGAAGATTCGAAATTGGTCGAATTCCATTTTGTCTTAAAATGTCTTTACGCTATATAAGGATTTATGTATGAATTTTATTAAAACGCTCTACTGGGAAAAACCCATCTATGTTTAACTTCTGTAAACAAGGTCAAGGGTATCTGTAATTCGAGAAAGTTTCTGAACCATGCCTTTCAAATAGATTTTACGTTCTATAAAAATCCTCCATTCGTGATATATTGATTGTAATTCTTGTGCTGATTGTACTAAAAACTCTTTTGATATGGCTTACTATATATATATGAATATATATCATTCCATGTTAAGAAGAGGTTATAAGTCTGACGCGAGAAAGTGATTTGAATCGAATATTCAGGTAGTTATTATTTTCTTCCTGTGTGCATCTCTGACTGTTTTGCATTAGGATACACGGTGGTACTTACATATATTACATCAAGTAATGTCTCATGTTATGTACATTGTCTAAGCTCATACTACTAGTATTACTGTATATTATGTGTGAACCATATGAAACCATATTGCACATATGCACTCATTATAAACATGACATGTTGATCTAGTACCAATGCACCGTCCCGTGGTATCTTTTGCATTACAGTGGAGTTAATCATATGTACTTATACTACCTTTACTATTATTACATGTAGAGTTGTTGTGTACATGTATATATATATATATATATATATATATATATATATATACATGTATATATATATATTATATATATATATATATATTTCCCTATGTGTATTTCTGACTGTTTTGCATTAGGATACACGGTGGCACTTACATATAATACAAATAAGTATTATCATGTTCAAATGTCTCGTGTATGAACATTGCTCATACTAATAGTGCATATTTTACTCTTGTTTTGATTTTTCTTTTCTTTTTATCGTCATTGCACATTGAAATGTTAACATTCATGTATACTGTATGCCCGAGAGGGCCCTAATTTGGAAATAAATCATATTCTATTCTATTCTTTTCTGTAGTATTACAAAGTACTGCTAATCATGGTGCATCTAAATGCTCGGTATTTTTCTTGCACATGTGATATTAAGTATGTGTACTTTTTGTAGGCCAACTCAGGAGTGCACCAATATGATTTACGATATATATATATATATATATATATATATATATATATATATATATATATATATATATATATATATATAATTTAAAAGAATAAAATCCAAAATGATCACATAATAATCAACGATCAGTTCCTGCTGATACTTTCACCTTACGGCTCTTCAGGCAGTTTGTCTTGAATGTTTCAGTTTCATAGTAACGTTGAAAAGTATATATATATATGTGTGTGTGTATGTATATATGTATAAAATTATGTGTGCATTTTATGTACATATATGTATAGTCACAGCCTGCGTTTATTGTTCAGTATTGTTATATGTGTGTGCGCGCGCACACGAATTTTATTGCAAGCTTTAAGGTATTCCATTTGATGCACATGTATTCCATTTGATGCACATGTATTCCATTTGATGCACATGTATTCCATTTGATGCACATGTATAGTATGTGTCACTGAGTCATTACTTGAAATTTTGTGAAAAGAAAAGAACTTGTATGAATTGAAAAACATATTTCAGCAGTAATTGCAAAATTTATGGAGAAAAAATCCATGAAACTTTACGAAAAGTGGGGCTTATTCACAGGGGAAATTGTGAAATCTGACATGTAGAAAAAAAATCTTGAAACACAATAACGGAAAGTTGAACCAGCGTTCGAAATGATTGAATTTGCCGATTTCCAATCTTTGAACCCAGAGGATTATAAACGCAACCCACTTGTATATTATATACGCTTAGTTTGACGTTCAATAGGGCATTAGGAGGGTTAATTTTCTCCAAATCTCATGGTGTGGTCAAATAGCACTCTCGAACTAACGTGATTTCTGCAAGAAAAGAAATGCAAATAGACCGAGAGGATTTTCTCGTGCAAAGTCTTCAAATCGCCATTAGCCTAGATATTTTTTTTAATATACTTATGAATATTTCATTTGAGAAAAATCTTATTTTTCATATTCATATAATTTTACCCAAAGATTGACAAGTTTCAAATTTATCTAAATGCGAACCTTTCATCAGTTCAGCTCTAAAATGTCATAATTTTAACATGCCGGCCTGTAAAATAAAAATTATAATGATAATAAACAAGGATTTGAATGCATACCTAACTCGCTTATTACTTTTATGTTTGAAATTAGCTACGTTTATGCAAAAAAAAAAAAAAAAAAAAAAAAAAAGTCACCTCTCTGAAGAAAAAGCTTAATACCTTTTTTAACATTCAAAAATGAGAAAATGCTATCCAACACCTGAGAAAAAGCTATATCATAATTATATATATTCTCCAAAATTAATGACGTCATAATGTATCAATGCAGGTTTTGGTGGAAAATGAGGGACAGCGTCACAGGCAAACAAACAAACAAACAATAATAAGTACATGTTGTAGGATAGTATTAATGATTATAATTCATAATTTGACTGTGTGTCTATTTGCTTAGTATCATATCAATGGATAAGGGGTACACATGTATATATATAATGAATTCATTATTACTGTACTCCGAACAAAACGTGAGTCTAATTTAAAAAATTTCCAGCAACACGTGCAGTTTGTATTCGATCTCTGTCTGTCTGTCCTTCTCTTTCTCTCCATCCTTTGAACGTCTGCCATTGTATTGAAAATTTTGGCTGTGAAACAACTTCAAATGATGAATGATAAAACACTTTTTGAAAAATTTCTCTCCAAGTTATATTATTATTTGTACAGTTATTTACTTAAATAAACTAGTACTTATTGTTCATATTTGTTGAGAAAACCTTGGAAAATGATGTCTTTTAATGCGATTCGTATTCCTTTATATCTTGAGTTTCATAGATTGTCATTGGTTTGTGTTATATATATATATATATATATATATATATATATATATATATATATATATACAAAGACTTATATAAAAAAAAACAACAAAAAAAAAACAACAACAACACTAGGACGGTTAGTAAAACTTTACCGCTTTCATTTCAAATCTTCAGAAGCTTTACATTTTGTAACATATAGCGAATATATTACTAAATGAAAAATTTCTGAATATTTGAAATAAAAGCGCTCAATCTTAAGAGGACATTGTTGTGGAAACATGACAATTTTATCTCGCGATAAAATGCAGGTTTAGTCGAGGAATATGTCCCCAAGATTCTCTCTCTCTCTCTCTCTCATAAATAGAAAAAAATACAAGAAGTTAAATTACCGTGAAATCGAAACATTACAACTGAAGCTGTGAAGACAGGACTATCGGTAAAAACACTGAATCTTTTTTTTTAAAGGATGATCTGACTGTCACGGTTTTAAAAAAGCATAAATCAATTTAAACCGTTTTCTGTTTAAGGGTAAAAATTAATTATTTTGTCTGCAGTTTTTGAGAGTAACATGAGAGGGGAGGCATCTCTCTTGACCGAATCCAGACAGGTGCAAATTCGGATTGAGAAGAAAAATGAAAGTCGGCTTAACTTCTTTAATACCCTGTCAATAATTTCAAGAAATGTTCAAACAAAATGCCCTAAAACGAAGTGAGGTAAGTGATTTATGGCCGTTACAACTAGCGAAATATACTTCCAATTAAAAAGATATTAATGCGAGACGTGGCGTAGTTTACAGGTAAAATTTGAAGTGACGTAACTTTTGATCGATTTAATTTTTTATCAACTAACGGTAATTCGATGTAGCATGCGTTAATTTCTTTTAGCTTTTTCAAAAATTAAAATTAAAAGAAAATTAAACATTTTTTATCTAATGTCTACAGGCATATCTTTTGGTATTACCATGATCAATTTTGTAATCCCAGTAGTTTGTGTAAAAATACGACTTCAGCGAAACGGCTAATTCTTAATTAAAAGAAAAATGACACAAAGGAATAACGCCAGTGGGTAACACGCGAGAAACGCACACAAGACAAATTTTGCTCATTTTCCTCGGTTTCCATGTACACTTCATATGTCAATCACGGCACAAAATGAACAAATATCACCCATTGTTTGGTATCTAACGAAATACATGTACATTAATATGGTGAAAAATGTCTAAGTTTTAAAGACAATGAGCTTTTTTAATTGTTCAAAAGTGTATTAGATACAAAAAGGTTCTTATAAGTGTCTTATTATAAACAGTTGAATGCACTAGTTAGCCAAATATGCAATTACTCTTCTTTTTTGTTCTTTTTTTTACCTGTACTACTCTTTTCTGTTCAATCTTGTATTTGTTTACACCTTTCTTATTTTCTTCTCTCTTTCTTCACCTCTCTCTCGGTACTGTATATAAATGTTTTTCTCAATCTATTTGTTTGTTTACCCTTTCTACGTTTATAGGTATATGTGTGTAAATGTATGCACATATATGTATGTATGTGTACATTTATGTATGTACATGTATGTGTATGTATTTGTATGTATATTTATACTTATCTACATATTTTGTGTTTTTGCTTTCATTCTGACCTTGATGTAGGGAGAGGGCTAAAATAGACTGTGCCTTCTGTCCAATCCCATTCATATTATGAATAAAATATTGTTTAAAATTGAAAACTTTTACTATGCAACATCTTGTGACATCTTCTGTCATATTCAATTTTATTTTTTAACAACTAAAGAACGCGGGCGAATAAGGTGTCGGAAATGCATACATGAACTAGTAAGTTGCTTTGAATATATGTAGAGATAGAGAGAAAAAAAACCCCAACAATTTCTAATAATGAAATTAAATGAGGGACTAGGTACTAAGCAGGGCTCGAAATTAACAAATGCCCATCAGTCCGTGATCGACTGGTTAAAAGTCTGGCGGACTGATATACATTTGTTTTAGTCAGTCCGATGGAACTATACTTATGAAATTTTATACACACATTTGGCATGCTTCGATCTGTAAATATTAGACGAATCTGGTTCGTAAATATAAATCCCACATCTAAGTGTTACAATATTGACTGAGGCATATTGAGTTAAATTTCATTTTAATAACATAAACGAAATATATTTAATTATTTCTGGAAAACTGTTGGACTGGTAAATTTTTCTGCGGACTGGTTGAAATTATACCCCATCAGTCCGGCTGGACTGGTGACATAAAAAGTTAGCTTCAAGCCCTGTACTATTTATCATTATGTTTTATTATTTGACTGTCATTAATATATTTCACAAAAACTTCTGGATTCTAACAAATAAAATCCTTCAATATTTTCTCTAAAGACACAAATTTTATCGCCCGATTGAAGGAATAAATGATTAATGATGTTGTTGTTTTTGTATGTGTTGTGGATGTAGTTATATAAAAGAAAGCTAATCGTTGCGTGAGCATGGATTTATATTTGGGGATGTATAATTATTTTTAAATGACACTATTTGTAACATCAATACACAGACGCTTGTTTCTGTAAATGGATAAATATATTAAGAATTAACAACACCAGAGATTGAATAATCGTGACCACACCTGCTTTTTCTTTTGACAAACTAAAATTGTCACCAACGGTACATGGACTTGAACACACCATAAGTCAAACTTAACAGTGCATTAATATCATAATAGTTCAACATGGCAAATTGTCATTAATTAAAACGACACTAATTACAATGGACATTTACGTGGTGTCAAATTTCACACGTACTATGTCCAGGCAATTAACGGGCATCAATAAATGTTCATGGCTATTGCCATTCTTTCACCATAACGGGAAATAAATTACGGAATTTAAACAATTGTCAAATTTCTGGGTTGACACGCATCACGGCCTTGGTTTGCGGTGAACAGACTGCGCCGAGGACATGAATTTTTAACATTAATAAAAATTCACACCCATGAAATGTCTTCGGAAAAGTATGATTACACTCAGATCAATATTAAAGTATTAGACATTGTAAATAGATTTCTTACCCCCCTTTTTTTGGCATCAAGATTATTGAATAAATCAGCTATGTGTATAGTTAGTGTCTGAACATTATTTTATGCAAGCTTTCGAAATTTTGAACATATTGTAGGAGAAAGAGTGACGAAAGTTAGATAACCAAGTGTTCATTCATATACATGTACATAGGACGGCGGTGCACGGACGGAGAATAAAAATTGAGGTTTTCATACCGTTTAATCAATATTGGTCCGCGATCAACATTTCTTTGCATGACCTCAAAGTCTTTTCAGATCAGTTTCAGACATATTTTGTAATTCAGGAAAACACTCCGATTTTTCCATGAAATTTCTTTCTGATCTTTTACTCTTGCATAAATGCATCTACGAACCTAGTATTTAGCATCTCTCTCTCTCTCTCTCTCTCTCTCTCTCTCTCTCTCTCTCTCTCTCTCTCTGTATTTGGAAATTAAGTCGGGATCGAGATTTGGAATATATCATATTTTCGTTGAGATGGTAAACAAGGCCAAGACAATGTTCAGTAATATAATTTGATTGTCAGTATTCGGCTTGCGTTTTGTATTTACTCAGATTACAGTGATCGTTTGAACAACAGTATGTATATATGATGTTAGATTTCATTTCTCATTTCTGCGCTTTTATTTTTTTATTTGAATTTTAATTTTTTTTATATATATATTTGTTCGAATTTCCTCATGTATTTGTGATATTTTGACACGGTTCTGTTGTAACAGGTGCCTGTAAATATGAGCAGTCCCAGCTGGCCAAACAGAACTATGGATATCAAACCGTTTATTACTCAGTACACATCGGACGAGTCTGGTTAGTACACGAATGTAACAATACGTACCTTGTTGTCTTCCCATGATCATGCATGGGCCCCTAAAGGGATTATAAATTAGGAACAACCACAAACTAATTAAAATTAGATCCTATGATCCTCTCATCTACTATCGCTACACTGTAGATAGTAGATGAGCGGAGCATAGGATCTAATTTTAATTAGATTGGGAACAAACAACATGAATACACAAAATATTTAACAGATGAATTGCTTTTTAATGATTTTTTATATAGTTTTTTTTTTCGTAGGTGGGTGTGTGTGTGTGTTGTTGCTTGAAAATGTTTTATATACAGCTGTACATTTACCCAATGAACCCACACAGACACACTTGTAAACATAATACATAAAAAAAACAACAAATGGCTGAATTATGAAGCATATATAACCAGGAAATGTCAGAGTTATCATGCACTGTCTTAGATTTACTCTTAAAATCATTCTAACTGCAGATCAAGAGCTTGGTCGAAGTCTGAATTGTAGATCGTTCCATATAATGATATATTATATGAATAGTGCATGTAATTGAGGGTAACAGTGAACATTTTCACCCCAAGAAAACTGTGTCAACTGAGGCTCAACCAAGGGGTGAAATTTTCAATGTTACCCTGAACAGTATGCACTATTTTTTTTTATCATGCTGAATGTCGTTCATATATTACATGCACATACAGAGTACATGTATATACATGTAACAAAGCACAATAATTCAACTGAATTTCTATTTTGATATTAACTAGATTCTTTCATAAACAAATAAGAAGAATTTCAACATGGTGAAATTGAAATTAGTTCAAAATTAACATGTTCAGAAATTGTTTTCTGGAGTAGTTACACAGTAGATGTAAATTACACGTATCATGCCAAGTTGCCGATTTTTGTTCATTTCTATTGATTAATCAAATCCATTCAAAATGTCACTGTAATGCAAATGCAGATGGTATCTATTCATGAGATGAGGCCTTTGTATATCAAAGAATTTTGTACTACCCAATACATGTCTTGTAAAAGCATACACTTCATGATAAATTCATACAAGTAAAGCATTGTAAGTCAGATGAATTGAAGGGCATCCCAGTACATGTTGTATAGTAGCATTTTTTTTAACCTCTGGATCCTGAAGTCAATCCTTGTTATTGACAGTGTTTGTGAGTGAGAGGGTGTGGTGGCTGCTTGCTTTCATGTTTCCTCTCATTCTATAGACCCCCCCCCCCCCCCCCCACACACACACACCAACATATGTGCAATAAACACACCAAAGTCCCCATTAGATATATATATCAGAATTTAAGCTTTCATGGGTTGTCCTTACAGCTAAGCTAAAGAAAAATTCATTTGTATTTATCTATTGTTACTGCACACAGTCTTTTTAAAATAAATGAGACTCAGTGTGTAATCTAGCCAACATAAAAGACACATCTGTAATGACAATTTTCCTCTCTTTTTTTGGTACCTTAAAGATAAGTGAGATGAAGCGTTTAACATTTATTGTGTATTTTGATCAGAATGATCTGGCTTGGTTTCGGTCTTAAAGCACTACTAGCTGTCATTTGGGTGTTGAAAATTTTTGTTGCAAATTTGTGATTTACTATTTCAATGAGAGAAAATAGTAAGGTTGATAAACATTTGTTATTGATATTTGTGTTAGGTAACCTATCCAGAGGCTCTAAATGAAAGGAAATTACATTATTGTCTTCCAGACCGGAAATTGATTTCTATATAATGCTATATATTCAACAGAACCAAAATCTTTATTTTGATACAATCTTGAACTTAGTTTTAATTTTATCAATGAATATGGTTAAAGTTATATACAAAATTATCATAATAGCACATTTTTACAGTAAAATATTTTCAGATTTAGAGTTACAAAATTATGTAATATTTCTTTAATGATCATATTTAAGCATTGATTATCGCAGACAGATTAATCCTATTTAAGTATTGTTTATCGCAGACAGACTTAAATCCTATTTAAGTATTGCTTATCACAGACAGACTTAAATCATATTTAAGTATTGCTTATCACAGACAGACTTAAATCATATTTAAGTATTGCTTATCGCAGACAGACTTAAATCATATTTAAGTATTGCTTATCGCAGACAGACTTAAATCATATTTAAGTATTTATCATTACAGACAGACTAATCATATATGAGTATTGATTATCACAGATAGGTTACAGCTGAGGGCACACAATGGAATCCGCAGCAATAAATATCAGCCTGTGGATTATGACAAACTTAAACTTATGGCTGCTGAGAAGAAATTCGCAGCACAGAAAAGCTTGCTAAAAGTGAAGAAAATTGAACAAATGTCCAAACAAAGCAAGGAGAATCTGTTGCTGAAGCAACACAAACTAATTTGGCAAAAGGAATTTATGAGGCTGAACTATCTGAGAAAACGAATTCAGGCGGAAGTGGAGAGTCACCGCCGACAGAATGCTACAGAAGGCAGTGGATGCTGCCGAATGTATGAACACTTTGACTTGTACGAATCGTCTCTGGATGAAGAGTTTGCCAAGTTTAAGCTTAATACGTGTGAGCCAATATGGAATTTACGGTAACTGAGTTGCATCAATACAAGCTTAGTTATTCAGAGTGTGATATATTCATTATCTTATAAAAATAAAACAGATATTGCTAGAGATATAGAACCAACAGAAATCTGTTCCGTTTGCAGAGATCTGTCATCGGATTCTGTATGTAAAATAGCCACTGTATCATATTCACAGTGATATTGTGTACGTATTTTAAAAAAAACAACCAAAAAACAAACAAACAAAAAAACTCATTGATGTTCCATACCACCTCCTAAGCAGTATTGATCTTAAATTTATTTGAAATTGAGAAAAGGAAAGTGTAAAACTAGATATCTCCTAATTATCAGTCTTATTATGAAAGTTTTATAAAATATGGATTGAGTATATGGGACTTATGACATTGCTGCATTATTCACATGATTATATAGATATGTGACTGAAAATTTTGTTTTAGCAATGATGAAATATATTTTGTAAAACAGGGAGGACTTGCAGTTTTGGATTCAAGACAACCATGAGGGGATCAGGCTTGGGGATCCAGATGTGGTGGACAAGCATGCTGAAATCCGACAAACCATTAATCAGGTCAAAGGTCAACAAAACAGCATACTGCAACAGTTGTATAATGAGCAAAAGTGTCTGGAAGGGGAATTACAGTCGGGTGAGGGCTACATCATTGGTTTGAAATATGTTCCTTTGTTTGAATTCTTATGTATTGAAAACAGTTATTGTACTACTAGGGATTATGCATGTAACATGAATAAATGATATATTGATATGAGGGCAGACAGGGTAAGGTGAAGAATGTGAATTGTGGGGGGGGGGGGGGTGTAGAGAAGGATAAGGGAGGAGGGAAGGAGAGTGGGGGAAGGGGAAAGAAGAAAGGAGTAAACAAAATGGAAAGGGGAAATAGAGAGAAAGATATAAAAGAGAGAGGAAAGAAGAAGGAAAGAAACAAGATGGGAAAGAGAAAGATAAAAAAGAGAGAGGATGAAGAAAAGAAGAAGGAAGGAAACAAGAGGAAGGAGAAGAAAGATAAGAGAAAGAAAGATAAAGGAAGAGAGAGGAAAGGAGTAAGGAGATATGAGGAAAGGAGAGAGAAAAAGAAGAGAGAAAGAAAGATAAAGAGAAAGACGAGAAAGAGAAAGGAAGAGATAGAAAGATAAAGAAAGAGAGAAAGATAAAGGAAGAGAGAGAAAGATAAAGGAAGAGAGAGGAAAGAAGTAAGGAGATATGAGGAAAGGAGAGAGAAAAAGAAGAGAGAAAGAAAGAAAGATGAGAAAGAGAAAGGAAGAGATAGAAAGATAAAGGAAGGAAACAAGAAGAGAGGAAAGGAAGAGAGAGGAGGGAGGAAAGCAGGAGGAGATAGGAGGGAAGAAGAAAGGAAAGAGGAAGGGAGGAGGAAGGAAGGAAAGAAAAGGGCAGAAGGGGGAGCAGGAAACAATAGAAGGGAAGATGGAGGGGAGAATAAAGAGAGACAGGAGGATGAAAAGAAGAAATGGAATATCATAAGGGAGATGTAGGCTCCCCCCATTCCATACATTAGACTATTGGGGACAGTTGATGGAAATAACATGTCAATGTAAAATCATGCTTATCAAAATTACCTGCAGAACTTCAGCACTCTGTGAAGAAAAAGTTTGGATAGAATATCCCAGAAAGCTACAGTCCGGCAGCTACTTTAATGCTACGTGAAAAGATCTGGTCTTGGATGTATGGTTCCTAAAGAAATGGAGATGTACAGTTGTATACATTGTAGATTTATGTTACAGGATTTCTGTGGGATATAACGCATGGGACATCTGAGACCCCACATATAGACTTTGCCGAGGGGATTCCTGCTGAGGCATTTGACCTTGAATGTTCAGACGATGAGCTCAAGATCACTGTGTTACAGGAATTTATCATCATTGATGAAAAATTTCGAGAGAGACTGTACTTCCTAGAAGATGAACATTCCAAAATTCTTAGGTAAAGGAATCTTAATTAAAATTAGATCCTTTGATCCGCTCACGTCCTTTCCTCTTTCCTTTCTTCTCCTTTCCTCCTCCCTTCCTCTTTCCTCCCTTCTCCTTTCCTCCTCCCTTCCTATTTCCTTTCTTTTTCCCTCCTCTTTCCTCTTGCTGCCCTCCTTCCTCTCTCTTGTATAGATCAAAGGATCTAATCTTAATTAGATTGTAGGTAATTAAAGCAGGTTAGTCTTTAATCTGGGTTGGTCTACCAAATATGATAATTTGGTTTCCAGGAGGCTCAGTTGGTAGAGCACCTAACTAGAGTTTCAAGGGAATGTATGGGCTCAAATCATGGCCTAATGCACTTCTCTTGCCTGTTTTCAAACATCTGCTCATCATGAACCAGGAGCAGGCTTTGTATTTAGATTACAATGTACTTATATGTCAGGAAGGAAGTTAAATTTTGCAGTATTAGAACCCACATAGAAAGTGTTGTACATAACAAGAATTTTATTTACAGTAGAGGACTGCATGGTGGCTGGAGTGAGGAAGACCATTTTTGTTTTTTAGTGAATTACGATCAGTATCCTAGGGATCTCAATAACAGAAGGAAGCTTATTCTGGACAGACTGAGGCGACACCTCCCTCACAAAGCCAGGCATGAGCTGGTAAGGAAGAACACTGAATAATTAATGCATGTAAAGCATATTATGTGTGTGTGTGTGTGTGTGGGGGGGGGGGGGGGTGCTGTTTGTCTGGTATGATTTGATTAAATTCATGGTTAATTTTTTTCTTCTTCATCTTATTTTGACTATCCTGCTGCTTTGTCTTAAGTACATGTAACACTGGAAATGATTATGTATTTTTGTACAAATTCTTTCATGTATATACATTAAACTTATGAACTGTATAGTTCATGGTAATAACCTTTAGCGGTCAGCTGGGTTTGATCGCCGGTGGCTAGATACACGTATCTCAGTTGGTAGATCACCTGACTGAGATTCAAAGGGTCTGGGTTTGAATCCCGGTCTGGTCCACTGCATTTTCTTACTTTCTGTTACATTTAGTGTCGTAGACCAGTGTATGGAAATGACAGACGAAAATGTCTGCCATGGGATAAAGATCCTGGGTTGATGTCTTCAAGGCGTGAAGACATATAAGGAGGGAGGAATGTAGTGGTCATCAAGGTTTGATCATCAGTGGCCAGGTAGCTCAGTTGGTAGAGCACCTGACCAGAGATTCAGGAGGCCTGAGATCAAATCCTGGTCTGGTCCATTGCATTTTCTCCCTTCCCGTTACAAAACAATACCTGTGTAAATCTGGTGATAGCCTAGGAAGCTATCAAACAAATACATTTGAACTCTATTTGGCATATTGAAGATATTTATCAAGCTTTTATATATTACTACCCATTTCATATCTATAAATGACAGATCACTGATATCGAAAACATTGGATTCTGATCATTGATAGAAAATGATTGTAAAATATGTAAAGAGACTTTTGTTAGAAGTTTTATACAATCTTTTGTAGGAAAATTGTCCAATTTAGGAGTTTTCTACACTTGAAGGGAAATATTTTACCTGTAAAAGGGGAAAGATACCCTTTACTGATAGTAGAAAAAACCTTGATAAATCCCTTTAAGATATGCATATAAAGGCATTCATTAGTCTAAGACTGCCATACTTGCCTGTAACCAGAGAATGTATTAACCAAGGCTGCGTACAAGATCGTAGCGGCTAGCCTAGGGGCTAGGTATGGTGGCTGATTTGTGCCATTTTACAATGTGTTGTCTTTTCATTATTTTGAGGCGAAAAATAGCTGATATTATTTTGTTGTCTTTTCGGGACGAAAAGTCGCTAAATATCGTTTTGTTGTCTTTTCGCCTCGACATGACAAATGATGTAGCTGTGTTTACATGCATATATATTAAGTTGCTTCACTAGGAAAGCTTTAAAACTTTTATTTAGAATTTTCTCTGTTGTATGTTTATGTTCATTAGGTTGCTCATGAGGAATGGTGCGAGGCAAACAAATACTTCCATGAACGCAAGAGGGCGCTGGTGGTGGCCTGGAGGAAAGGTCGCAGTGAACTTATGAACAAGGCCCGCAGTACCTTCATAGAAGTGGAAATCGCTAAAGAGCTGGCGGAGGTCAAGGCCGAGTACAGCAGGGAACAGAAGAAAATCAGAGAGGAACTGTACCAGAAGGTATGCTCTCTGTTACAAAATACTGACAGATTTACAACATTGTTCTTAGGTACTGTACTTTTTGTGTGCCTCACATGTTTATTTAGGGCAGAGAAATACATTAAACTGTTAAATTCACATCAGGTCATTTTAAAATCAACAATCTATTGTTTTCACAGTTTTAAAATTTGTGGTATTTATGTCTATTTTATGATACATGTGCAGCATTTACATTTCCAAAGTTTTCGCCTTCGATTTTTTAACAGTTGCTACGAATTTTATGTAAACTATTTTCGTATATGAATGTTGATAGATATAGTACGACTATTTTAAAATCTGGGAATTCCAATAGAAATTAATGAAAGTAAAATTTAAAGATAAAATTTTAGTTTTGAAAAAAACATGAGGGTATCAATTGCAACGCTTTACGTTGACATACCTTTCATGAATGCACTTCGTGAATTATGCTGGCATTAATTAAGTGCCGCACAGTTGACACCCTCATTTAGTTAACGTTTTCAAAAATGGAATTTATTTCTTAATAAATGCTATAGGTATAGGTTACATTCACTGCAGTTTTATTTTCTGGATTTTGATCTCTAGCAAAAATTGTAAAAATTTATCTGAAACAAATATATATGGCTGTACATCTAATTATTAATTAATGCTACAATGTTCTACTAAATATATATGCATTATGATAGATAAGGCATATTGTCTAAGATATTGGTAAAATTTTGCATGTTCCAAAAAGGTGGGGAAAGTAAAGATCATAACTAGAAAATCACAAAAAGTTCTTCAGAATGTTTACGAACACATTGGATACGATAGTAATTACAAAATAATTCCCTGTTCTCATTTGCCTAAACTGGTACCCTGTTGACTTTGCATTTCTTATATTTGTGAGTAGCCACCAATCAGCGGAGTATCAGTTTAATATATTGTCCTCCAGACAAAAATTTTATAAAGGGCTAAAACGTCAAAATGACTTCAATTTCAAGGCGCTGCAGCTATAGATAACTCATAATTAATACTACAAATTTGTTTTTTGGAGTTCTTCTTGCAAAATATTGTGATGTCATTTGTGAGATAAAAGATAGACCCTATGCCTTTAAAGAATATACTGTATTTTAAAATTTGTGCTAACCATAAATTAATAATTGCACTGAGAGAGCATATTATCTCATTTGCTGTTTTCTTGTTTTATCTCACCTATGTTTCTAAAGAAGAAAAAACTTAGACATGGTACCTGTACTGTCCAGGTATATCATAAGTAGAACATACTAGTATTTATAGCAGTGGTGGATCCAGGATTTTATAAAATGTTAAGACTAATTAATTAAAAAAATATTATCCTTTAATGAATACAAACAATAAGGTATTTTTATTAATAAAATCATTGGCCAAATTTGTTAAGTAAATTTTTTATTGCTGTCCGTTCTTCCTGAACTAATATACTTACACCTAACGATACAAAATGTACATGTAAGTTTATTTATTTTACAATACATACCTGTATATTTTGTGATCCTTACCTGTAATATTTATTTGTACCTCATGTACCAGTGATCAGGTTTTGAGTGAATAAGTAATTGGGGCACTCCCAGAAGGCAAAGGATGCAAGAAAATTGTATATTCTAAGATCATACTGTATTTGGATTTGAACCTGTAACATTGAAAGATTTGAAGACTTTAGTGGTAAGTTTCATCAGTTCAGACGTAGTGGTAAATTTCATCAGTTCAGCCTTAGTGGTAAATTTCATCAGTTCAGCCTTAGTGATAAGTTTCATCAGTTCAGACTTTAGTGGTAAGTTTCATCAGTTCAGACTTTGGTGGTAAGTTTCATCAGTTCAGACTTTAGTGGTAAGTTTCATCAGTTCAGCCTTAGTGGTAAATTTCATCAGTTCAGCCTTAGTGATAAGTTTCATCAGTTCAGACTTTAGTGGTAAGTTTCATCAGTTCAGACTTTAGTGGTAAGTTTCATCAGTTCAGACTTTGGTGGTAAGTTTCATCAGTTCAGACTTTGGTGGTAAGTTTCATCAGTTCAGACTTTTGTGGTAAGTTTCATCAGTTCAGCCTTAGTGGTAAATTTCATCAGTTCAGCCTTAGTGATAAGTTTCATCAGTTCAGACTTTAGTGGTAAGTTTCATCAGTTCAGACTTTAGTGGTAAGTTTCATCAGTTCAGACTTTGGTGGTAAGTTTCATCAGTTCAGACTTTCGTGGTAAGTTTCATCAGTTCAGCCTTAGTGGTAAATTTCATCAGTTCAGCCTTAGTGATAAGTTTCATCAGTTCAGACTTTAGTGGTAAGTTTCATCAGTTCAGACTTTAGTGGTAAGTTTCATCAGTTCAGACTTTAGTGGTAAGTTTCATCAGTTCAGACTTTAGTGGTAAGTTTCATCAGTTTAAACTTTAGTGGTAAGTTTCATCAGTTTAGACTTTAGTGGTAAGTTTCATCAGTTCAGCCTAATGTTTGTGTAGGTAAGAAAGTGGAGGGAACAGAAGTTAGAAGCCATGATGTTACAACAAAAGATCGATGAGAGAAATCGAGAAGAAGCACTGGAACAACACAGGCTTGAAGAAGAGAGAGAGAAGAAAAGACGGACCCATGAAAAGGAGCAGGTATGTAAACTAGATGTTGGTGCAGTGTATGGAGAACTCCTATTGTTTAACAATGTTATCACACGGGTGCAATAGGCTATCTGCTTCCTAAGGTATTGCATGGCGGACGGTATTTTCTGTGGCTTTCTTACAAAGTCATGGAGGTGTAGGTTTGGTAAACTCAACACTAGACACTCTTTCATAGCAGGTTTTTTCTGCGTGTCCAGAATTTGGTGATTTGCTGACTCAAATGTATGCTAATAATTTTAGCGGAATAAATTTTGGTGGACAGGGTAGAATTATCTCTTTTGCAAATGCTGAAGTTGCAATTCAGTGCATATTGGGCAAGTGAAATTTTCGCGGAAAGCTATATCTAACTGCTAAAATAAGCCAAATTTATCATCCTGTGGAAAAAACCCGCTAAACAACTATATCCTTTCATCTTTTGAAATATATATACTGGTATAGGGATCATTATGCAAACATCTAAATTTGTTAGATGATATTGTTTTGGTTGTCTGCAATATCTACCAATGCTCTTCATTTCCAAATGACCATCGCAGTGGTCTAGAGGTAGAGCGCTCGCCCCGCATGTGGAAGGTCGGGGTTTGAATCGCGGCTGCGACAGACTTAAGTCGTTAAAACAGGTAGTGACAGTTCCATTGCCAAAGGCTCGGCATTAGGTGTGAATGTCACATGTCCTCAGAGATGACCTTAAAATTGGATGTCCTGTGTCATAGTACATGTAGGTGTGGTGCCCTAAAGAACTCTCAATGCTCAATGGCCGTAAGCCCCGAGCATAGGCCTAAATTTGAAGCCCTTCACCAGTATTGGTGACGTCTCCATATGAGTGAAAAATTCTCGAGAGGGACTTTAAACAAGATACAATCAATCAATCAATCACCTCCAAATTCTGGACCAGGAACCAGGCTTCAGTCTGTGTTCCTACTGCTTCCATCATTAAGTCTTCAGTAAGACCATTCTCTATACTTATTCTGAGGGAGATGGAGTAAGGGGGGGGGGGGTCTATCAATCATCATCCCCATTATACTGTGAGGATCTGTGGATGATCCACTCAAGGAAGAGAAGATGAATGTATCCACCACCCATAGCAGAACATGATCCATCCCCCCAGGATCTTTAAGATCTAGGGTATCTGAGGATTGCTCATTGCTCTCATAGAAATGAACATAGTGTTACAAGACCCTTAGCAGGTCAATCAGCACTCCCAATCAAAGACTCGTCTTCTACACCGTGAGGATATATGTGATAAGAGAGATAACTCCGATTAAAATTTTGGTCACTTTTTATATCTGATTCAGTAGTCCTATGTAACAATTTGTTATTAAACACATCTCATTTTGTCAGTTAAGTTTTTAATCTTTTACAGAGGTCACAAATTGATCTAAATTTGATTGATTACTGCCATATTTACACATTTCATAAACCAACTTTTGAAAATGATTTTACACTAATTTTTTTAAAAAAGCTAATTGTTTAAGCTTTTTGACACATCTGATAGCATTCAGATTAGGCCTCTGATAATGTCGTTAATATCTACAAAAAAATACACTCTTTCTCTTATGAACAATCATTGTTTGTTTTGAACATATTTGTAGATCAAATCAAAAGGATTGGGAACAAGTTCTAACAACTTGCACAGGTCGCTCTCCTAAATCATTAAAGACATTATCAAGGTTAAAATCTGATTAAAACATATTGTTATTTTATCGCAAAGGTATTACAGTTCAAACTTGCCTTACAAAATTAATTAGGGTGAATGAAAACTGCATTTTTGAATGTCTACAAGAATACAGATCATTGCAGATGCCAAAAATCAATATACATGTATATTTTATCAACTTTTTAAATGTTTTTAATTTTAGGAGTTGTAAATTAAAGTTGGAATGTTACGAAACTGTCTTGTAAGTCACATAGAATTAATTTGATTTCCTCTAATTGAAGATTCAAAAGTTTATTGATGAAAAAGCAGAAAAAAGAAGACAACAGGCTATCCGTGATCAGGAGAGAATGGAGGAACTGAGAAGACTGATGGAAGAACAGATGGTGGTCGACAAGGAAAGGTAACTCATGCACCTCCATTAATCACCACCCCCAAAATTATATAATTATCTATGGATGAAGTAAATTTATTGAACTACAGTATAATCTGTCTAAACTGCCTGTGTGTGGTTCCAAAGAAATTGGCCGGTTAACACAGTCCGAAGTGCAGAATGTTGACAAGTATGAGAGTTGCTTCCCTTGTATTCACTGTCTATGCATGCGTGTGTAATGATTGCTAACGTTTTAATATATCACAAAAGAATTCAAAATGTGAAAATATAGATGTCAGTGTTTAATTGTCGTGTTCTTTTTGAAAAAGTTTAAATTTTTATTAAACAGTTTGAAATCTGAGAATTATTTGCGCACTTTTCTGTTGCATGGTAAATTGTTGATTTCGTCAACATCATCGCCGTCCTCAAGTGCTACATTATGTACGTTCATCAAGTTTGTATTGTGTTCGTTTAAAATTTGTCTTTCCCAGCTTTCGTCGTAAATGGAAATATTGCTTTCAACTGTCTCAAGTTTTGAAACGGAAACTGATGTAATGCCGAGTGATTGACCGGACATGGCGATTGAGCTAACTTAACTACATATCATCACTGTCTGACTTGTCAGAGAGCTCCAAGAGGTCCACCCTGCTTTTAGAAAACATGACTGAATTGTTTACGATTTTTGTTTCATTCCAAGAATGTATCGAATTCATTGATTAATTGAACTTTGTCTTTTAATGTCAGTTCTTGTCTCTGTCATTATGGGGGAGGCCCATGCGCCATTACCTCGTGCTTGGTACTGTCACAATTGAAAAGTGCATACCCCAAAAAAATCAGGTTGTATTTTAAACTTACGACTCATTGCCAGTTGAACTCTTTTACTTACCTGAGGCTCCCCTTGAGACACTCTTTTTCTCACATTATCACCAGTGTGAGATCGACTTTACTCATGTGAGACAGTCATGTGAGATTTTTCTGTCTCACACTGCTGCGACGTCATTTGATTATGACGTCATATATTTTCTATGATTTACGTTACACGGTGAAGATTTACGTTACACGGTGAAGCAAAAATATTTTGCATTGTTATCTTTAAATTTTAATGTATATAGCTTTCTGTTGGACAACCTTGGGTTTTTTAGTTTACACTTACAGTGTAAACCATTTTCGGATACGCTCTTTCTACCTATCTAATTAGTTTTTGCATCGAAGTTCAAATGAGGATTTTGATAATTTAGAATTTTCTCAAAGCTCCTAAATTTATGCACTAAACTGTAGGTAAAATGTGAGAAAAATAATCCTTCATTATTAACTCGTGTGGGGTAGGGAAATTCCACCTCTGGAACAAGATTCGCTGTCTAGGACTCGGCAAAGCCTCATCCTAGACTGTGAATCTTGTCTCCTCGGTGGAATTTCCATATCCCACACTCGTACTAATGAAGGGTTCTATTAGTGTTCACCGCATGTGATCAACTGAATACCGAGAGGTTGGTCATTGTGGAGTGACTGGTTTAGAGACGATAATTAAACTAATTACGTGCAGTTTGGACCTCATGTAAACCGACTACGATGGACCATAAAAATTAGGTGGGTATCATTTTTTGTCTGGTTTACACAGGATAATTCAAGTTAATTGATAGCAGTTGGGACTGTGTAAGCGGGTTGATATACAGAATACGCAGTATTCGGAGTACAGGGGATTGTTGATAAAGGATTTGTTAAGGAAATGTTAGGGACTACATTTTGTGACCGGAATTGACAGAGCGCCGGAGTACTCAGAGGCCGGTTTGGACAAATTATAATGTATAAACATATATTCCTGTGGTTTTTTACCTGCACTTTTTCCAGTTCATAGTTCAGTGGCAGAATATTCCCTTCATGACAGGGGGTTGTGGGTTTGAGCCCTATATTAGTGCTATGGCTGCATCAAACTTAAGATATAAACAGGTAGTGATTACTCCTTTGCCAAATACTCATCATTTGGTAATGAGAATCACGGGTCTTTCAGATATGACCTTAAAAACGAATGTCCCATGTCGTGGCAGGCATTGGCATATTATGAACCCTCACACTGCTACGACCCCGAGCGCTAAGCATAAGTCTAAATTTGTGGTACTTCACCTACAGCTGGTGACGTCTCAATATGAGTGAAATATTCTCAAAGGGATGTAAAGAAATCAAACAAACGAAGCATGTAAAACAGCATTGTTTTCCCACTCCAAACTGTCATTTCTTAAAACTGCTGATTCCTAAATAATACGCGAGGATTTTATTATCGCATAATTTCGCAAGAGACATCACTCACAAAATAAAATTATTAGCTTTTATTTTTCTGTCGTATAGATACATGTACATCTAAGAACTCTTGATTAACAGACCACATGATAATTCATGTGATTTGACGTATATGGGTAATTAGCCATATTAAGCACAGGCACTTGTTTCTGTAAATAACTTACGACCTCTGTATAGTATTAGTGTTATTAGTATACAGAGGTCATAAGTTATTTACAGAAACAAGTGCCTGTGATATTAAGTACTCACGTAACATAAGAAATCTGCAGTATACCAAGATTGCATTAACTGATCAATGCCTTTTGTAAAAGGTAAGAAAAAAGAGGTATGAGGGGTGGTGACAAGAAAAGAAAATTTTGACACTGCAACATCTGTGCACAGAAAAAAAATGGAGCTCGTATTTTGTAGAGTTGAGTATCGTAAAGAGCAGTTGGACATGAAAATAGAAGAAAGAAAGGTGAAAGAAGAAAAGAAAGCTGAGGAAGAAATAGAGAAGGAGAGAAGACTGGAGGCCCTGAGGGAACAAGTAAAGGGGTTTATTTCATGATATTGGTCCACTTATAATTGTCAAAATAAAACGTAATGCAGATTTGTGGACAGTGTTGACCTGCGCTTCTCAAAATGACACCATGTACTTTAAGTCAAGAAACCTTCTGATTTAGGCCAACCAAACAAAATTTTACATAAAGTTAATTTCTATACACATGAAAGAAATATTTATTTGGTGGGTCAAGCAAATAAAAATTGGTATTGTTGATACCAAACAAACATTCTGAAGGAAAGATTAGTCAAATATAATACATGTATACCTATAGTATCTATGCTCCATGAGGTCACAAATACCAAAATTTTCCTCCTCAAAATTGAAAATTAAAACAATATTAACTGATATTGGCATCAAATTTTACTATTAAGTATTTGATTGTTTTCTCTTTTGGCCAATTTTGAATACATGTACCTATATGCATGGTTCAGTCATAAAAAAAAACCTCACAGTTTTGAAAATTTTATAGCAACCACAGCAAGCTAAAGTGAAATTGTATGGGAGTAGGAAAATTTACTCGCCCCATGTGAAATACATGTACATGTAGTACCAAAATGCCATTCCGCATTGTGATAATTTGGTTCCCTGTTGGTTGATGCCTTTCATTAGCTTTTCAATTAACTGACAACCAGTTTAACCTGACATATATATGATGTAAATAGCTACAATATACACAGCTAGTGTATTAATATCTGTATCATCATATTAACTTTGATTAAGCTACTGTCATCGGTTCACTTTTTCAATATATATTTCATTGAAAAAAAACAATTTTTATAATAATTCATTGTGAGGTCAATTTAGTCCCAATTTTCATGAACATTTCACTTATCGTGCAAAATTGTTCAAATTTTCTTTTTCTAATAAAATGATGCCTTGCTTATGGCCAGGTATATACTGTAGTAAATTTATCTGGAACCTGCATGTCCAAATAAAAAATGTGGGAGCCTAATAATCTGTCTGTCCATGCAAATGTCTCATTATCTGTCCAGCAACACTTTTAATACATGTAATGCAATATACTCAGTACTCAAAGGGAAAATAATTAGAGAAAGACATTTTTTAAAAGGTATAAGGTTAAGGTCATATGAGAAATTGAATGTGGGATTGTGTGGTGCTTGGATATTTGATTTCTTGGAGAATTTTGCACTGACAGACTTCATATCATAGACTTGAATGGCCAGTGGTCAGGGATTAAGACACATGTGCAGTTTGATGTCAATGTCATGAAAAGAAAATTACCTTGAGATTTCTTCACATGCCAAATCGAACAATTTTTAATCTTCACACTGTTTTGAAGTTTAGCATGTTTAGGTGCAAGTAAAAGAAAACCACTTATCGATTTTGAAGCACAAGGTTTGCATTATTAAATAAGTGATCTGAACAAATTACAGCAGGGCCCTACATGATTTTGTCAGTTTTCTAGTTGTCCATAAATGTGATGTTTTTACCTCATCATTCATTAAAGTAAAGTTTGTAATTACTGCACTTGGCATGGTCAATTTCTAAGTTATTGAAAATATTTAATTCTAATTGGATTGGTGAGGTAGGAGACGCGCAGGCTATATGTAAAAAGTATGATTCAGAGTAATCAAATCAGAAATACCCGGTAAGTCCGCTAATGTCTTCTCCTGATATTACATGGTGTACTAATTAAGTATGTGAGCAGATCTAAATCCTAATTTGATTAGATTGATTTGTAGTTTATTCAACCTTCTTGATTTAGGTGCGAGTTATTGCAGAATTTGACCCAGTGAGAATGATGCAAGACACAAAGGTACGTTTTCGATCCGATTATTTATGCAATATTTATTATTCTTATATAGTTATATTTTTATAAGGACAAAACATTAGAGGTGTGTTTTGAATTAAAATGTATATTATTGGGCAAAATTATAGTGTTTACATGAATTATCTTGTAGGCGTGGCAAGCCAAAAACAGCAATAATGAAGAGGATGAAGAAATTAACATCCAAAAGCCTTTGTTTGAAATTAACACCTTTAATTCTAAACAGGTAAGTAATTACAGATAATATAGGATAGATGATTATGACATAATTTGTTTACAAAAATCCATACAAAGTGATTATGCATTCATGAAAGTTTGGTGTACATGTACATGTACCTACATGGATGTGGTATATTTCAGAAAACTTTATTTAAACATGACAAAACCATAAATTAAAAACCGGCATTATCATTGTGGTTTTATAAGATGCATGTGCATTTTCCAAACAAAAGTCATATCCATATGCAGGAGATTTTGAGCAAATAATTTGGATGCATGAAATTGGTTCATATTTTTATACTTTACAAATGGACAGAACCGATTTTGATGCTTATTGTACCCAGCTCTTTGATTTTCACTACAAAATTTAGATGCAAAGTTCTACTTGCATATTGAAAATGAAAATCTGACATGATTTGATTTCTAATTCAGTGAGGGGAAAAAGAGAGCAAAAATACATAAATCATATAAAGTGTAAATGCACGTGCTTCTCACCGCTATGATCCGAGTTTGATCCCCATAATTTCGCAGTGGTATGTGAGAGGGTATGGTGGTCACCTGCTCTGGACATTATATAGCTAGTGTTTATTGTTGTTATGTCCGAATTTAAAAATGAATTTTATCATTTATTGTTATTTCATAAAGAATGCAAAATGAAGAGAAGGGCAAACACGGAGTCCTAGATACACCAACGATGAAACCAGGTGTCTAGGAGGAGTAAGCATTCCCTGTTGACTGGTCACACATACATCTCTCTCTCTTTTGATAGATTACCACAGATCCTCGTATGCGTCTGGAAGCCAAGCTTAGAGAGGCGGGTCTTCATACCTCACCGTATGCGCGACAGGTGCTCGCTGCAGCGCCCCCTCCACAACCACCAAGGAGGGACATGGAGTCCACAGTCTTCAAATATGACTGAACATGGAGAAGTTGAAGGATGACTTTGAGTGAAGAGCTTAAACGTTTTAGAGAGCTACTGATCCAGCAGATACAAAGCTGCTTGGATGTTGTGCATAAAATTTTACAAGAACATGTACATTGCATAATTATAAGAATTATGTTTTTAATAGAAAATGATCAGCCTTAAGCTTTCTTAATGGTATTGAACAGATAAAATTACCATTGTCATTTGTGGACTGTCTGCTGACAAGTGTTGCTGTGGACAAAACAATAAAGACTCAATTAAAATCATTATACATGATCTATTTATTGACCTGTTGTAGCAGAACAATGTATTATTTCACAACTAATGTAATACATATTTACTACAAATCATGGTAGAAAGCCTTTAAGATAATATTTAAAAAAAGGTGAACAATATCTTTCTTGTTTCAAAATTGCAATATTTTAAAGAAAACTTATGACTAATAAAAATCAGAATCCAGGTGTTAAGGGCAGCACTACATAGTTCCAAGTAGTGAAACACATTCAAGTTTAGTTTTGAAATTTTCTTTTCTTTAGGATATGCATGTATAACAGACAAATTGTGCTCATGTTGTTGTCGGTTCCTTTTATTTATGTGCAGGTGTACGGATATTGTCCTCACCAGTGGGGGCCCTCTTCCAGTTAGCTGGCTAGCTGCACGCATAGAATAGATAATGCTGAACATATAGGGCCTTTACCAAAATAGTGAAACTTGTGACCCCAGGGTTATACATGTAGGTTCAGGAGCAAGGGTGGAAAGAAATGGGCCATATTGTTAAAATTCATAAAATTTTGAAGAAGAAAAAAATCTTTTTCTGTACCTTTGAACATGCAGAAGATAAACTGCAGGTATATTTATCATAAGAATGGAGATCTCTTCCAAATTGATGAAATCCATCAGGAAGGTTTGGAGTTGGGAAGGGGGGGGGGGGGTAATCTATGGTTCATTTATTGAAAATGAATGGTATCCATGATAATCTTCTTTACTCCTCCACATCAGGCAGGTGAATTAGGTGTTTTTGAATTCAGTTGTTGCATAGTGTATGTGGTATAAAGTGATTACCATGTCCATTTGTCTGTTGGTAAGAAATTTTATGGTAACCTGCTTCAAAATATTCTGGTCAAGATCAAGCTTGGTCACCAGAAAAAGAGAAATAATTGTAAGTCTGGGTCATTTCTTTATGGAGAGACATTTGACACTTGTACTTTGTAAAAAGGCAACTTATGAGGCAATCCAATTAAAAGTAGATGTTACATGTATATTTGATCCCATACAAAAGTCTGCTGAAGTATAATATTATTAATTAAAATCACAAGCACTTATATCGCTTAGGCCCCCCGCGGTATAAGTGCCTGTGATTAAAATTAGATGTTAGATCCCTACTCCCATAAACAAGTCTGCTAAAGTATAATAAATACTTATGATCAGACGTGTCAAAACAGATTGTAAAACTCATTTTTGTGAAATTTTTCTCTCACCCCAAGTCATCTTATTCCTTTTTAATGACAGATATATGAATGATATTTTTCAACTTTGAAATGACTGCATGTTTGTCAAAAGTTACACCTGGAGCCAACTTGAATAGCAGATTGAATTTTTGTCCAGGAAAAATGATTTGAAGATTATAATCATTTTAAATTTGGAAATAAATGTAGATAAATGCCTAGCATTGTTATTATAACCCCCCGCAAACGAAGTTTGGGGGGGGGGGGTATACTGGAATCACTTTGTCCGTCTGTCCGTCCGTCTGTCCGTAGACGCAATTTGTCCGAAGTTTATTTCTAATACCGCTGGACATATTTCATTCAAACTTTATACACATCTTCTATATATTATGTAGTTGTGCATCTATTTTCATTGAAATATTTTAACAGTTATAGAAGTTACGCACATTTTCTTTTCATTTTGGGGGTTGTGCACTTTGTCCAGAGTTTAATTCTTATACCGTTGAACAGATTTGATTCAAACTTTATTCTCATCTTATATATATAATGTAGTTGTGCATCTTCTATCTTCATTGAAATATTTTAACACTTATGGAAGTTACGGACATTTTTAATATTTCATGTACTGCTGTACTGTAGAATATACACTTCTGCATCCACATTGATTGCCCTGTAGATAATGTGAAAATATCCAATCTGCTTGCATTAAATATTTCCCATCATCTTATATGCCCCGCGGGGGGTATTAGTCCCATTAGGACAGTTCTAGTTTTAAACGGAAAATGACTTGTATGAGTCATTTGGACTCATTCTAATTCTTTCAAAAAATTTGAACAAAATGACCTTTGCTATCCCTTCAACGCAGACCAAGGTCAATTTGTTATAGTCAAAATCAGGGGTTTAAAAAATCAGATTTTTTGTACCAGGCCATAACTTTGAAACAGATCAGAGACATGCAGCGTGAAGATTTCTCTATCAGTGACCAGACGGTGATTAAAATCTCTGATTTAAGAATCAAGGTCACTAATAAAATGTTATTACTATTTGTGTATGATAAGTCATACATTTGTATTGAACACATTAAAAGTCATGGTCTTCACAGTTTATTAATTGATTGATTGTATATTGTTTAACGTCCCCTTCGAGAATTCTTCACTCATGTGGAAACGTTACCATTGCCGGTGAAGGGTTGCAAAATTTAGGCCTATGCTCGGCGCTTATGGCCATTGAGCAGGGAGGGATCTTTATCGTGCCGCAGCTGCTGTGACACGGGGCCTCCTTTTTTTGCGGTATCATCCGAAGGACCGCCCCATTTAGTCGCCTCTCACGAAAAGCAAGGGGTACTGAGGACCTATTCTAACCCGGATCCCCACGGGATGTTAGCCTATTTAGTTAGTCTATTAAGTAATATTGATCACAAAAAAGGGGGCCATCTGGTCTCAAAGTTTGATAAATTCAAGTGTTGGTTGGTTGCACCATGATTATGAAATTCATGAATCGCCTTTAATTAGATTTTGCATTAAGTGATGCTTTGGTTAGTACATGCACAAGTTCAACAATTCAAAATTTAAGTTCGCCACCCTTAATCATAATCTAGCCATGCGCTTTAATTGTTGAATGAGCCTTTTCATTGATTTTTTTTGTGTGTTTACTCTTCAGAGACGGAGACTGAAGACATTGGACATATTTTATTTTTTTCTATTTATAACCAAGTGTCGGTTATAAGTTTGCTTTTCCTTTCCACTGCCTTGTGTCGCTATTCTGTATGTTAATTCATGGCTTTTAAGTTCAGATATCTTACGGACATGTTCTCACTATCAAGTAGAAGCTGCCGTAGTTCGCATCTAAATGAGAAATCCGGTGCTGGTCCTAAAAAAGACCTTCTAACCACTTAAAAATTAATTGGGAGTAAAAAATCTAAATATTGATGGAACGAATTTCACATTGATGGTCACAGAGAGAATTAATAAATGAGCGCTGTGTTGATCATCAATGTTTACATGGACTTATGTAAAGTGCACGTGCCACACTTTACAAACATTTGTGATGTCACGTGACTTTGACTGTTGACAATTAGGGGGAAAAAGTATGAAAATGCAATTACAATGATAAGGAAAATAGCAGCTGCATCATTCATCATATGTTCCTCTAATTGATAAATTGCTTTGGTACCCCCACCCCCACCCCACCCCTGCCCCAAGTATATCCCTGGATACATTGTACAGTAAAACATAAAATAATTTCATTTTTTTTTCAAAATACATGAGGGTATGAACTGTGACGCTCCACGCCGTCGTGGCTCTTCATGAAAAGTATGCACCGGCGTTCAGTGTTGCAGTTTATATCTTCATGTACTTTCAAAAGTGACGTTAATTTCCAGTCGGAATTCCCAGTGATTAAAATAGATGTACTATATTTGTCTGTATTCATACTCGTATTGGACGCTTAGAGGCGAAAACATTGAAAGTGTAGATATTATCAATTCAACAATGAATGTCAGTTTCAGTGTTATAATGATTATTTAGTCATTGCTTACGTATGTAATAATTTTGAAAATCAAGACTTATGTGAATGATAATTTAAAAAAAAAATCAAATATTCTGTACGCCATATAGAGTTTCCATAATGATTGAGTCACCAATCCACTAATTAATGCATCAATCATTATTACAATAGAATCCCTTTATTTCCACTTGCACTTTGGAATTACATGTAATACACTCATCCATTCTTATAACGAGAGGAAGAATTCAATTAAAGACATCATTAAGTATCTACGACACTTTTGTTTAAGGAATTAATGTGTGCCTCAATTCTTTTAAAGATATCAATAATTCAATTGTGGATACGTTGAATTGAAGATATCTCTAATTATATAGTAGCTGCAGAACTGTAGCTCTTCGAAAAAAAAATATGTTGACAGACCGGTCTGTCATCATAATTTTTTTCCGGAGAGCTACAGTTCTGCAGCTAATTATATAGTTGCTCTTTCTAAATGAATTATTTGCGCTTCAATTGAATCAATGGTGTCAAAAATTCATTTGAAGAGGGCAATAATTCAAATTATAGAGCGCATCAGTCCAGCAGATTAATTTATGCTATCAGCAATTCAATTAATTCACGCAATAATTCAAAATTGAATATACATATATCATTAAACACGCATCAAGTTGGATATAAATTATATAAAACCATAGAATCATGGCAGATTCTTTATGGTATCATCCCCTCCTTTTTTCATTTTATAAAGAAGTTTTATTTATCTTTTTTACTGTCCGGCCTTCAAATTTAAAGCCGCATTGATAGCACTTTGTAGCTAAGTCGGCACTACATGTATATTACGCTTAGAAAAAGTGCCTAGTACAATACGCAAAGAAATCAAATTTAGATTCAACAGTTATCTGGTGGCGCCCAGATTTTGTTGGTGGAAGAGAAAACCCAGATACAATGTACCTGGGAAGAGACCATCGACCTTCCAAAAGTAAACTGGGAAACTTTCTCACCTACCGGCGCGAGCGGAAATCGAACCCGCGCCGACCAGCAAAGGTGAGAGGCCGTGTGATTTTGAACGCGATGCTCTAACCACTCGGCCACGGAGGCCCCTAATCAAAATTATAAGATTTTTATCAATTGTTACTGACTGTATAGCCCTCCCTTTTGTGACTTTGACAATACTTCTCTCTCAGTGGAAGTTATATCACAGGTACGAGTATAAAGCTCAATCTAATTAAAATCTGGAGAACGGTGTAACGGTTAGAGAAGATTTAATTTTAATTAGATTGCTATAAAGCCCCAACTCCTAGAACATGTTGCGGTAGCTTAGTGGTAGAGCATTTGCTTCGTGAACGGGAGATCGTGAGTTCGAGCCCTACTCATGCCATGGCCGCGTCAATTGAAGATATCATCTATTCATTTGATGCGCGCAACAATTTAATTAAAGATCTCTTCGAATAATTAATGATGTCTTCACTTCTGAATTATTGCGCGCATTAATTGAATTGATGATAGCATTAATTCTTCAGCTGAATTGATGCGCGCTTTAATTGAATTAATGATCTCTTCAAATGAATTAATGATATCAACAATTGAATTGATGCGCGATACAATTCAATTGAAATGAGGAATAATTGATATAATGCGCGCATTAAATCAATTGATGAGAGCAATAATTGAATTGATGCGCGCATTAATTCATTTGATGAGAGCAATAATTTATTTAATGCGTGCATTAATTCAATTATTGCTCTCTTCAATTGAATTAATGATATCTTTAATTCAATTGAAGAGAGCAATAATTCTTTTAAAGAGAGCAACTATATAATTAAAAATATCTTCAATTCAACATATCCACAATTGAATTAATGATCTCTTTAATTGAATTGTTGCTCTCTTTGAAAGAATTGATGCGCGCATCAATTCCTTATACAAAAGCATTGTAAATTATTTAAAGATATCTTCAATTGAATTAAAGAGATCATCAAATTATTTATACCGAACTCTAAATTAATTATTGCGAACAGTATTTCTACGGAATTGATGCTCTCATCAATTGAATTAAAGAGAACAATAATTGAATTAATGCGCGCATCAAATCTATTATTGCTCTCGTTAATTCAATTGATGCGAGCATTAATTCAATCGATGAGAGCAATAATTGAATTGAAACGCGCATTAATTCATTTGATGAGAGCAATAATTGATTTAATGCGCTCATTAATTCATTTAAAGGGAGCAATAATTGAATTGATGATATCTTCAAATAATTGAAGATATCTTCAATTATTTGAGTTTATGTTATTTGGCGCTCCATAAAGCAGAGCTGGTACATAATTGCTCTTTCGCCAAACGTTTGTTCGGCAGTTAGAAGTAAAAATCGTGGTTCGGATATGACTTTAAAAACGGAGGTTCCGTGTTTCGACAGGCGTTGGCATGTTAAAGAACCCTCTCTGCTGATAGGTCCATCACCTACACTAGGCTACAGCTGGTGAAAAATTCGCCAAAGGATATAAAACAATCCTTTTAGAAGTTATTGTTTGTTGGCATTTTGTTAAAGTTTTATGTCTTCTTCAAAATATGATTGATTAATTGTATATTGTTTGACGTCCCTCTCGAAATTTTTTCACTCATATGAAGACGTCACCATTGCCAGTGAAGGGCTGCAAAATTTAGGCTTATGCTCGGCGCGTATGGCCAATGATTGATTAATTGTATATTGTTTAACGTCCCTCTCGAAATTTTTTCAGTCGTATGGAGACGTCACCGCTACAAAATTTAGGCCAATGTTCGGCGCATACGGCCTTTGAGCAGGGAAGGATTTTTATCATTTCACCCTGCTGTGACACGGGGCTTCTGTTCTTTCGGTATGATCCGAAAGACCGCCCCATTTAGTTACCTCTTACGACAAGCAAGGCCGGGATACCAAGAACCTATTCCAACCCGGATCCCCATGGGAATATTTAAACTAAAAGTATGACTGAAATCAAAAGGAAAGTACCGCACCATGGCATTGTGGTGTATTATCAAGATTTGTGTTTATATAATAAATAAAAAAAATAAAAAAACACGAGTTTCTAACTGCTAAACCTAAAAAAACAAGAACTCATTTGACAAAAATGAAAGAAATTTTCATGCTTTATACAAATTAGACAATTCATTGGAAAACCTTTTGAAAATAGAATATAATTTATCACGATTAACATTATACAGTGTATTGTGAAGTTGAGTGGTATTCTTTCTCGGTTAAAGAGCGGAGATTTGGTTTTTTTCCAATAACAGTTACGGATTTCCCCCCGAGAAAATAACAAGAGTGATTGGATGATACACACCCGAGCTTTAATAAATTGTTTCGGTGATAAACGTCAGACAAACACGATACATGTAACACAAAACGTGTCTAACAGGGCAACTATGATATATGCTATCTAGAGCTTTAATTATTGATTTAAACAATAAAATGCTTTCTTTGTTGTTTTAACGGGTGATGAAGGAAGCTGGCGTTGCAGACACACACAAAATCATAACCCGCATAATCGTCTGCCATGATTGCTACTTTCATCACCCAATAAAACAACAAAGAAAGACATTTTATTGTTTAAATTTGTATGTATTTTATTAGTTATGTGATTGATCACTGTTCGTTATCTTCACCTTTCATAAACTAGATTTAAGTACTAAAATATCATCATCGTTGACCCATTCGTTGCTTTTTACAGAACAGCCGATATACCCGTTGATCTTGACAATGCTCCATACAAGTATTTGGTAATGATTACATGGACAACGTGGTACGTAAACCGGATCAAGCTAATTTGCAACAAACATGTATAGATAGTTGGGTAAAAATGAACCCCTGGACACATCAATGCAAGGCGAAAATAACAAACAATTTCATAACTCCTATAAGCAATACAAAATTAGAGAGTTGGGCAAACACGGACCCCTGGATAAACCAGAGGTGTGATCAGGTGCCTAGGAGGAGTAATCATCCCCTCTTGACCGGTCACACCCGCCGTGAGCCCTATATCTTGATCAGGTAAACGGAGGTATCCGTAGTCAAAATCAATGTGCCAAGAACGGCCTAACAATCGGTATGAAACACGTCAGACAGCATTTGACCCAATGCGAGGTTGTATCGACGAACTAGATCGTTATAACGATCATATAATTTGCGAAATCCTTACTTCAATCGAGACTGTTGAAACCCCTGTACCATCAACTTGTTTTTCAGTAGCTTGCCTCGATTTAAAAACTGACCATACACAAAACAAGCTCTTGCATATCGAATCAGTTGAGATATATAAACACCATATGCAGGTGATAAATATTGCTAAATAAATATGGGAAGTTGACGATGGGGAAGCTGAAATCATCCCGTTTGTCATACAGTTGAGTTGTCAGTTTGCCGTTTATGTCTACTTTCAATAAAATATCTAAGTATGAAGCAGAAGTGGACGACTCTGTGGTGTCTTTTATTTCGAGCTCACAGGGATATATTGAATCGACATATGAATGAAAGTTATTATTGTTAATAGACAAAACGTCGTCGATATATCTAAATATCGAATTGAAGGCCACATCAAGAGATTTTTTCTTCTCGCGTAGAAGATTTTGAATGTAAATATTTAGAGATAAATATCAGACAGACATTATAACGATTAACAGTAGCCAATTACGAAGAAATTACTTAACCATTAGGATATTGCTATATATTACAGATTCCTTATAATTCGCAAGGAATCAAAATTCGAACCATTTTGCGAAAAGCCACGCGTTAGCGTCAATCAGCATTAATGGTCGCAAATAACAAATGAGAAATTAGTGACTCCCATTCTAATGCACTTCTTCGCCGGACGTGCGCATGTGGATGAAGTTAAATGGCTAGAACCGAATCGAAACATCCGAAAATTTCCGATTGCATTTATTATAATAGTCTCAAACATCAGTGCATTAGCCAATCAAAATGCAAATTACAAAACAGTTGCATTAGAATGACTCATTACTCCACTGTAATATTGCCTTTAAAGAACTGCATTACATAGGGCTCACAGCGAGTGTGGCCGATCAACAGGGATGCTTACTCCTCCTAGGCACCTAATACCACATCTGGTATATCCAGGGTTCCGTGTTTGCCCAACTCTCTATTTTGTATTGCTCATAAGAGTTATGAGATTGATTACTGTTCGTTATCTTCGCCTTTCATTAAAGAGGTTAACGTTCGCAACTGCGATTTATGGTAATGTCAATTTTTGTGAAGTGTATTTTTGATTTCCACAATGAACGAGAATCAGGAAATCAAAAAGAAAAACTGAGGTTACAATGCTTGTTATTGAGCTACCGCAACAGTGTTCTAAACATGACGCATGCGGAAGGCCGGGTTCGAATCCTGGCCGCGACAGACCTTAGTCGTTAAAACAGGTAGTGACAGTTCCATCGCCAAAAGCTCGGCATCAGGTGTGAATGTCATAGGTCCTCGGAGATGATGTTAAAAAAGGATGTCCCGTGTCACAGTAGGTGTGGCACGCTAAAGAACCCTCACTGTTCAACGGCTGTAAGCGCCGATCATAGGCCTAAATTTGAAGCCCTCACCAATCTTGGTGACGGCTCCATATGAGTGAAAAATTCTCGAGAGAGACATTAAGCAAGATACAATCAATCAATCAATCAATTTGTTCCTATTTATCTTACATTCATAATTATTTCTTAAGTTTATATGTATTCTACTTCTTTTAATCTGTGTTTATTTTACTAATATCTGTCTGTATGTATGTTATATGCAGGACCATATTGAAAACTAGCGTTATTGCTAAATATATGTAATCCTGGATAAATAAAGGCTTTATCATCATCATTATTATTATAATCTAAACATGACGTTTTTACACTTAAAATTGACGCAAGATTTATTCATTTAAAGTTGATTTGTCTGTTGGTGACAACACAACAAACATGTAAGAAACACAAATCAATCATCAAAATACATGTACATACATAATCATATCTTTTAACAATACAGATTAAAAAAAGTTTAATACTCGTATAATGGAAATAAATAATGACCTTTTTGTGCTCGATATACAAAAAAAAAAAACACCCAAAAAACAGTTTCATGATATTAAGTTTAAAAGGACATATTAGGAGTAATGTCAATTTCTAAAATTTCACATAATTTTCAAGGCCTAATTGTCGTAAAATTTGAATTTTAAAATGAAACTTTAAAATAGTAGGGATTAGATACCAAATTGCTAAATTATTGGCGAAATTACTGCATTTTTATACAAAATTTCGAGTAAATTGATTTTAACTTTTTTAAAGAATTAGTGTCCTGTTTGGAAAAATATATCAACCAAATTAATAAATTACAACATTTGAACTTCAAAAGTCTCAACTACTTGTATCATAAATTATAAAACTGAAATACACGTATAGCAGTATAAAAATAAAAGATATATTGTATTAAAAAAACCCTGTAATATCATGCAGATTTATATCTTTTTGATTAATGAATTTTTCCGCCACAAAATATAGTCCCTTCCAAACCCTTTAGAAATTTGAATTGACACAAAAATTTTCAACTGGATAGGGTTCAGCAATAGATGTGTAATATGTTTGCACCAATGGGATCAGTATTGAACCAGTAAATACTTAGTTGTAACATCCTGCGCAGTAGTGCTCAAAAGCCCAGGAGCTAACTTCCTTAAGCAAAAGAGGGTTTTTCTCTAGTATGTATTATATTTCTTTTGCGCTTCTTGTCACAAGTTTGTAAAATTCGCAAAATATCCATTCCAATGATGACCACAGCAAAAGCACACATAATAAAGATGCCGAGTACTCCTACGTATTTCGCAGTTGGTCTGGGATCATCTGCTGAAATTCTCTTATATCTAGCTGATGACAAGGTCTTTTTCTCCAGTTTTAATCCAGACTTGATCCTTTCTATACGCTCCTCAAGAGTGTCATTTATATCTCTGCAAACACATACCCAACAAGATAAATGATGCACGATTACAGATTCATTATTTTGTGTTTCGATATCAGTGACAGTGGTGGTTTTAAATTCTGAATAAATGTCAGAATTGGATGTGGTGTGGTGTATCGTTGTGTTTAGAAAGTCTGATATGGTTAAGTTTGTGACACATTCATTCGTTGTTGTTTCGTTTGTGTTGTAGATATTTGTTTCTGTCGTTGGTGACACCATGCCTTCCGTAATGGGTTCCTTTGTTGTTGTTGCTTCCTCATTGACAATGGTGTTGTCATGTTTCGATGTTTTTTTCTTTGTAGTTCCTCCAAAGTCTGACGTCACTGTTTCTTCTGTCATAACGTCACTATTTACATAAGAAGTATTCGAAATGGTCTCTCCATCTACGTCTTTTGTTGTAGTATGAAAACTATTAGCAATGGTCTCTCCATCGAACTCTTCTGTTGTGGTGTAAAAACTATTCTGAATGGTCTCTCCATCGAACTCTTCTATTGTGGTGTAAAAACTATTCTGAATGGTCTCTCCATCGAACTCTTCTATTGTGGTATAAAAACTATTCTGAATGGTCTCTCCATCGAACTCTTCTGTTGTGGTGTAAAAACTATTCTGAATGGTCTCTCCATCGAACTCTTCTGTTGTGGTATAAAAACTATTCTGAATGGTATCTCCATCGAACTCTTCTGTTGTGGTGTAAAAACTATTCTGAATGGTCTCTACATCGAATTCCTCTGTTGTGGTATAAAAACTATTCTGAATGGTCTCTCCATCGAACTCTTCTGTTGTGGTGTAAAAACTATTCTGAATGGTCTCTACATCGAATTCCTCTGTTGTGGCACTAGTATCAACATGATATATTGTCGCAGTACCTACCACAGTGTCTGTAGCTGGAGATTCCTCCGCGGTCTGCATTGACTCTGATAAATTGTCCCCTGTAGTGACGAATGTAGGCGTCGGAGCAATGTCTTCAACCTAAACCAAATACTAATATATAAGAACGCAAAAATCAAGGGGAAAATCTTCTATCAGTATAAATATCTAATCATCGAATGATTTATTCAAGAAAGAATTCCATGACAAAAGAACGTTATGGGCAAGATTGTGTGCCCATATTTAAGGAAGCTACTGATAGTGACATCTGGACAAACCTACTATACAAACATTATATTTGAGATTATGTAGTTACTTTAGAATTTAACAAATCTCTATTAGCTCACCTGAGCCAAAGACTCAAGTGAGGTCTTATATTATTTTTTCCCAGCGTCAGTTGTCGGCGTCGTCGTTGACTCTCACATTTTCATTTTCTTCTCCAGAACCACTGGGGTAATTTCAATTAAACTTCGCACAAATCATCCTTGGGTTAAGGACATTTAAGGGTGTTTTTTCAAAGGGGACGATAATCAAGAAAATGTAATAGGGCGAGGTCATTTAAAAATCTTTTAAAGAACCACCGGGTTAGAAAAATGGAAAATTACAGATTCAAGTTTATTTAAATCATGGACCCCGGAGGTAGGATGGAGCCACATTAGGAGATCAAAGTTTTACATAAGGATATATAAGATAAATCTTTAAAAATCTTCTCAAGGCCATGGTCACTCATATCAATAAGCAAGCATTCCTAGGTAGTGCAAATTCATGTCTGTTTAAACTGTGGTACCAAAGAAACTGTGGGGTCCCATGATAATATATAGGAAACATCTTTAAAAATCTTCTTTCTAGGAACAACAGGGCCATCATTAATCATTTTGTTATGCAAGCATGCCAATGTAGTGTCGATTCACGTTTGTTCCGATTGTGGTCCTCGGTGGTTCTTCTATATGAGGATTATATAAATTTAAAATCAGCTTTTAAAAACAGGAGGGCCATGAATACTCATATTATATTGAGTATGAATATAAGAGTGACCGGTCGACTGGGGATGCTTGCTCCTCCTAGACACCTGATCCCACCTCTGGTATGTCCAGGGGTCCGTGTTTGCCCAACTATTGATTTTGTGTAGCTTATAGGAGTTATGAGATTGATCACTGTTCGCTGTCTTCAACTTTCATGCAAACATTCCAAGGCAATGCAAATTCAAATTTGTGCAATTAGGAAATACAGAGATGTGGTGGGGCTATAATAGGAGACCTCGGTTTGATATGGAAAAATGCAAGAAACCAACTGAAACAAATTCTTTTCAAGAATGAAAGGTGAAGATAACGAGCAGTGATTAATCTCATAACTCATATAAGCAATACAAAATAAAGAGTTGGGCAAACACGGACCCCTGGATATACCAGAGGTGGGATCAGGTGTCTAGGAGGAGTAAGCATCCCTTGTCGATCGGTCCCACCCGCCGTGAGGTCTATATCTTGATCAGGTAAATGGAGTTATAGTGTGCCAAGAACGGACTAACAATTGGTATGAAACAAGTCAGACAGCATTTGACCCAATGATAGGTTGTATTGGCAAATGATTGTTATAACGGCCAAAGAATTTGCGAAATGCTGACTTTAAACGAGACTGTTGAAACCCCTGCACCATCAACTTGTTTGTCAAGAATAAATCATATCAAAGTACAAACGTTCCTAAAGTGACCGAGGTGTGGGTGGGGACACATTTTTGTCCTACCTGTCTGTCTGTCTGAAACTTGAACCTTGCTCATAGATTTTGAATGGTGAGTGATTGAATTCTCATATTTCTTTTGTGCATTTCTTGTGACAAGACCTTTCTTGTGGCAACGACCGTTTCACCGTTTTATCCTTCACCTTTCAGTCTGGCCCACTGTAGGGAAAACTTAACTTACACAATGAAAGGTGAAGATAACGAACAGTACTCAATCTCATAACTCCTATAAGCATGTAATAAAAATAGAGAGTTGGGCAAACACGGACCCCTGGACACTCCAGAGGTGGAATCAAGTGCCTAGGAGGAGTAAGCATCTCCTGAACTATTTAAGGTAAGGCTTTTATATTTTCTTTTATAAATTTCTTCATGTAAGAAATTTCATTTCATGCCATTCTAAAACATTAACCTTGCTCATAACACTGAATCGTGATACATCTTTCATTTTGATCTATGCATTCCTTGTGACAAGACCTTTCTCTTGGTACCAACGTTTTTGAACTTGTGTAATCGTGACCTTGGATTTTGACCTCTTTTCAACAAAACTTAACCTTGGCAATATCTCCTGAACTCTGTAAGGTAGGGCTTTCAGATGCATATATTCCTTTTGGCAAGACTTTACATTTCATTTCATGATTTTTTACCTCGTGACTTTATATAATAGTGATATCGTGAACCTTTAAGGCTAGGTTGGGGCCACATTATGGGGTCAAAATTCGAATAAAGATTGCAAAAATCTATATCTTTTATAAATCACAATAGCTGGAAAAAAACAGGACCAAGGTGACTTGGGTGAGCAATGTTGTCCATGGGCCACTTGTGTAGTGAATAAGTGCAATTCATAAATTATCCTGTCAGTAAGCAAATACAAAGATCTTCAATAAAATCTTAATAGGGTAAGTAACATACATTCAGTATCTGTGTTTGGAGAATATGATGACAGGGCTTAGATTTAAGTTACTGGAATTCAAAATTATGAGTCAAACTGTAATTATATATCTTGCGCTCACCGATGGTTCCTCGGACACCGTTGTGGTTACAATGGAAGAGGGTGGCGTCCACACGGTAATTGTACACAACTCGTCCTCATTCAGTCCCGTTATAAAGCTGGAATAGCTTCCTTGATACAACAACCCTGTGATGATAATGCCTTATTTTAGGATTTCTGCTTTCATGGAAAGCCTCTTTTGAACTTATCTATTTATATGATTGTATAGTATTTCTTTTGGAAAAATTCTAGAATTTTGAAAATTGTCTTTCAAATTACATTCATTTAAGAAGCAAAGAAGTAAGTGCGGTGTGGGCCCAATTATGCCTGGTTTTAGGGGGGAATTATTTCTGTGTTGCAGAAATTTTCTTAGCTTCCAAAGGAGTAACACATATTTACTCTCAAAATTGTCTTTCAAATACTCCTATTTACTCTCAAAAGCACATGGGAATCAGCATGCGTAGCACACATTCAAATAACGTAGGGGCTGTATGTGGAGTTTCATGTTTTTGTACACACTAATCAGTGAAATGTAACGCCTCTTTCCTCATTACAAATTTATGAGAAAATTGACAATTGTTCTTTGTTTTATTCCAGGCGACGATTGAGGAAGGGTTGAAATATCAGTTGAAATATTCTTACAAAATTACTATCGTGACGTAATTTGCGATTATCATTTCACATATCTTGTCAATTGAAAAAGGGGAATGTTTTTTTTTTTAGTAAATAGTTAATTGATTTCAAATAAAACATGTTAGTTTGCTTATTCATCTAATGATTTGATTTTTGATTGATATAATGATGAGAATAGAAATCCGGATAAATCCAATCTTACGGACTGGATGCCATATTTGTCGTTATGGCTAAGATAGATAGATAGATATATAGATAGATAATAGATAGATAGATATATAGATAATAGATAGATAATGGATAGATGGGTGGATAGATAGATAGATAATAGATAGATAGATAATAGATAGATAGATAAATAATAGATAGATAATAGATAGATAAATAATAGATAGATAGATAGATAGATAATAGATAGATAAATAATAGATAGATAGATAGATAATAGATAGATAATAGATAGATAGATAGATAGATAGGACAGACAAACGCTTCGAACATGAGAATTCATGTTATATTCCATGTAAACCACATTCACGTTAGCGTTTCTTGGAATGAATGCCGGCGTGAAGCGTTGCAATTCATATGATAAAATGACATTTCATTCCTAATGATATCGTGTATATACGAAGTATTTTATGTATATATATATTTTTATATCATGTCATCTATTTTTCTATTCTCTCATTTATCTGTGTGTGAATATGTTTTATACAGGACTACAATGTAAACTAGTCATTGGGCATTAATTGTGCTATTCTGTCTAAATCACACCCCACGCAACAAAGTTGCGGAGGGTATAGTGTTTTTGACCCGTCCGTCAGTCTGTCAGTCCCTTCTTGTCAGCGCAACTCCTTTGAGACCGCTCAACAGAATTTCGTGAAACTTTGTAGTTAATAAGGGCACACTGTATAGATGTGCATATTCCCAGGAAATTCTGGTTCAATAATTTTTCTGGGAGTTATGCCCCCTTTTGAACTTAGAATTTTGAGCCCGTCTGTCCTGTTCTTGCAGTAATGCATAGCATTACCATTCATTATGTGAGGCATTGTCAAGCGATGTTGGAGCTTGAGGTATGCGAGATTGCTCGCTTTTTTCTTTTTACAAAAAGAAAATAATTTGGTTTGTTTTATTATGGTATTCATCTGATTGCCCATCAGTAATGCATAACATTACCATTCATTATGTGAGGCATTGTCAAGCAATGTTGGAGCGTGGGGTATGTGAGCTTGCTCACGTTTTCTTTCATTATTATACCAACTGCTCTATTTAATATTGAGAGCAATTTACAATCTTATAAATGCGAAAAAAGTAAATCAAAATGTATAATACTGCATATTATATCTTAGCTTGAACATCTTGATAACTACCACGCCAATTCTTTTCTAATTTGGTATGAAGCATCTTTGGGACAAGAAGGAATTATTTAAATTTCATGACTCCCACACACTGGAGTCCCAGGGGTGGTGCAAAAACTGCCAAATATGATAAAGGGAAGGGGTTTTGACCCAAGGACCGGGTCAAACTTGACTTGCAGTGTTTATGTGTAAAACATTAAATGACATCTTCTTTAGTGCTAACCAACCAAATTGCAACTAAATGAATATCTAGAAGGAGTGGGTGGCTCTTTACTAACATTGAAAATTTCATGATCCTAGGGGCAGGGGTTTTGGTTCTAGGGTAGGACCAAAATTATTATAATTACACGTAATGTCTTTATCGTGTGAAAGACTTCTTTAATTTTGCTGATACTGCATAAAAACTAAATTCATATTTAGGAATATCAGAAAGAAATGTACCAAAACTGCTTATGTTTTGGCTCTAGAATCGCATACATGTAGCTATAAAAGAATCTCTCTTGATTAGTAAATATCGTAAAATTGATTTAAAACCTACTTTCGTTTTCGAGAAACTACCTTGAAATAGCTAAAATAATGAAAATAAAGTGGCCGATCTAAGCCTTTTTTTTTTTGAAGTGACAACTTAAGTAGTGCGATATGAAGTTAATCCGTTGTTTATCGATGCTTGATTTTGATCTTACAGAAGAAATAAGTTTTGATAATTGTTGAATAAATAAGATATTACTGTTCGTTTCTTCAGTCTTGAATCAGACTGAACGAAGCAAGGCGACATCACAACCAATCGCACATTCTCCGGCCTTTCCGGTAAGCAGAGAAGTTGCGATTGGTTTACATGATCAGCATAAAATTGTGTAGGTGTTCAGTGTTAGTTATACTTATAATAATTTTCACTTGGCCAGATTTCTCATTTTATGAATATTTATAATTATATTGCTTATATACATCTTATTCAACGAAGGTCACCCACCCCTTCCCGAGAGCAATGATCTGACACATAGATAAATCTTTAAATACAATATTCATCTGATATTTTCGATTTTCTTAATTTTTCCCATGGCTATAGAAGTCACTGTTACGCCTTTTTGTAATGATTTATTAATAGTTACTGATATGTACAAACACATAGATAAACACAAACAAGTTTTTATTTTGGTTGAACATGTTTTGTGATGACACATATCTTGAAAGTAATAAGTTGAAAACTGTCCAATATGTCAGATATCGAATGGTCCGGGACTATTCTGGGAAGTTTGCGCCTTATAACTAATAAAATATTTTACCGAAATTAGGTTGTACACTACCTGACAATGTCCAAAAATTCAGGTCACTGTTTACAATATAGCAGTTTTTCTGTTTGTCATTCCAGTGGCGGATCCAGAGGGGGTTCCAGGGGTTGAACTCCCTCCCCCTTTCGTCAGACAATTTTGCTGAAAAGGGGTAAAATCACGCATTTTGGGGGTGGACCCTCCCCACTGATACATATGTAACCAAAATTAATGGTAGAACCCCCCCCCCCTTTCAAAAATTTCTGGATCCGCCTCTGCATTCATATAGTGCATTATGTTTTCGATTATTGCGTTTGACGAGAAGAAACGAAGTGTATTTATAACTTTGCTCTTAAATTGTAGCACTGGACAAAAACTACCAATATAAACACATTCGCAATACTGGGTTTTAGATTTTGAAATAATGAACGACCGTTCATTTTGTCTTTGGTCAACTATCGACATGACGGATTACAATAATTATTGCATTCGTAAAATCATTATCTAATTTTCAATACGGAGAGAGATCATTTATGTTGCATAGGGAACATTTAACTTGGAGGTCCAAGTAACTTCCTAAAAATCAAGTTTTATTTACTGTATATGATATCAATAAATATAATATAACTAATGCACGTAATTGTTCAGAAATTGTTCTTTGAAAATTAATTTGAATTAAAGATATCGTTCATTCAATTCATGTGTGCAGCAATACAAACACGCATTAAAAAGTCCTTCCTCTTTGCAATATCATTTTATTTTGATTTTCCGCGCTTGCGCGAGATTTCATCTACCGGTAGTAATATACAAATGTATATTATGTAGTCTTTCATCAATATGGGCACGTTCTGGAACATTTATGCTTCAAGAACGCAACATGTTTAATACTGCTGCTGAATAGGAGATGCAGAACAGGAAAATTATTAAAGACTGAGGCTAGTAATATTTTTAACTAATACTCTGGCGACCGATAAGGCCTGGGGATTGTATGTTTTTGAGAAAATATACCTTTCCTATCAAATGCACTCCTAGTCTGAATTATGAATTAAAGTGCTTATTTTAATAGCCAAATATCAATATTTTTGATGTTAATATTAAATACAAGTACTCGAGATACTTCCCGAGGGACTTCCGTTGTGTTCCGTTTCGTGGGATATTACAATGGTGATAACCACCTCATATAAAATTCAGTGATACGAAGTAGAGCTACCTTTGATGTCGCCATTTTAAAAAAAAAAATCCACGACACACAGACAAATATACATTACCATGAATCTTCTTTTTTTAAAAATCCTGTCACAATAAAGAGAATTGAAGAGAGTCAGACATTGCTCTTTAAATATTTCATGTCATTTATTTCCTCAATTTGATTGACAAGGCAGACTAAGGCCAAAATAGCACATTGTTCTTTCAGTTTTGAAAATACATGATCGTGAGGACAGGAACTGCGTCACATCCTGCCGGTACACTTTACGCGTTGGGGCTTCATGAAAATATACCAATGTGGCGCGTTGTCGTTCAAACCCTCATGTATTTTCGAAAATTTTATGTCGTATATTTACATTCTACTTTCCTTGGTAGAAGGGGACAGTTTCGCACTATAGGCCCGGTCACCTTTTTATAAAAAAAAAAAAAAGGAAATACCCCATATTTGAAGTGATATTACATGTGTAAAATGTATACAATTATTTTAGGATGCATGTCAAATGTAACTGAGTGCTTAGTAAAAATGTTGATATACAACATGTAGGTGTCACCATGATTCCTAGCCACAGGCACTTGTTTCTGTAAATGACTTATGACTTCTGTATACTAATAACAACACAAGGTACCTAGCTTCAAATGACACAGAATGGCACCCCCTTAGAATGTCGGTCTTTTGAGCCTCCAGGGAATATGCTATGTAAATGTATTTACTACCGTTGTATTGTACAACCATTCAACTTAAAAACCATGTATGACATGACTGCATTCATTGCCTCTTATCGCCGAAAACTGCAACAAAACATGGATTTTCCGTTTTATACCACGAAGTACTATGTACTGATACCGCGCAGAATATGTGGGCGATTTTGACTGGCTAGCACGCTCTTCTAAAATTACGTTTGGAATTCTTTAGAGTTATTTATAGAAAGATAGAGCATCAGAGATGAATTAAAAATAACAGGCAAAAGGATGATTTTAATGGTGATCATTAACCACAATTGATCTTATTTTATATAATTTAGTTACTAACATTAGGGGGCGAATGCTACAAAAAAATAAAGGGGACTCCATATCCCCCCATATTTTTTTTCCACAGACACCTGATAACTATAATCCCCCCTTTCTGATTTTTTTGCGGTGACAATTCCTCCAAAATGTGTGGATTCCTTGTCTCTCTCAACCCAATTTCGATTGGTGTAGTCGTTTCACACTTTTCACAAGCTTTAGAGATTGGCCTTCTACTGGACTGGTGTAATAAAATATACTTATTATAAACAGTATAAGGCAAGTATAAGGCTTACAAAAAAGCATATTTACGATTACATAAATCGAAATTAGGATGGAATAGACGGGGAATCCACACATTTCGGAGAAATAATCGCCGCCCCAAAAAATCAGAAGGGGGGGGGGTGTTCATACTTCACATGCCTGTGATTTTCCCCACTGATATCGGCACGGCACAGATCCGTAATATTAGGGATGCCGGGGAGGGGGTTCGCCGGAGAAGTTGGAAGTTACACGTGGCTTGTTTAAATTTCCTGACAGACAATGATAAAAATATAATAGTCATGATAAAGATCTTCAGAACCTTAATTAGTGTATGCATGGGTGGGGGTGGGGGTTATAGTGTTCGTCATTGCTGTCTCAATTTTTTCCCCTCAGGCTGGGAATGGGGGGTGTCATTCTTTGCTCCAGGGCTTCAATTTATAACTTTTAAGCTTACATGCATTAATATCTTCTCATTCACTACTACATAGCACTATCAAAAAAGAAGATATATCTCGCAATATATCTTCATTTGCATGCATGAAAATAACAGTTAATGTTCATTGTCACCGAAAAACATTGATATGTGCCTGCATCGTTCTTTTGTACTTATGGTGGGTTTCATAAAACTTCAATGTACAGGTACTTGTCACATCAATGCATATCACAAAGTCAATAACACATCACTAAAAAACTTTCCTTGCTCTATTTTGCATACTTCCAAATAATCTTTTATCTGTATTTTCTCTGACTTTCCATAGATCTGCATGAAACATGCAATTGGCAGAAATATTTCTCATACTAGTTAACGAAGTTGTATTTATAGTAAGTCATAATTCCATTATTATCTTCCGACACAAAAATATTTTTAAATCTCCACTTGGGAAGTCTTAGCTTCTATCTTCTGATGACATGTAAAATCCCGAAACGTACGAACAGCTTTGGTTTTTTTGAGTAACTAAAAATAGCGTACAGCGTCTTCAATTCAAAATTTTTATTTTGTTAACAAAGCAATATTTTCAAGATTTTTTGGTAATAAACATCGTATCTATTTATTGTGATAATAAAACAATGAGACTTTATTTTTCAACACAACGAATATACAATTTTCATTCTGTGAGGTATCAGTACATAGCACTTCATGGTATAAAACGGAAAATCCATGTTTTGTTACAGTTTTCGGCGATAAGAGGCAACGAATGCAGTCATGTCATACATGGTTTTTAAGTTGAATGAATGTACAATGCAACGGTAGTAAATACATTTGCATAGCATATTCCCTGGAAGCTCAAAAGGCCGAGATTCTCAGGGGGTGCCATTCTGTGTCATTTGAAGCTAGGTACCTTGTGTTGTTATTAGTATACAGAAGTCATAAGTCATTTACAGAAACAAGTGCCTGTGTTCCTAGCATATAGATGGGTGCAAATACGAAACTAAGACACGTGGTCAGTTGCTGAAGAAATTCCGGTGAAAACATGCAGGGTCTAGCAAAAAGTCTGTAGCTGTGAGGGAAGGTGGATGGCCCCACATGAAAGGTAGATTTTTAAGAAGGGCAGATAGGGTTCTTGATTGTGCACAGTGTCTAAATCCCGATGTTTGGTACTGTGATGGTGTGGGGGTGGTGCGGATTAGCCCAAATGAGAGAAAATCAAGCAAAAAAGAGGAACCTGCTCAGAGCATGTTTTGTGCACCAGCACCAGTGTTTATAGATTACATGTAATTTAGGGTCATCGTTTATTAACTACAGTAATATGAAATACAAGTATTGACATAACAGGGAAATATGATTTTTCATTAGTCTGTCATCATCTGACTTTGATGTATACCCCTGATCCACATGTTTCAGAACCAAAGAAATTGTCCCCTGCCACCTTTTCTGTCGGAATTCCAAGCATTCATAAGGAAAAAGCCTACCATTACAAGTTGTACAAATATCAAAGGGAAACACATTGGAAAATGTAAAATATGACGAAATAATGTGTTAGGATGCAAACATTCAAAATAAAGAATAAGTAACAAAAATATCGCGTTCTCGTGAATTTCATATTGCAAGATTTTGATATTACTAAAGGAACAAAAACTGTATAGTAATGAGAAGGCGTTAATTCAACCAATATCATACTTTTGTGATGAAAATGTGACGTCACAAAATCGCTTTCTTGTAAGCTGTTGTGTAAGTCTGTATTGTACGTCAGCAACGTACACGAGGTTCCGGACGACACGTGGACACCAGCACATGTCCGGTCACTTAAGCAGGATGAGGCACAATCACGAGAGTTGGCAGTGACTTCACTGCTGAATCCAAGAGGTAGGAATGTCGTTGAATGTGTTGTAAAACAGGAATTTACACCTGTCAAAATGATTCATAGAAATTTGTCATAGAATCAGTTTAGTTGATAGTTTTGATTGAAAGCCTAACTTTTAATTTACGGACCCTTTGTGAAGGTCGGTAGCTTCTGAATATTCTTGTTGAAATTCAAATACTAAGTATTAAAATATCCACCATGATATAAGGAAGATTAAATCTCTACGAAACATATAGATTACTAAATACACCTTCTGTACCTTCGCAGATAAAGCCCAGACACTTCGACATAGAAGAAAGACAAGTGGTCATCAAGACGGAACTTTGGGTTAAAAATCCACAACCAGTGGCCGAACTGTAATCTGTTAAATCGGAAAACACATTAGTTGCCATTCCATCTACCGAACAACCTCCCCAATGAAATTCTGAAATTCCACCTTGGCTAGACTCCATGTGCAATCCAATCCAATATGATCTGTAAGACGAAAAACATCTCAAATACTCTAACGATTACAATTTGTTTTGTACTTATCTCTCTTATTGGCATAAAACACTCTAGACATGAGGGGTGGCTCCCTTCAATTTCTACCACACTAGGAAGGCCTCGGGTACTAGACAATTCAATCTGCTTCTTTCCCTCGAATTTGAACATTAAAAGTGAATAAAAATTTAATTATCGGCCACCAATGACCGTTATGTCTTGGGTTTGTTTCAATATACTAGTAATTGACCCCATATTTGATAAAATTAGTAAAATTTAAAATACAGTAAGTCCTGGTCCATTATTGGAACTATTGTGATATACATGTTCATTATGTATACGTGTATTAAATTTTCTGATCACAATTCCCTGAAAGGTATATGGGGTTAAATGATTTGTACAGTCATCAAATTCTATAAACTGTCTTAGTACATGTGCTATGGAAATCCAGCATTCAGTAGCACATTAAAATTTTTCCACGGTCAACGATTTTTTCTCTCTCGAACAGTACATACACAATATCTCTACGGCTATAATAATTCTCCACTTAAAAGGAAGGAAAAAGTTTGCACGTAGAGGAAACAAATCAGAGTGTGCCCCCCACCCCCCAAATAATCATTGTCTAAAAACTTACCTGTCCTTCAACGAGAAGTCGTACTGGGAATAGATAGAATCACCTGTCTCGATTAGGTCATACACTGATTTGGCTTCAACCGTATTAGACAAACTAACTAGGGTCATGCCCCTATGTTTACAGGCTTGCAGAGCTTCCTCCCAGGACAAACTGCTTGTGTGTATCTCATAGCGACAAGAATCTGTTGCAACTAGAAAAAATTCAAATAGAATATCAAACCCTTTTTAATTTCTGTTACTTATGGTAATGAATGCGAATTCGTGGAGATATCGTCATAGTTGCGAATGATGTAGGCTGCATGAATGCTTTTGCTTTATTCCAGAAGATCCAGGACCTGATATCGACATATTTGAGAGTTGTTGCATTTGTTCTTTTAACCATGATAAAATTATTTGACCAACATCCAGTTAAGTTCAAGTTACACCTATAAACGTAAATCAGGTGGGATTTTGACGGAAATATTCAGCTTGGTCAATATCATTTATCTAGGATTGATAAATCCTTTTATTATACTTTCATGTAAAATACTCGAATCTGATTGGTCGAGAAGCATTCGAAAAAAAACCCCACATTGTTATCCTCTGAGAACAGAAAGCACGCGCTCCTGGGTGATAGTATCTAGCAACGGGTAACAGTACTTGACAACGGGTGATACTATAAAAAATTATCACATGCGTCAAATTTATGCGCGTACGGTTCGCCGTAGATTGTTACACGACATCGTTTGAGCGTTTGTAATAATTAGATAAACACGAATATACCCGCAACGATATATGAAATATCACATGACAGTGATTGATCTTTCTGCCTTGTTGTTTATATAACATTCAGTATAATAAAACAAATATTGCATGTAGTTGAGAGTAACGCCGAGGTTGACAATGGTTTCTCGAGGGGTGAAAATTTTCAATTTTACCCCCAACTACATGCAATATTTATTATACATTAACCGACGCAAAAATCACTTATTGTTTTATTACAGGTATATACGAAGATATGTTCATTCTAAAATAATTTCTCAAGAAAAAATAACAATATTCGTGACAGTTCCAGATGCTTGACGTCACTACGTTGGAACATTTACAGATTTTTATTTTTTTTTTTTTTTTTTTACGGTAACGATATTCCAAAAAGGGTGATATGGTTTCAATTTGAAATAGACAGCAATTCACCATCCGACACGCTTAAAAGTATGATGTAACATGAATGATAAGGACGACCAAAACAAAGTTGTAGCTTTCTGTCAATGGGACGCCTATTTTTTCTTTTCTTTTCTTTTCCATTTTTGAAAGATGATCAGATGATACGAAAGTCCATGAGCTCATTGTCGTAATTCAAAATCGATTTTTCGCCATATATTTGCGAATAAATGCGAAACTTTTGCGTAACGCATAACGTTCGCATAAATGTGAAACTTTCGTGTTGTAAGGCGACCCTTTTCAGGAATAAATGCGTATAACTTCCGCGTTATATTATCATAACACTTAAATTTCGTGATCTGAAATGAAACGTTTGTGAATATATGCCTAAATTTACGCCTTCTTACGCAACATTTGCTTTATAACGTGTTTTTGTTTTTAACGCGAAACGTTGGCATGAATCCCAATTTATCAATTAAATAGAAGTAGCAGTGAAGAATTTGTTCATTACGATAAAAAAGAATCATAATGAAAAAAGTGTCCAGTTCTGAGCTGTACTTTGAACACACAAAAATTATTGTGTTTTTTAGCTACGAAAATGAGCTCTAAGGGTGTTCAGATGAAAACAAACAGATATAAAATTTGAAGCCAGCATAAATGTTTTCACAGATCTTTGCAGGTTTTTGATCACATGAGTAAACCCATGAAACCTGTTGCAAATGATCAGCATCCGTCGTCGTGCGTTAACAATTGAACATTTTATCTTCTTGATAACTTTCATTCTATCCCCCCCCCCAAAAAAAATTGGTGTAAAGTATCTTTGGGACGGGGGGGGGGGGGGTCATGAATTGTAAATTCCAGGATTCTTGCACCCCCGGGACATTAGGGGCGGTGAAAAAAAAACAAGAACAAAATTCAAAAATCTTCTTTTAAACTGCACATCTGTAAAAAAAAAAAAAAAAAAAAAAAAAAAAAATAAGAATAATAATAATGCATAGTGATGTAGAGCAGGAAGGTCTCTACCAAAATTGTAAATTTCATGATCCCCGGGGTAAAAATTGTGACTCCAGGGCATGGCAAGACTTGGTATACATACATATAGTTTATATGTTTAAAACATTTAAATGATATCTTCTTCATTGCTATTGATACTAAATTACATCTACACAAATATTAAGAAGAAACTTAATTCCAACTTTACCGAAATTGTAAATTTGATGATCCCAGGGGTAAGGCTATTGGTATCAGGGTGGGACCAAACTTATAGTGATTATTGTCTTTATCAAGATTAACACTGTACATAACGTTTGCTGATACGGTATAAAAACTAAATACATATTTAGGAAAAGCAGAAAGGGCTGTACCAAACTTGTGAATTTTTTTACTCTAGGACGGGTCCAAATTAGTCATTATCGTGTTGATGCTACATGTATTATATTAATATGTAAAGTCTTTCGAACATTAATATATTAGGCACTTTAGGTGTATTTAAGTTTTAAGAACACATATTGTTTTATACTGTTGCTGAGTACTAGAATATAGCCTAGATATTCAGAACAGGACATTTTTTTGATAAATAGGAAGGTCACGTGACGAGCAAGAGAAGAACGGCTGTGTTCTTTTTGCTCCGTCGTTTTTGACAGTTTTCGCACAATTCTATGGGATTTGCAAAAAAACATCGGTACCGTTTGTGTGCAGCGTATATACTCTGACTCAGGATAGTCTTTTTGGAGTGTTTTTCTGAATTTTTGTATGTTTTATACTGTGTTTACTTTGTGAATACTGAGTATCTACTCACGATCAGCTCACGCTCTTAATCTAAGTGTGTTCTACCAGACGTGTACAACTCCAAGTATGGCCATGGAATGTACACAAAAACCAGTATACTTAAGAAACAGGGATATTCAGACTGAAAAGAACAAATATATATCGGACTATGATATTGCAGTAGCAGCAAGTGCTAAAGTGAACGATGTTTACTGTGTGCAACGCGACAGAGACCTTTGGCGAATCTATGTTAAGTCGCCTGAGAGCAGGATGCAACTTGTGAATACTGGTTTTGAACTGGGAAGTAGATCTATCCAGGTTTTTGATACTAACCCATATTCAGCAGGAACGGAAAATCCGAATGAGAAAGTGATAAGAGTGCTTATCAAAGGCCTACCAATATCTGTCGATGACAATTGTGTATCAAAAATGTTAGAAAAACATGGTGCAAAGCTCACAAGTGACATCAAGCTAGAGAAGATCAGACACCCCATTTCACACAGGATGACTGATTCCATAATGGTAACAGGTTCGTCTACATGTCGCCCATGGACGGGAAATTTCTACCAAGAACTACTACCTGTGCGGGCCTAAGATGTACCATCGTTCATAAGGGTCAACCCAGCAGGGAGACAAAAAAGCAGTGTACTAACTGCTGGGCGGACGATCACTATAAAAACAATTGTGAGTATGAGGCATGTTGTAGGATCTGCAAGGAGCCAGGACATTCACCGGGATCCAAGCAATGCACACTATATGTGACAGAGCAGGAGGACGTGGTGGCTTTTGCGGGACAGGATAACCCGTTATCCAACTTTTTCCCCACGGAGCTGAAAATTTTTGGGGCAACATACTCGTCTGCCGAACAAGCTTTTCAACACGTGAAAGCAATGCGTTCTGGCGATCTCAACAAAGCGGAATCCATAAGTAATGCAGAGACTGCTCTCGACGCAAAACGGATTGGAAATCAAATCCTTGTCTCCGATGCATGGTTGGATTCTCGGGATGAAGTTATGAGGGAGATTTTGGAGTCCAAAATCAAGCAGTGTGAAGAATTCCGCGAGGCGCTTGGTAAAATCAAGAAAACCAACATCTTGGCCGAGGCAACGTGGGACACATACTGGGGAACGGGGCTAAACAATGTAGGAACCATTCATACTGTTATGCAACGATGGCCCGGCCAAAACAAGCTCGGACGCATGCTAGACAATCTGGCGAGACAGATGCAGGTAAACAGATCAAATTCGAAGCAACGGAGCGGAACCCGAGCCAGCAACAAGTCTACGTCAGGAAAGTAAACAGCCAATAAATGAATAGATTGAGATTTATTTCTGTTAATTGTAGAGGGCTAAATACCACTGAAAAGCGTACTAAATTAAACACATGGATTTCAGATAGTCATTTTGACATTATTCTTTTACAGGAAACGCATTATATTGAAAAAAATACTATTGCTTATAATGCTAGATGGTTTGGAAAAGCAATACATTGTTATTCAGACTCGCCCTACAGTAGAGGGGTCTCCATTCTTTTTCGAAAGAATTTGGCGTATGAAATATTGAATATCCATAAATCTAACGATGGAAGAAAGTTACTACTAAATATTAAATTTGACGACAAGATTATAACAATAATAAACATATATGCACCAAATGATATAAATGCAAAGTATGGCTTTTTTAAACGTATGAATATTTGGATAAAAAAACATGCGGAGTGTCAAGAGAACATGCTCATAGGGGGTGATTTCAATTGTTCTTTAGATGAAAATAAACAAGACAAAAGTGTGAATATCTTAAATAGTATCCTAAATAAGTTGGAGCTCATAGACCTGTGGAAAAAAGTTAAACCAAATAATAAAGGATATACCTGGTGCAATGGTGAAAATATAGCTACGAGTAGAATCGATTACATTTTTATCTCAAAGTCTTTTTGTTATCAATGTGAATCTTTTTGTTTACAAAAAATCCCAGGGTCTCATTCAAATGGTGTTAGATTGTCAGATCATTTAAGTCTACAGTTCTGTCTGATTATAAATGAAAAATTAAGAGGACCGGGCTATTGGAAATTTAATGTCTCGCTGATAAAAAACCAGGACTTCGTCGAAGAAATGAAAAAATATCTATCAAATTACACTTTCAATGAAGTAGAACCGCATGAATCATGGGAAACTCTAAAAAGAAACATAAAAATATTCTGTATAGACTTTTCAAAGAAAATAAATAAATCATATAAAAGTAAGTTAGCCTATTTACAATCGGAAATCAAAAAAATTGAGGAATTACCTGCGGATAATATTGACATGAATCAAAAACGAAATTTAGAAAATGAATTATCAAAGCTTGTAGATAAAAAAGCAAAAGGTGCACAGGTTAGGTCTAGGGCCAATTGGATAGAACAAGGAGAAAAGAATACCTCGTACTTCTTAAATTTAGAAAAGAGAAGACAAATAAATAATGTAGTTAAAGCTTTAAGAGAAGAAACTGGTGATATCATACTCGATGATGATGACATACTAAACAATATGTGCAATTTTTATGAAAATTTATATAGAACAAATAATATACAAACCACGGATATCAACGAATATATAAATGCTATAGACTTAGAATTTACATTGAAAGATAAGGAGAAAAATGAATTAGAAATATTTCCCTCACTTCAGGAATGCTCAGAGGCACTCTTAAATATGAAAAGCAATAAATCTCCTGGTCTGGATGGAATACCATGTGAATTTTATCAAACATTTTGGGAAGAAATAAAACAATATTTCTATTGTGTTTTACAAAGTATTTTTGATTTAAATACAATGTCTTTTACGCAGAGATTATCATTGATTACTTTGATTTATAAGAAAGGAGACGAACAAAACCTAGGAAATTATAGACCAATTAGCCTTACCAACACAGACTATAAAATAATAGCTTTTGTATTCGCCAGGCGTTTACAAAAACTGCTAGATGATTTGATATCAATAAATCAAACAGCTTATATAAAAGGAAGAAATATCGCACTAAATGCAAGATTAATTTTGGACATTTTTGATTATTGTGAAGAAAATAATCAAGAACTTATACTTTTATTTTTAGACTTTCAGAAAGCCTTTGATTCAATTGAGTGGAATTTTATGTTTGAAGTACTGAAAAGATTTAACTTTGGTGAAAATTTTATTAAATGGGTTCACATCTTATATGCAAATCCAATCTTCAGAATAAAAAATAATGGATGGATATCTAAAACTTGCATGATGCATAGGGGAATAAGGCAGGGATGTCCGGTATCAGCAGTCTTGTTTCTCTTTGTGGCTGAAATATTAGGAATTTCAATAAGAAACAATCCCAGCATACATGGGTTTCAAAAAGAAGGAATGGAAAAAGACATTAAGATAATACAGCATGCCGATGATTCTACCCTTCCAATGGAAAATGAAAAGTCTTTAAAGAAGGCCCTCGAGGCGATAAGTAATTTTAGTAATGTTTCGGGTATGAGATTAAATATGTCAAAAACAGAATGCATATTAACTGGACCTTTAAAAAACAGATTTAAGAAAATTCATAATGTTTATGTAAATGTTTCATGTGTAAAAGCATTAGGTGTATATATTGGCCATGATAAAGAAATGTGCCTGAGAAATAATTGGACAAAAATCACCAGCGATGTAGAGAAACTTTTTGAATCTTGGAAAACAAGAAACTTAACCATTTTTGGCAAAGTTTGCATAATTAATAGTCTTGCAATATCTAAAATTATATATATAGCTTCGATATTAAACCTACCAGATTCAAACATTATCAAAGAAATTCAAAGACTTATTTACAATTTCATTTGGAATAAGAGAGATAGAATAAAAAGAAATACATTAATCGGAAATATCATTAGTGGAGGCATTGGAGTTGTAGATATCTTATCAAAAATTAAATCTTTAAGAATATCATGGATTAAGAAAATATTAGATAAAAGAAATCCATTATACCATTTTGTGAATAGCATATGTTTGGAAAACAATTATGATCTTGACTATTTAAGTAAAACTAATATCACTAATATCAAACAGTATGAGATAATGGATGGATTTCCTATGTTTTACAAGGAAATGTTCACATCTTTTAATGAATGCAAGGGTAGAAACAGGCTAGATTGTTTGAACAATATACTGAGGGAGCCATTATGGAGTAATAATATTGTGGTATATAAAAATAAACCTATATTTCTAAAATCATGGCTAAAGAGTGGTCTGAAATACGTGATTGACGTGGTGGATGAGAATGGTATTAAGCCGATGGAATGGTTTATAGATAAATTGATTTGCAAGAAAAACTGGATATGTGAATATAATATTGTAAAAAATGCCATAGGAAAATTACTACAACCTTTCGATGTTCAAAATATAATATATGAAAATGTACATATAAAAGATAATTCATACTTTCTACTGCTAAATCAGGGAATTGTACATGTGAAAGATTTCTCAAGTAAAATGTTCTATGATATTTATCGGGATAAGAAATTTGTACCTCCTCTACACCAAAATTTTTATTCTAAAAGCTTCAATGTTTCAAAACAGTCTTGGAGTGCAATATATAAACAAAAAATATGTAATATTTTTGATACCCACATTGCTGATTTCAATTACAAGTTGTTGAACAATCTAACCAGCAACCGAGTTATGTTAAAGAAATGGAAAGTTACTGATACGGATTTATGTTCACTATGTAAGGAAAAAGAAGATAATGAGCATCTGGTACTGAAATGTAAAAATGTTTGTGAAATTTGGAAAATCGTTGAGAAAACATTGAATTTTCAAGTTTCATGGAAAAACATTGTTCTTGGTTTTTTTTGGGAAATCAATGAGAAAACAGTATTTTTAAATAATCTTTTATCACTAATTGCATGTAAAATTTACAAATATAAAATGTATTGTAGAATATTAAAAAAAAGAGAGCAATCTTATGACATTCGAAAGAATGTAAAGGGAATCCTTGAATTCAATGTATCTGTATACAAAAAATTAAACAAGGTATCTTTTTCGCATATTCTTGATAGTATTGTAAAAAAATTATAGTCTTATATATTTATATTACAAATTGTGTTGCATGCTATTCATATCATGTACAAATAAAGTAAAGGGAAATGATCTGCCTTCCCTTTTACATGACTACCCAGGGTCAAAATAGACTTTTTGGAGTGTGAGAAGGGCCCTTTGGGTAGTTGTCACGAAATACTTTAATATCCTCTAGAAATGATGTACATGTATTTATATTTGTATAACTTTGTTCTCATATGATTATATAATCTTGTATTTCTCTCAGGTTTTTTTTCCTTCTTCTACATCCTGCGAGATGTAATAGGGAATATATATTGTTATTTAGGTGGAGCTTAGTTAGGGCCCCATCCCTGGCAGCTTTCCACACTTTTTTTTTTCTTCTATCGTTTAGTCTATTTGTTATATGTTATAGTGATAGGTCTGGGAAATAAAAATGTCATAAGCCAAAAAAAAAAAAAAAAAAAAAGAAGAACAGGACATTTTATTGTAGATTTCATAGTGCTTGGAACTAGTGATAGGTGACCAATAAGTACAGTGGGCTTCTTATTCAGATATGGATATGTTTGGTTAGCATCTACAAAGGTGCTTAAAACCCCTTGTTTCCTTTGTAGTCTGATGCAAACTTTTCAAACCGATTCCACATCTACGGGACACCATCTATCATATTCAAGAAGATTGATAGGTTACTGCTTCAAATAAAAGAGGAGTTTGAGGCAGAAGAAAATGTAGATATCTAGGACATTTCGTTGTCTATTCAAAAATATGATGTCTTTATAATTGTTTATTGATTGCATATTGTTTAACGTCCCCTTCCAGAATCATTCACTCAAATGGAGACGTCACAATTGCCGGTGAGGGGATGCAAAATTAAGACCTATGATCGACGCCTACGGTATTGTAGCAGGGAGGGTTTATTTTATTGTACCACATCTGCTGTGACACAGGCCTCGTTTTTTTTTTTTTTTTTTTTTTTTTTTTTTTTGTGGTCTCATCCGAAGAACCGCCCCATTTAGTTTTCTCTTACGACAAGCAAGATGTACTGAGGACCTATTCTAAACCGGATACCCACGGGACACCCCAATTATTAGTGTATTCAAAAAATCATAATCGTACTAATAAAATTTACCAGAATTATAATGAAATGTTTCTTAATTAACGTAGAATGAAAGGTGAAGATAAAGAACAGTGATTAATCTCACAGCTCATTTAAGGAATACAAAATAATGAGTTGGGCAAACACGGACCCCTGGACATACTAAAGATGGGATCAGGTGCCTAGGAGGAGTGAGCATACCCTGTCGACTGGTCACATCCACTGTGAGCCCTATATCTTGATCAAGTAAACGGAGTAATCCGTAGTCAGAATCAGTGTGCCAGGAACGACCTAATAATTGGTTTGAAACACGTCAGATAGCATTTTACCCAATGACAAGTAGGTCGTTATAACGACCAAATTTTCGCAATTGTTACTTTAAACGAGACTGTTGAAACCCTTGTAACATCAACTTGTTTGTCAGTAGCCTGGCTCGATTGAAAACTGATCATACGCAGAACAAGCTCGTGTGTATCGAATCAGTGAGCAACTGCACGTGAATAAAAGTATTTCATATTGTTCTAGCTGCAAAAATTCAGTCCCGTCCAATTCTATTGCCTCGCCGGTATGACTGTCTGGAGAGCTATTGTCGTGACCCCGGTGTTGGCGTTTAACCTGGGTTATATGTTTTAAACCAAGGGGGATATGGTTTTGTTATTTCAAATATAGATGTCTCATGAAGAGATCTTTGTTTTGGTACCAAGACGTTTAACCTATTGACCTTTACTGTGGACTTTGACCTACTTTTTAAAAACTTTAACCTGGGCTATATCTTTTGAACCAAGGGAATAGAGTTTTGATATGCCTCATGAAGAGACCATTGTTTTGGTACCAAGACTATTGACCCGTTAACCTTGACCTTGGACCTACTTTTCATAAAACTTTAACCTGTGCTATGTCATTTGAACCAAGGGGGATAGGGTTTTGATATTTCACATATAGATGCCTCATGAAGAAAACTTTGACATGGTACCAAGACTGTTGACCGAGTTACCTTTATTGTGGACTTTGACCTTTTTAAAAACTTTAACCTGGGCTTTATCTTTTGAACCAAAAGGGACGGGGCTTTGATGTTTCAAATATAGATGTCTCGTTAGGAGACGTTTCGTTTGTTACCAGAACTATTGACCCCGGACTGTGATCTTTTTAAAACATCATCTATGTCTGTTGAACCAAGAGTCTAGGTATTTGATATTTCATATTTAGATGCCTAATGACCAGGCCTTTGATATGGTATCAAAACGTTTGACTTACTAACCTTGGACTTTGACCTATTTTTCAAAAACGCTAACCTTTTGAACTAAATGGATAATGTTAAGTAGAGCTTCCCCGCGAGCTATGTTATTTTCTGACAACTCTTGCACTGATATTTTTGTGAGAGGCTTATGTATACAATTAAAATGCAAATCTATAATATCATTTAATTTCTCATGTGTTGTGTAGATATTCATTCTTAAACATATCGAAACTTTAAAAATACTACATGATATGTAACTTTAATGCCATTCCTTAGCTTGTAGGTGCTCTTTTAAGAATCTTGACAGACAACACTCTTTGTGGTACAATTTTCTGTTTTATTGGTAATATACCATAGGATAAATATCCCCACCCTGTGTTTTATTTGGGATATTTATTCTCATTCATTTTCAAATAGGATGTATACCCCTGTAAGTAAAAATCCTATCACATTTATTTCTCCCAAGGGATTTTTTTAATTTCAGGTGAAATATCTTAAAACTACACTAGTTACAAATGTAAATGTTGGTGCATGTCTTGTGAACATAAAATCCCATCAGTTTTTGTAAAGGGTTTATTTATTTATTCCTGAATTTTAATCAGTTCACAAGCAGTCATACTGTAGGGTTAGATGTAGGATACCGGAATATGCCGACGTTTGCCGAATGCGGATCTGTTCAGCTGTTTTGACAGCTGTCATTACACGTCCGGATAACTACGGAATTTCATATAACATGTAAGTGTGCCTGCTATAAATATACATAATGTAACTACAAATAAAAGTATACAATGGCTGCGCGCGCTCCAACGGCAGCACCGTAAACATACATGTATTACACTTTATCCTGATACCTGGCGCAGGGTATTAATAGCTACATTTTTATTGTATTTATTGCACTTCCTTTACACATATTGGTTACTGGACTTGCATAAGAAACTGACGTTTCAAAACACTTGAGAGTTCTATCAACATTGCTTTCTCATAAAACCGAAACAGTGTTCCCGTAACGCTTTGGTAAATGTTTGACAGAAGTACCCGTAGAATTCAATCTACTTCAGAGCTGATCCACATAAAGAATGAACAGTTTCATCTTCAAATTCAATTACTGATTATATTGATTTATTGTCCCATTAAGATGAGTTCTCATCATGCGCTTAAAAGAGAAGTCTTAAGAGAATATCCAGATACTATTTTAACACGTGTTTTAATCTGATTTCTTTTGAAGTTTTATTGAGTTCAATGCTGATATGCTTATACTACAGGGATTAAATATAATACATGCATTGTTGGATCAAGGAGATTATCCTTCCTTGATACATTAATGGTGTGTAACTTTTTATGAGGAGGGTATACGAAGTATTTCATTTGAAGCGGCCGCGGTAATATCGGTTGAGAGTCGGCTCAGCTGAATATTTGGACTGAAGCCTTCACCAAATATCGGAGCAGTCCTTCGGAACTCATGTCTGGAAATTTACTATCAGCTTCGGCCAGTTCTAGCAATTAAAATGCATCATTACCTAACCTACTATATAATTTGATATTACATATTTGATATTACATCCCCCCCCTGTTTTCTAACTTTAATCCGCAGACAAAGGTATATGTACACAAAACGAGTAGGGGTGAAACAGTTCATCACGTGACTTTATCACTACTACCCGATCACGTGACTAAGTGTTTTCCCCGTCACGAGATAAACAATTGTCAGATTAGCAGATTAAGTAATGAAACAATTATTTCATGCCTACTAGGAAAACAGTCAAATCTATTGCCCCTCGGTAGTGGCGAAGACCCGGGAAACTGTTGTTCTTGGCCTACGGCCTCTGCCAAGTTTTTCGGGTTATCGCTACTTCCTTTGGACAGTTTTGACTGTTTCTTGAGTAGACGCAAAATAATTGTATACTTAGGTGACACTGCTGTTCGCTTCAAATGAGTTAAACTATTAGTTGACTATCAAACCAAATCTGTATCACTGTCAATGCTGCGTTACTTACTGTCTAAGCATGTAAATTCAATTAAGTAAACTATCACTAAATTTTCCGTTCAAATGATGACTTCCATAGCGTAATATTTCATCTCCCGAAATTGAAGAGTTCCATAGCTTTTTTTTTTAATCAGCGATGTTTAAGCAGGTATGGGGTATGTGGAGATACTATGTATCAACAATTTGATAAAACAGACTATAGGAACAGTAGTCTCGAATTCAATTTTACAGTTAAATCCCTGATGATGAAATATTTTTACACAAGTAATAAAAATGTGTTAAAACAATTTACAGGAAGCTATCTGATCTTTATTTTGCGGGGTAATTATGCAGTACACGGGTTCGACATACTGATATTGTAACATGGATTCCCGCCCCTGCCACTTATTGATCACTCGTTTTGTCGTCCACAAAACGAGTGATTAATGAATGGCGTGGGGCAGGGATCAGACTAAGTTACAAATAGCCTAAAATTTATTTATTTATTTTACATGATGAAATCATTGATAACGCTCAATATACACTTGTAATGTTTTATTAAGAACTGGATCGGACACTAAGAACCGGGTCAAAGATTTAAAACGCCGTTTTGGGATATACATGTATATACATGTACCTTGAGTGCGTTCGAGATCGCCGTTCTTCATACGAGTACACAGTCCTGTCGATCCCGAATGCCGAGTACGCAACCCGAGAACAGGTTCGAGGTGTAAGAACTCACCCCACCTCTGTAGGTAGTGTGGTCGAAGAACACGTTCGTGCGCACATGTTCTCGCCTTTCGAGACTCTAAGAAAGGATCACCGGAACAACGGGAACGGCGATTTCGAACGCACTCCAATATCGTTTCACTCAGGTACTTGGCTTTGCTGCTCATATTCAAGACCTGCTGAATACATGTATCTGTAGTTTCCCTGGATGATTTTCCTTTTCCGTGAATGCGAATGACCTACATAGTAGGTAATAGATATGGCGCTAGCACCCTAATCTTTTTAAAAAGATAAGCTTGTTTCCAAACATGTTTTTCATAAAACTTTCATCACATTTATTGCAAACTTCACTCATTATACATCGTGCTGGTTTTTAAAACCATTTACTTCTCGCTCCCGTCACAGGGGCTAAGCCCGTTTTGGGCCCTAACTCCGTGATACCATAAATATAGATATTTTATGGTATCACAGAGTTCGGGCCCAAAACGGGCTTAGCCCCTGTGGCTCCCGTATTCATTATTCACACAATATAAACAGCATTGCACGAAATTCGGGGGCCATTCAAACTGAGTCGAGTTTTGTAATAAAACAATTCTGCTGGTGACTGCTGATGCAAACAAAATAGATCTAAAGACAAAATAAATAAATAAATAAATAAATCTGGCAGCGTTTAAACTTTGAAAAGCGAAATTAAAGACCTCGTTATGCTGCACAAAGATGTTAGTGTGCTGAAGGTAACGGGGCGTTTTAATGTTCATCTCTGTATACAATAAGCGGTTGCTGCAAATGTATCATTAGACAGGGCCTATAAATGATTGCCCAGGACCTGCTCGACCGTTTGGAACAACGCCACGTCAAAAAATGTACGTATGGCTATATCACTTCCGGGATAGATTTTCTTTATTACAGTAGGGGGGGGGGGGAGTCCTTTTGTTTGACTTCACCCTGCAGATGGGGACGTCTCAGTATGAGTTAAAATTCTCGACGGGTCGCAAAAACAAGCAACCAACCAAAGGATAGGATATTATTGGACGAATGGTAGAATAATATCCTCAAAGGATCATTCGAGGTGTCAGTCAGTACGTGCCGATATTTACGCTAATTTTCAACCAGTATGACCAAAACCACATTTTGACGCGTCTGTCTTGACTCCCATTCATATAACCTCCGAGGGGAAAAAATGACATTTAAAATTAATTGGCATTAGACTTTTACCATGAACGATTACGTACTACAGATATTTATAAAATTATTGAATTTAAAGTCCGTCAATATACAATGATAGAGAAAGGCTTGTAACGCTTTTAATATGATACCTAATTTCGCCAATTAAAAAAAATAATTAGATACAAATATATATACATGTGTCCAGTCATTCAAATGAAGAAAAACAAACCCTTTTATTATAGATCTGCTTCACAAAGGATTGTCATTTTTAAACATATAGGAAACAAGAATATCGGGGGGGGGGGGGGGGGGGGGGGGGGGGGGGGGGGGGTCAGCAAAGAGCAAAGTTTTGGTAATCTTGCATACGTGTGTAAATCCAATAATTCAATTGTTGAAGTCCATAATGGAAATGTAATTCCAAATACATGCACTCCCCTGTATTAATAATTCAACAGAAATTAAGCGTGTCACGAATGAGCTATACAGAGAAAATGATGAAACACAAGCGTTAATATTCTGAACCCCTGATTCGGTATCCATATACACTGTGGAAGCATCATTGTTCGTGGGGGATTGATGTTCGTGGATTTCGTGGGTCACTCTTACCCACGAATTTACGTGTCCTCGAACATATTTAATAATAAGTAGTGTTATCTCTCCTAGCGACATCGTATCGCGTACCCACGAAATTAAGTCCCCACGAACCAGGAAGATTTTGCTTTACCACGAACATTGGTCCCCCACGAATTAAATTGATTCCACTGTAGTTCTTTAATTACCCACTTGAATCAACACTTAACCAGGTGAAACCAATTATTTGTCCCAGTAACAGATGGATAGACATATATGGTAAAATCAAATTTTATTGATACCCTCCAAAACGTTGTTTGCAAGGGAGGATATCGGAAGAATTCTAAAAAACCTATAATTGATCATGGCTTTCTCCAAACTTAACTAGTACGTGCAAAAGATATTTGCATGTTAGTATAGAACATTTCCACAGAAAAGTCTTTTTCATAGAATTGTGGCGTCATCGACATATAACACTTTTGCAAATCTTATGATGAATTTATAACAATACTCATTTACCCTTAGCTTTAAGTTGTCCACGATCGTTATCCATATAAATTTCAAGATAAGATGTTATCTATTTATTTGTAATATGATTAATCAGGTATATTACTTTGATAAATGGGATCTAGAAAGGTTAATGCATAAGCTATTAAAAATTGTATTCCGAAAATGTTTCCCGTCTGGTAGTTTTTCAAAACACGCAAGAAAATCCACCAAATTGAATATATTCATGATGTCATAATTATTGCCATAGAGATGCAGTTAGAAGATAATACACAATTTCTAACTTCTCGGGCTCTGTACAGTAAAATGGTGGCACATCTTTTTTTCTTTGAATGTTTTGAAAATACAGTGAAAACGAGGCTAAAGAAAAGTGAATGTGAACTATCTTCATATAAAAAACAAATGTCAACGTATTCAAAATTTCAAAGATTCTACTCAAGTCAATTAAGTTATTCCAAATAGAAATCCATGTTAAATCAAGGTATCAATTTTCAAAAGTATCAAAGTTTTTACTTGTAAAATCAAGGTATTAGAATTTTCCTTTAGTATAATATTAAAGTTTATCACTTGTAAAATCAAAGTATTAGAATTTTCCTTTAGTATAATGTTAAAGTTTATCACTTGTAAAATCAAAGTATTAGAATTTTCCTTTAGTATAATGTTAAAGTTTATCACTTGTAAAATCAAAGTATTAGAATTGTTTCTATAGTAAGTATCAAAAGTTATCACTTTTAAAATCAAAGTATTAGAATTTTCCTTTAGTATAATTTTAAAGTTTATCACTTGTAAAATCAAAGTATTAGAATTGTTTCTATAGTAAGTATCAAAAGTTATCACTTTTAAAATCAAAGTATTAGAATATTTTAGATATTAAATCAAACATCATAGTATCCACTGCACTATACAGAGAGAGGTAAGAGAGAGAATATATTAAATTTTACAAGTGTACTTACTTTCTAGAATTTCACGGTCGTCTGCATCCGCCTGATAAATAATATGAAAACTCCGCATGTAATGACATAATAAGAAATATGATAGAAATGTATCATACATCTCTTATACAGGTATAGTTCTCCTACAGCGAAGCGATGGCAACCTGTGGCAGACGTCAATTAAAATATTTCAAGAAACAGATCTGCTATTGACCTCCTGATAACAGGCAAATATCATTAGAATCAGACATCTAATTATGGAAAATTGATCTCCAATAACTTTAGAGATAGCTGTATGTGATTGATTTGGGGAGCAACTAAGCCAGTCGATTTTATTCTTGATTCCAAGGCCGCGTCAAACCTATTTAAACGTTACAACGTTTCACTTGCGTATAGCAGTGGCGGATCCAGAGGGGGCTTTCGGGGGTTAGACCCTTCGTCAGAAAAATTCGCTAAAGTAGGTAAAAATATCGCATTTTAAGGATGGAATTCCACCTCCACTCTTTGAAAATCAAATCAATTGTAGAACTTCTCTCGAAAATTTCTGGAACCCTCCCCTCCCTGTATAGATTGCTGATACAATTCCTTCGCCAAACTCCCAATATCAGAAGTGAAAGGCGCGGATCTCTCGATGTGACCATCAAAACTGATGTTTCGTGTCGCAGTGGGTGTACTGTCGAAATTAATATATCAATATTGTTTATCGATGCAGTTGACCTAGTTTAGCTATCATTCATAACACGTTCTACTTTTAGAGCAACGTTTGGGAAAGTTCGACATTCTAACACACATGACATAGTAGAACGTGTTTACACGTAATGCACACTCTGTAGAAATAGAATTCTTTAGAAGTTTGTTGTGGTATAGATAGACTGTAAGTCTGTGGTAATGAACACTCTGCAGAATTATTTGGATATTACATTACTGGGGACTGGACGTGACGGACGATTTTGACAGCGTTGTAAACAGGCGTATTCAGCTCAACGATAAACAAAGGACACTGCTTAGTGAACTTTGATTACTGATAGGTAGCATTTGTTCATAGATATATTTTATTGTAAATGATTGTAAATAAATTGTAAAATCTTTCAAATCCTGTTTTTGATTTTTGCTGAACTTGGGCATTTTCTTATCCATAACAGAATCGGGAGCTGGTCCAGAATTATTCAGACACGTAGCATCGTTTTTCAAAGTGGGAGTGGGTATAGGAAAAGACGGTAAGGTGTCTAAAACTCTTGACTAACCCCCCACCCCCTCCCTCTCGATTCTACGTGCCTGTTATTGCAAAGTTTATTTAAGTTATTGATTTTCATAACCAGCAGAAATCGACCATTAAAAGTTTTGATGGACATGGATTTAGTTTGACACATAACAGTTATAGAGAGAACACAAGTTATTTCAATATCAAGTTGTCAAGCAATCTTATGTAAAAAAAAAAAAAAAAAAAAAAAAAAAGAATAAGCTAACTCACAGATTTTGGCACATAACAAATTAATGTAACTTGATAAATGAAATAGAAAGTAAAAGTTTTCCATAATGTAATGGCTATGCTAATATAGTAGAACATCGATTTTTTTTGCGTCAATTCACAATGTGGTGGAACAGCTTCGATATGTCGATATTAACTACATGCACTTTATTTTGTGAAACCGTCACATTTGGTTTGATGAGCAAGTTAGATTAAATGAATGTTTTATCCAAACATCATATTCACATGTCAGAGAATTCAACAGTAAGAAATTGAAACATTGGAATGCAGGGGTTTTCCCCAAAAGTTTCTTTTAAATCGTTGTACGTGAAAAAAGCAATATATTGCTCAAAACATGTTAGAATAATTTTGCAATACATGACAATCTCTATTGGGCAGATGTAAACCATGCATGGATATTCCTTTTATCACATGTTAACCCCCCCCCCCCCCCCCCCCCCCCCGGCTATTCATTTACGTTACTCTATCATTGGGAGCGCTTCCTGACATTTTGTAAACAATCTACGTAAAATTGACGTTTGTTTGTGACGTCACAAACGGCGTAGGAAAATAAAATTTATTTAATAGGTAATATCCACTGGATAAAGGAGTAAAGACATGATAAAACACATGCGTACACGTTTTTAGCACAGGCACTTATATCGCTTGGGGGCCTAATTACTATATACATGTATAAGAGTACTCTTATATATAGTAATTAGGCCCCCAAGCGATGCAAGTGCCTGTGATTTTTAGGACAATGATCTAAGACCGTATGCTATATTCTTGGCAGTAAATTACACATAATGACATAGGATAAGAAAAAGAAAATGATTTTCTCAATTTTTCCTTAGGAAAAGATTAGGAGTAGGGCGTTTAAAATGGCCCCTATAGAGAGGCAGCAAGTTAAAGATATAATAGTTTTGAAATTTCTTTTTCTTTTACTGGAGACAAAAGTCAGTTCTTTCAATTATTTTTCAAATGAGGGAATAGAGTGATATTTTACTTCGTCGTTGATTCACCAAAAATGTAGTCTCCATAATGTGCTTTTGGTGTATTAGTCCGAGCATTTCCCTCACCCTTCCACGGAGAAAGCAGTGGTAAATTTGTATTTTTCCGTAAACGTTTTGTTAAATTTCGATACATTTGTTGTTGTTGACTGACGTTGACTTCTGATGTTGTTGACTGACGTTGCTTCTAATATTGTTGACTGATGTTGACTTCTGATGTTGTTGATATTGTTGACTGACGTTTACTTCTGTTAATGTTGACTGACGTTGACTTTTAATGTTGTTGACTGACGTTGACTTCTGATGATGTTGACTTCTGATGATGTTGACTGACGTTAACTTCTGATGTTGCTGACTGACGTTAACTTCTGATATTGTTGACTGACGTTAACTTCTGATATTGTTGACTGACGTTAACTTCTGATAATGTTGATTGACGTTGACTTCTGATGATGTTGACTGCCGTTGACTTCTGATATTGTTGACTGACGTTAACTTCTGATGTTGTTGACTTCAGATGTTGACTGACGTTGACTTTTGATGTACAGTGTATATATCATCCCTAGCTAAGGAATGTTTACCTAAAACTTGATCAGATTAATTATTTGACTTACATTGTAATATGTTGATATTCAGACCTTTCGTACTGACTGTAATTCAAAACATAATAATTGCAGTATTACTATTCATGTATTTCTTAAGGAGGTACTCTACATCGTCATAATGGCTGACTTCCTTTTAAAACATGGATAAATATATAAATATCAGCAATATTTGTCTATTCATTTCGACAAATGTCGCCTAGCTGAGTAGCTTAGTAGGTGCTGAACTGTAGATTGCGGGTACGTCCAGTAGGGGTTTTAATTTTTTTCCAGATTGCTTTAAGGAATGAATTTATTATTTTTTCGTTGGATGGAGGTATACCACGAAAAAAAGACGGAAAACTGCATAATGTAAAAGTTTTCCGTCTTTTTTTCCCAATGGTATACCTCCATCCAACGAAAAAATAATAAATTCATTCCTTATCATTTAATATTTTAAAACATTATTTGATTTGAGTTGAATTAACGAGTTATTATTGGACTACATTCTATGTCATTTCGAGATGGGCGTAGTAATTTGTGAATACACAACTTTAAGAAAAAACTAAAACTGTTGTTTACTATTGAGCAAACGGGTTTCTTGTGGACTGAAGATTGCAGTTTTAAAAGGATGAGTTAGAGATAAGTCCCACTGAGAGAAAATTGGAGTAATTTTGTTGAGTGGAACTGGAATTAAGTGCAAAGTTCGATGTCGGTCCTTACAGAAAGCGTGGGACATGTGCATAATCAAGATGTAGGATGCCAGGTAGGGTTCTCTTGAGGGTTGTCACGGCGTCCAGGGGGACAAGTGAGTGTTACAGAGGGTTTTTCGAGTTTTATCAGTGAATTCTTAAGGCTATAACAGCTGTTGTAATGTCGCACGGAAGCCTCGTTTCGGTGCCCACATATAAACATATTATGCCGGAGTTCGAAACCATAGTCGTTAAGGGATATGCTATTGCAGTATCTCTGAGGCAGTGTGCGGTGTATCTGATATTTTGGTTTGTGACATGAAGGAAGTTGTCGCAAGGTGCCAACTGGACTATTATCATCCCCGGTTGAATACATTTAACTCTCAGCCCGGAATTGCAGAAGCAGACGTATGTTGTTTGGGGGGGGGGGGGGGGGTGGGGTGTCCTCAAATAACCATGTTTATTTCATTTTGCATAATTAATTATTATTTATATTTGATATTTGTTTTTGTTTAATAAATTTATATAGATCGATATAATTATAGAACTGTTAAGTTTTTTTCTTTTCAGGATTCCCTAATCTATATATAAATACGAAGCATCCAGAGGAATCCCCAACATTCCAATAGAAAGTAGTTCCGGCCATTTATTTATTTTTTCGTTGGATACAATATTTCAATAATTTTTAACCAATGATAAAGATATCTTCCACGTTTCATCCATATCAAATTTCTCTGGTGTAGCATACATCCTTAATTTTAAAACTCGTAAAACATATACATGTATACACATAATGCAATATTATTTGAATACTTCTAAGAAAAATTGATGGGTGGATGATTAGTTTGAGGAAATTCCCAGGAGGAATAGATTGACAAGAATTACAAGATGTGAGTGATTACAGTTTGTAGCTCTACTAAACAACCAAAGCTCATCCATTTTTCCGCTGGATGGACTATAGATTTTAAAAACGCGCTAATTGGAATAATTCCGGACGGGCTAAATTATCTTCATCAACTGTGATTGAACCTTGTAATCATCAACAGTATCAAATAATCGTTTGATATTCAGACCTTTCGTTCAGACTGTAATTCAAAACAACATAATTGCATGTAATTATTTGTTTACTACGACGTCACAAACACGTGATGAGGCCACACACGTTGACATCTCAGTACATACTCGAGCGGATCCAGAAAATTATCAGAAGGGTGGGTGCGGATCAAAACTTTTTAAAAAGTGTCAATCTAATTGAAATCCTTTGATCCCTTACGATCGCTCCTATGTGTAACGATCGTAGGCGGCCGCCACTTAATTTATATGGCGGCCGCCACATGAATTAACTAGCGACCGCCAGATAAATTAACTGGCGGCCGCCACTTAATTTATATGGCAGTCGCCAGTTAATAAGTGGCGGCCGCCAGTATCCCAAGTTTTACTCAAGAAAATATATCGAACCGAAAGGGGGAGGGGCACTCTGCAGAGTCCAATGGTATGTGGAATAATACTATGAACGGTCCTTATTTAACATGAGACCATAAAAAAAAAAAAAATAGTGACAGTAGTACTATTTGTTGTGGAAATCATAATAATGGTCGTTATTAATGATATCGTTTTGATAAATCAATATGATCGTGGGAAAAACCAGTTAAACTATGTAAACTATCCAACGTATCGTGCAAATATTTCACCAAATGTCATATTGGTAGAATGCCACCTTACATAACTACATCTGTACAAAATTCCAAACTCCGGAAAAGTCGTCCATGATTGATTGTAATTTACGGTCCTAACCCTTTATTTTGCAATCATTGAGACTGACGCCGGGAATTCCGTACATGTGTAATACCACATAATACATTAGTATATACGAAGATAAAAGGTCAATGGGATAATAAGACTTGAACCTTTGATATTTAACAGCAAGATTATATTTTGAGGAACTTCTACGTACTATTCAATGTGAAGACATTTAGTCATGGATTCAACATGGTTACATGTATTTCTCCTTATGAGTGGAAGTAAGTTCGAAACTTCTCTCTCTCTCTCTCTCTCTCTCTCTCTCTCTCTCTCTCTCACTTAAAATTAAATTGTCGGGAGATGAAATTTTATATGCATCCACTGTACAGATGACTGAGAAAAAAGTAACTGCTTTCTCAGACCCGCGACAGGAACGATTCCCCCATCAAATAGCTGTCTTTACTATACTGATGTATACAGTTTTACTGTATAATGAGGGAAGAGAAATAGATATCATTTTCACCATACTTTGCTAGTGACAAATGACATTGCTTTAGAACTCTTCACAAACAACATGCTATATTATAATTGAGGAATTTTGTTAACGACGTACGTTATTGGGTGACATATGGTGTCCGGATAGGGCCATGTGCAAAAGCGTAATATTTAGCGCGTTTCTTAAATCGGATCACGCGCTCGTCCTTTTTCGTAACCGGTAAGAAGACACGCACGAGGACCGGCGCAAGAAATGCATCAATTCGATGCATTTCTTCGCCGGAAGCGCGCCTGTGGATGAGGTTAAAAGACCAGAACCGAATCCCTGTATAATTAGTCTCGTTCAATCAGACGCTCTGATAACTCCGTAAATCTCCGACTGCTTGTCAGAGATTTACGGAGTTAGCAGAGCGTCTGGTTGCACGAGAGTACTGTATAATGCGTTATTTAGATTTTCATCACAAATTCAGTTTTAGTATCATTAACGTCTTATTCATTCTAATACACGTGCATAATCATATAAGAGGGACTTTATAGTTGTAGAATACCTCAGGTATGATATCTTAGATGCATTTGAAAGCTCGCGTTTCATATTGTAACGTACGACTATGACGTTATAGTTGCATTTGTGTACACGTGGCAACAGACTCTGATGGCGTCGATCCACATACGAGGGTCATTTGCGGTTACGGAAATAACCGAGTAGTTACGATTGGCTAACACACAAGCTTTCGCGCTATATCACACAACACGCCGTAGCGCTAATACACAACACGCCGTCGCGCTGTTACGTTAACACGCTAACAGACAACACGCATAGCGCAACGGCGTGTTAGCGTGACAACTGTGTCTGGGAGGATTTTAAAATGGTGTGAAACCTTATTCAATAGGTGGTGTACAGTGTACATTTTGTACATTGTAATATCAGGACATCTATTTCGCACAATGAGAATACGATGATTTTATCGATGCGCAATTGTCATTGCGTTATCTCCCTTGGTAATTGACGCAATCACAGTTTATCTAACTCAGGTATATAAGGAGGCGCTGTTGTAGCAACCCCTCTCTTTGTTTGTAACAATCCAACTGGGAGGTTGGTTGTTGATTTTTTTTTTTTTTTTTGAAATATAAATGTTTTATCATTAGCGATTAAATATATAATCTAGAATGCTTATACGAGATAAACGGGTCTATTTCAGTTTATAGCGGATACGTCGGTGGATATCAGAAACTGGATTTAAACGATAAAATAAATCAAGTATTCAACGAGAGAAAGAGGGAAATCGCAACCAATAATCCCCCACATCGCATGGCCGATCTGTTAATGGATGATAACAACGGGCTGCACCTTTTCGACTACGGAAAAACGATAGAAAACACAAAAATTATCCGATTCCAAGAAACGTTCAAGGGCATTCCTATTCACAATGCTTACGTCACAGAAGAAGTCGATTCCGACACGGGCGAGTGGACAGGGCAGGTTTCCGGTATTTGGTATGAAAGACTAGAAGAAGATATACCATCAATTGCTCCTCAGCTGAATGAAAATCAGGCCTTGTATATTGCATTGTTCAATGAAGGATTGAAGAATATGTCTGAAGTACAGGGTTGTAAAATTATTTTAACCATTGTCCCAATCAACGAGACTGCAGCACTCTGTTATGATGTGACCTTGACAATCGTTTCGCCAGGAAGTATGAAAACACCGGGCTTTTTTATTGATGCAAATTCAGGTCAAATACTGAGAAAAATGCAACGATTACAAAATTCCGTAATAAATGCTGTTGGTGGAAATACTAAAACAAAGAAAATTAACTACGGGGTCGATTTTCCACCATTAGAAGTCAGAACCAACAGAAAGGGAAAGCGTTGTCGATTGAAATCAAAATATGTACGTGTGTACGACTTACAATCTGCAACAGAGCTCCCAGCAGGATCTAAACCATTTACATTCCAATGCGAAGACGGTGTAAAAGATGAAGTCAATGGTGGCTTTTCTCCTCTGTCTGATGCATTTTATATGTCACAGCGAGTGTTCGAAATGTTTGAAGATTGGGCTCACATACCAGTCGTACCCAACCCTCCGATTGACATATGGATACATTACGGAGATCTGAAATTTGCGGCGATGTACAATGGAAGGAATCTGGTTTTTGGTGATGGTAATAAGAACTTCTTCCCTCTCGTCACGTATGACGTAGTCGGTCACGAGTTTGCTCATGTGTTCACTGAAAGTCACTCAAATCTCGAGTACGAGAACCAGTCAGGTGGAATTAACGAGGCATATTCCGACCTTGCTGGCGAAGCTTTTGAATTATATGCGACGGGGACTTACGATCTTCATATAGGTGCTAAAGCCGATAAAAATGACGAGGAAGGCATTCGTGATTTATGTAATCAAAACAAAGATGGAAACTCCATAGTACATGTCAAAAATTATTTTGACAAGATGGAAGTTCATTTGTCGAGTGGAATCCTTAATAGGGTTTCTTGTACATTGATCAAAGACCCGACTATTGGGCTTAAAGTTGCTTTTCAGATTTATACCCACGCTAACAGATTTTATTGGAGCCCTAACAGTAATTTTTCCGATGCTGCTTGCGGAATACTCAAGGCCACTTATGATCTCGGGCACGACACAGATGTTATCCGAGGCGCACTAAACGGAGTCGGAATTACCGGTTGTAAACTGGAATCATACATTCGTAAGATTTACGGAAAAACACACATTAAAAGTTTATCAGCAAACGAAAATGAAAACATTGTCTTTGGTTTCAACGGACATTTGTCTGTAGCTCGGATTATTCGAGTTTTTACGGAAGGTGGGTCCGGCGATGTGGACTTGTTCGTGAATAATGGACTAAAACTGGACAAAGCTTCCACGAAATACAAATCTACTTTCAAAGGGAACTTCGAGGTTGTACAGATTCCATATACGGAATGTGCGACGAATATTTGTTTCATTCATCTTGTTCCCCGACTTCGAAACTTCAAGGGAGTTTCCTTTGAAATTGATATTATTTAGAGTACCTCAGATTTAATAGGCTAACAATCTGGTGTAAACCTGTACTGAAACTCTGTAGAATGAATACTAGGTGTTCAGTATTTTTAATGCTTGAATCAATAAAAACTACGTTCTGACGCATGCTGTTGAATTACTGACAGGGAACCTTAATTTGAATATGGAACACGCGTGTCATCCACCTGTTTTGATCTGCTTCACTCCAATGATATAGCCGGCTATTGGTACTTTGCGGAACGGAACCGATTGTGGGGTACCCTAAGGGGGAATCCACTGTAAAAAAAAAATTTGGTTGTAAAAATAAAATACTGGACTTTAATCTTCTAGTTATATACATAATTGTGTCCATTGATGCTGGCCTAAGAGAAGTAGAGAGTTGTAAAACACAATACCAGGATTTAAAGTTGTATTTTTTAAATATACAATTGTGTTCAATCATCTGACCTTTACTTCTGCGTTGATATCTGTAGTTAATGTATAAACTATGCTTAATTTTCGATTTGCATTTATTACTGATATAAAATGGATATTTTCTGCGCTGGTTCCGTTCCGTTTCGCTAAATACCAATATCCGTGTGGATATTAGTATTTAACGGAACGGAAAGAAACATCGAAATTCAAGAGTTATTCTACATCTACAATTAGACACTTGCTATTCAATTATGCTCATTCTTTTTAATCGTACAGAATCTTAAGACAACGAATTATCTTTTTTTCCGATGGGGGTGGGGGTGGAAATAACTGCTTTCGTACACATTCGTGTGTTTTTGAACATGTCTGAAATTTTTTATTGCAATTTGTTTCGGTTTTGAAGGCGAATTTTCACACATGTTCAATCGCATCTTAAGACACCGAATTCCCTCTTTTCTTTTTCTTGTTGTGGTTTTTTTTTTTTGGGGGGGGGGATGGGATTGTAAATTAATGCCACGTTATTTTCTCCTGTTTTTGTTGAAGCTTTCATTTTCATCGGTTTATTTGATCACTCTGAACGTCAGAGGAGTTGTTAATTTCAAAAATCAATATACATATAGATATATATAGGATTCCGTTCCGTTCCGCTAAATACCAATAGCCGTGTGGATATTAGTACTTAACGGAACGGAACGAAACATCGAAATGGAAGTGTTATCCTACACCTACAATTAGTCTTTTGTTATTCAAATATGCTCATTCTTTTTAATCGTACAGAATCTGAAGACACCGAATTATCTTTTTTCCTATGGGGGTGGGGGTGGAAATAACTGCTTTCACACACATGCATGTGTTTTTGAACATGTCTGAAATTTTTTATTGCAATTTACTTTGGTTTTGAAGATGCATTTAACACGTGTTCAATCGCATCTTAAGACACCGAATTCCCTCTTTTCTTTTTCTTGTGTTGTTTTTTTGGTTTTTTTTGGGGGGGGGGGGGGGTGATTTTTTTTGGGTAAATTAATGCCAGGTTATTTTCTCCTGTTTTTGTAGAAGCTTTCATTTTCATCAGTTTATTATTTGATCACTCTGAAAGTCAGAGGAATTGTTAATTTGAAAAATCAATATACATATAGATATATATAGGATTCCGTTCCGCTAAATACCAATAGCCGTGTGGATATTAGTACTTAACGGAACGGAACGAAACATCGAATTTCAAGTGTTACTCTACAAGTCCAAGTAGTCTGTTATTAAGTGTTCTCATTCTTTATAATCGCATCTTAAGACACCGAATTCTCTCTTTTCTTTTTATTTTGTGGGTTTTTTCAGGAGGTGTTTTTTTTTTTTTTTTTTTTTTTTTTGTAAATTAATGCCAGGTTATTTTTTATTGTTTTTGCTGAAGATTTCTTTTTCATCGGTTTATTTAATCACTCTGAAAGTCAGAGGAATTGTTAATTTGAAAAATCAATATACATATAGATATATATAGGATTCCGTTCCGTTCCGCTAAATACCAATAGCCGTGTGGATATTAGTACTTAACGGAACGGAACGAAACATCGAAATGGAAGTGTTATTCTACACCTACAATTAGTCTCTTGCTATTCAAATATGCTCATTCTTTTTAATCGTACATAATCTTAAGACACCGCATTATCTTTTTTCCTATGGGGGTGGGGGTGGAAATAACTGCTTTCACACACATGCATGTGTTTTTGAACATGTCTGAAATTTTTGATTGTAATTTACTTTGGTTTTGAAGATGCATTTAACACGTGTTCAATCGCATCTTAAGACACCGAATTCCCTCTTTTACTTTTTCTTGTGTTGTTTTTTTTTTTGGGGGGGGGGGTGATTTTATTTTTGGTAAATTAATGCCAGGTTATTTTCTCCTGTTTTTGTAGAAGCTTTAATTTTCATCAGTTTATTATTTGATCACTCTGAAAGTCAGAGGAATTATTAATTTGAAAAATCAATATACATATAGATATATATAGGATTCCGTTCCGTTCCGCTAAATACCAATAGCCGTGTGGATATTAGTACTTAACGGAACGGAACGAAACATCGAAATGGAAGTGTTATTCTACACCTACAATTAGTCTCTTGTTATTCAAATATGCTCATTCTTTTTAATCGTACAGAATCTTGAGACACCGCATTATCTTTTATTCCCTATGGGAGTGGGGGTGGGGAGGAAATAACTGCTTTCACACAGATACATGTGTTTTTGAACATGCCTGAAATTTTTGATTGCAATTTGTTTCGGTTTTGAAGGCGCATTTTCACACGTGTTCAATCGCAGCTTCAGACACAGAATTCTGTTTTCTTTTTCTTTTCTTTTTTTTTCTTTTTTTTTTTTTTTTTTTTGGTTGTTTTTTTTTTTTTTTTGCAAATTAATAGCACATTATTTTCTCCTGTTTTTGTTGAAGCTTTCATTTTCATCGGATTATTATTTGATCACTCTGAAAGTCAGAGGAATTGTTAATTTGAAAAATCAATATACATATAGATATATATAGGATTCCGTTCTGTTCCGCTAAATACCAATAGCCGTGTGGATATTAGTACTTAACGGAACGGAACGAAACATCGAAATGGAAGTGTTATTCTACATATACAATTAGACTCTTGCTATTCAATTATGCTCAGTCTTTTTAATCGTACAGAATCTTAAGACAACGAATTATCTTTTTTTCCTAAGGGGATGGGGGTGGAAATAACTGCTTTCACACACATGCGAACATGCCTGAAATTTTTTATTGCAATTTGTTTCGGTTTTGAAGACGCATTTTCACACGTGTTCAATCTCATCTTAAGACACCGAATTCTCTCTTTTCTTTTGTGTTTTTTTTTCTGGGGGTGGGTGGGTTTTTTTTTTTTGTGTTTTCTTTTCTAAATTAATACCACGTTATTTTCTCCTGTTTTTGTTGAAGATTTGTTTTTCATCGGTTTATTATTTGATCACTCTGAAAGTCAGAGGAATTGTTAATTTCAAAAATTAATATACATATAGATATATATAGGATTCCGTTCCGTTTCGCTAAATACCAATATCCGTGTGGATATTAGTACTTAACGGAACGGAACGAAACGGAATCGAAATGGAAGTGTTATTCTACACCTACAATTAGTCTCTTGTTATTCAATTATGCTCATTCTTTTTAATCACAGAATCTGAAGACACCGAATTATCTCTTTTATCCTAATGGGGTGGGGGTTGAAATAACTGCTTTCACACAAATGGATGTGTTTTTGAACATGCCTGAAATTTTTGATTGCAATTTGTTTCGGTTTTGAAGGGGCATTTTCACACGTGTTCAAGTGTTTAAGACACCGAATTCCTTCTTTTCTTTTCTTTTTTTTTGGGGGGGGGGTCGGGTGTTTTTGTAAATGAAGGCCACATTTTCTTCTGACATAACTGATGAATCATCTGTTGTGTACAAAAAGTGATGAATTTTCCACCATTTTTGAAAAGTACAATCATCGAAGAATGTATTAAGTAACAAGTCTTACAATTGACATTACTGTATAGAGAGAAAAATTCCCACGAAGGATTTGCCCTGGACCCACTGGGGGCCGCTAGGCGGTCCCAGCCTCCTGTCTCATAAAGTTGCCCCCCCCCCCCTCCTCCAACCGTAATTCCTGGATCCGTCCCTGGTACTAATATATAAAATTCAGTAACAAAATAAAGGAGAGGTGAACATGATGATTAAGAAGCATTGCTACCACTTAAAACACTCTTTAAAAACGGAATTAAATAAAAATGACAAACGAATTTAAAACGATTACTGCTAAGGGTTTAATGCCTGACCAAAAAAAATCACATAGTTTTCATCAACAACAACAACACCCCCCCCCCCCACCCCCCCACCCACCCCCCCAAAAAACCCTCTATTTGATGAATGTTTAAAATAATGATAATCAGTGTATGAAAATTAATGTCGGATGATATGAACTTACAAGGGTTTTTAAAAACCTTCTCACCCTAATTATTTGAATTTAGATTTTTATCTGACATTGATCATCTTTACATCTACCCTAAAAGAGTTCAACCTCTCTCTCTCTCTCTCTCTCTCTCTCTCTCTCTCTCTTACATCAAAAGCAAGGGGAGAGTTGCAACCCCCTTCTACACCCATCGTTAAGAGCAACGAAAACGTCTTCCATCCGATTTTGAAATGATTTGTAAAGTTCCCTACGTTATTCCAAATAAATCACTAGTTATGTAACCAATCGTTAGATGGTGATAACATACTTTTGATCCCTCCTTGCCCCTTATTTAAAGGGGCATGGATTCGATTTGAGCTGAAAATTTCGAAATTATATTTTTTCAATTTTATTTTTTACAACGTCTAACTGAAGTATTTCTAAAGGTCATCCAAAATTTTAATATCAGTTGTTGAGTTACAAGTGAGATACAGCACTAACAATTCTTCGTTATGTAAGGCCTGTGCCATTTTAAAAAAAAAATATGTATTAATAGAAAATAGCATGTTTAAAACAAAAGATATGTGCCAAACACTGGAAACTATTTAATTGTATTCATAATTATCTTGCAAATTGAAAAATAATGCTTTAAACAAACTTTTACTGGTATATATAGCTTATATGTAAACAGGGCACGAACCTTTTTATACATAACAAAGAATGGTGAGCTCTGTATCTCACATGCACCTCGACAACTAAAAAATACCTTAGTTAGACATTCTAAACATTAAAAATGGATAATAAGATTTGAAAATTTTCAGCATATATATATATATATATATATATAGAGAGAGAGAGAGAGAGAGAGAGAGAGAGAGAGAGAGAGAGGTAAGTAAGTAGGTAAATCTTTTATTATAGTGACATGTGTAATACAAATTCTATATTTCAGTAAGATACATGATAAAATAATTTTACACCCGGCCCAACGGACCTATATGTCACTTTAATCAATTTAACATATTCAATGATGTCTGCGCATGTATAGTCATTTGTATGTATATTAAGTAGTAGATGGTTTAATTATGTGGCTTTCCTTAAGTATTTTTGTCTGATGTTATAAGAATTATAGATAAATTTTGCAGTTTGTCTTGGGGAATATTATAAACAATATTAGTAAACGCAGAGTCATCCATTTGATTTAAATTTACATTAAGTCCAATTTCATTATATAGAGTTTTTCTTTGTTCTTTAGAAAAGGGACACACTGGTAGAAAGTGTTTTTCAGACTCAATTTGATTTAGGTCACATATTCTATCCTCGACTGGTTCTCCTTTATATCGACCCGTTTCGATCCGCAAGGGCAGTATTTCACATCTGGACATGGCCGTAGTAGATCTTAATGGTTTTGGAATATCCAATGTTACGTATTTTTCTACGCTGTAGCATGATTTCAAAATGGTGTAAGTTCTGAGTTTTGGAACATGCTGTAAGTCATTCAACCAATCGGTTTCCATGTTTAAACGTATTTTCTCCTCTGCATGCTGTAAATTACAAGGTGTAGAGTTTTGGTAGATATGTTCAAAGTGTAGAGAGTCCATATTTTTTATTTGAAAATTCCAGTTAAATTGGTTGTTTTGCATCCGATCGATTCCAGAGAAACACGCGTTTTGTAAGACGTTCATTTTCCATGTATACTAGGCGATTCGAAAGGCGTAACATATTTATTTTGTGACGACAGAATGACATAATCCCTCCACATTCCCCCTTGGACTGCTAACAACGGGGTAGTATCTTATACGAGGAAGTATCTTATAGTGCTCGGTTTTGAACCATCTCAAAGCAGTGATGTATCTTGTATCCCCAAACTTCGCTGCTATAATCTAAGATAGGAACGACACAATTGGTGAATAATTTTTCGAACGTTAAGAATCTAATAGATTTAATTGTATGAATTTTCGAGATGACTGATCGAGAGCCCGGCCTCCAGATTTAGCTAACTTTTCTGCATTCTTTTTAAATTCACGTTTTTCGTCGAAGATTACCCCTAGATATTTGTATGACGTCTCATATTCAAGAAAACTTTCCCCTATATGAAAATTAAAGTTGCTACGTTTTAATCTGTTTTTCCTCCAGTGTACTACTATTTTGGATTTTTGCGTGTTGATTCGTAGTCGCCATTTCCTACACCAGTCGTTGACGACGTTTATCATGTGTTGCATATCATTTTCAGAGTGGGAGATTAAGGCAATGTCGTCAGCATGTAGAAGTAGACTAAAGTTATAATCGTTGATCTGAACTCCTTTGTTTAAAGATTTAAGTTTTACTGCTAGATCGTTAATAAAAAGGGCAAACAATGCAGGAGATTAATTATCACCTTGTCGAACTGCAGTGTTGCATCGAAACCAATCTGTGTACCCGCCATTCAACCGAACACATGACTCTGTATCTGTGTAAATTGTTGAAGTTGCCATCAATTCCATTGTTCAGTAGACAGTAATGGAGTAATTCTCTATCAACGGTATCAAACGCTTTCTGTAGGGCCATGAACGTGACAAAGGCCGAGTTGTAATTCTGGATAACGCAATTTAAAATAAATATATGATCCAAGCATGATTTATTCTGCCGAAAACCATCTACTAAAAGTTCATTTTCTTCTAAATGTCATGAGCTTGTTTAAAATCGAGTTATAAATCTTTGATTCTACACATTGCAAACTAATACCTCTGTAGTTCAATGGGATTCTAGGGTAAGAGTTTTTGTCTTTCAAAATTATTATATATATATATAATTCACGAAAATTTCGCGTTATAACGCTGAAATATTTTTTTTTCAACCACGTAAAAGAGAATTTGGTGTCTTAAGATATAGGATTTCGGATATTTCAAAGCAAACTAGGAATTGCGAAACGGCATTTTAACGTTTTCATTTTGCAACAAACATGTTTATTAAATACTGCAGACTCAAATTCCATTGCTTTGGGGGGTATTTATGTAACCACAAGTACAGAAACGAAATTAATTACGATTTTTGTAACACTACCGTATTCAACCAATATATTACGCATACAATTAAAGAACAATTGTACCAAAATATTTGGGTAAAAGTGAATGGTAGAGATATCAACAACGATTGATTAACACAGCCGTTAATATTACACCTATACAATAAAGATCTGTATTCAAAATTCGTTATTTAAATGCATGACTGTATTAATATTTGTTTATGGTATAATAACAAACTATCAAATGTATTTGATTTTGAGTGTGCATTGAATTTAAGACTTTCAAGTTGTTTTTTTTAAAGTCGAATTTCCAATAAAAAGTAAGTTTTATGTGGGGTATTTGAGGAATATTATTTTTTTTCTCTCTCTTTTTTTTAATAGTTTAAAAATTAATAAATCCTCCTGGAGTTTCATTTACAAAAACGAAATCGTATTTATGTATGAAAAAAGGTAGCAGATTGTAATTTTAAACTTCTCAATAATCTTCTATGTAACAAATGTTTTCTCATGAAAATACACAAAAACGGAATCAATCAAAGAAAATATTGAAGACAATGAACACTTGATTTATTTTTGTGAAAATGTAAAGCATATTTGGGAAATAACTTCAAAGGTTGTCATATTTGACATCAAATGGAAACACATTCTTATTGGATTTTACTTTGATAACAACCACAGAATTGTCATTTTGAATAACGTACATGTAATTTCTACTATAGCAACCGTTATTTACAAATACAAGATATACGGTAGAATCAAAGAAATTGAAGAAAGTACCGAAAATATATACATGCATGTTAAAGCTTCTTTAAAGATGTACTCTCATCGATACAAAAGGCTACGTATAGATTTCAATGATATATTTGAAAAAATTAGTAAAATATTGTGGTGTTACGGATATTATCCGTACCGGTTTAGATTTTATAGTACTTTAAACTCTGTTTTGTGTACATCAGGGAAGAAATTATAATCTTATTTTCCAGTTGTTAGACAGTCCAAAGAGTAAGTTTTATATGCAAAATGTGTCATACTATGTACTTATCAAATACGTGAAGCCACACTTATTTTCTTGCAACCGTTTTTGCATATATTGATGAAACATGAATTTGGAGATCGCACATGGTCACGGCATTATGTAAAACCTGGATTAGATATCATCTTCTTTACAATTATTACATTTTCATGAATGTCATATGAAGTTGCATGTATTTATTAGTCAATTTAATATATTCTACTAGAAATATTAATATGTGTACGCCAAATTATTGTCATAGATCCCTATTTTCATGAAGGTTGGAATTTTGGCATTGTGTAAATCATGGACTGGCCATGTGGTGCAACTTTGGGAATTATTGTCTAAACTTTTATTATTTGTAAGATTGATGTTTTGTGATTGTATGTTTTTTGCCTCTTATTACCACTTTGTAAGATGACCTTTTACTATTGTAGTCTCTTACCCTCTGAAGTACATCTATGAATGAGGAGGCCAATAAACATCTTTGAAAATCTTTTAAGCTTGTTTGTGCACATATTGTGATGCAATTATATATATATCAATGTTTTCTTGTTATCAAGACATGCGCCCGAATGTCTTGAACATTGTAAGGGCACTTTGAAATATGAATAAACTATTTTAAAAAAGTTTCTCTTCAGACACGGCCGCTAATCTCCTTTGCCTCATTATTATAATACGGGTTTTCATTTTCAATAAAAAAAAAAAGAATGAAAATAATTGAATAACAACTTATTGCATCTGTAGCAAAACACTTCAATTTCGATGCATTTTATTCCGTTCTGTTAAATACTAATATCCACACGGATATTGGTATTTAGCGGAATGAAACGGAACCAGATATTGCTACTTAGTTAAGATGTTTTTAACACAAATAAATCTGCAGTTATACCCCCTCGCAACTCTTTCTATAAAATGGTGTTCAAGTTACTACTTCCGATAACGCACAAAAAGTTGAATTATTGAATGATTATCCTCCTTCAGTTTCAAATGTTGATGATAGTCGCAGAAGTCAACCTAAATTTTTCTCTTTATACAGTGATGTTCCGCAATTTATACACATTACAGAACAAGATATTTTATATAATTTCCTTTTTAGCGGTTAACAAAGAAAAGGTCCTGACTATCAAAAAATGTTAAAGAGTACTACATATTCAATCAATTGTAAGACTTGTTATCTAATAAATTCTTGGATAATTGTATTTTTCCAAACTGTTGGAAAATTTATCACTTTTTGTACAAAAAAGATGACCCGTCAGTTATGTCCGGAGAAAATAATGTGGCCTTAATTTACAAAAAGCCCCGACACCAAACCACCCCCAGAGCCCCCGAAAAAAAGAAGAAGAGGGAATTCGGTGTCTTGAAAACGTGTGAAAATACGTCTTCAAAACCGAAACAAATTGCAATCAAAAAGTTCATGCATGTGTGTGAAAGCAGTTATCCCCCCCCCCCCCCCCCTAGGAAAAAAGAGATAATTCGGTGTCTTCAGATTCTGTACGATTAAAAAGAATGAGCATAATTGAATAACAAGAGACTAATTGTAGGTGTAGAATAACACTTCCATTTCGATTCCGTTTCATTCCGTTCCGTTAAGTACTAATATCCACACGGCTATTGGTATTTAGCGGAACGGAACGGAATCCTATATATATCTATATGTATATTGATTTTTCAAATTAACAATTCCTCTGACTTTCAGAGTGATCAAATAATAAACCGATGAAAAACAAATCTTCAACAAAAACAGGAGAAAATAACGTGGTATTAATTTAGAAAAAAAAAACACAAAAGAAAAGAGAGAATTCGGTGTCTTAAGATGAGATTGAACACGTGTGAAAATGCGTCTTCAAAACCGAAGTAAATTGCAATCAAAAATTTCAGGCATGTTCAAAAACACATGTATGTGTGTGAAAGCAGTTATTTCCACCCCACCCCCATAGGGAAAAAAAGATAATACGGGGTCTCAAGATTCTGTACGATTAAAAAGAATGAGCATATTTGAATAACAAGAGACTAATTGTAGGTGTAGAATAACACTTCCATTTCGATGTTTCGTTCCGTTCCGTTAAGTACTAATATCCACACGGCTATTGGTATTTAGCGGAACGGAACGGAATCCTATATAAATCTATATGTATATTGATTTTTCAAATTAACAATTCCTCTGACTTTCAGAGTGATCAAATAATAAACTGATGAAAATGAAAGCTTCAACAAAAACAGGAGAAAATAACGTGGCATTAATTTGCAAAAACAAAAAAACAAAAACAAACAAAAAACACCCCCCAAAAAGAAAAAGAAAACAGAATTCTATGTCTTAAGATGCGATTGAACACGTGTGAAAATGCGTCTTCAAAACCGAAACAAATTGCAATCAAAAATTTCAGGCATGTTCAAAAAACACATGAATGTGTGTGAATGCAGTTATTTCCACCCCCACCCCCTTAGGAAAAAAAGATAATTCGTTGTCTTAAGATTCTGTACGATTAAAAAGACTGAGCATAATTGAATAGCAAGAGTCTAATTGTAGATGTAGAATAACACTTCCATTTCGATGTTTCGTTCCGTTCCGTTAAGTACTAATATCCACACGGCTATTGGTATTTAGCGGAACGGAACGGAATCCTATATATATCTATATGTATATTGATTTTTCAAATTAACAATTCCTCTGACTTTCAGAGTGATCAAATAATAAACCGATGAAAAAGAAAGCTTCAACTAAAACAGGAGAAAATAACGTGGCATTAATTTACACCCCCCTCCCCGAAAAAAAATAAACCAAAATACAAAAGAAAAAGAAATGAGAGAATTCGGTGTCTTAAGATGCGACTAAAAAGAATGAGAACACTTGAATAATAACAGACTACTTGCACTTGTAGAAAAAACACTTGAATTTCGATGTTTCGTTCCGTTTCGTTAAATACTAATATCCACACGGATATTGGTATTTTGCGGAACGGAAAGGAACCAGAGCAGAAAATATCCATATTATATCAGTAATAAATGCAAATCGAAAATTAAACATAGTTGATACATTAACTACAGATATCAACGCAGAAGTAAAGCTCAGATAATTGAACACAATTGTATATTTAAAAAATAAAACTTTAAAGCCCGGTATTCTCCTTTACAACTCTCTACTTTTCATAGGCCAGCATCAGTGGACACAATTATGTATATAACTAGAAGTTTAAAGTCCAGTATTTTATTTTTACAACCAACTTCTTTTTACAGTGGATTCCCCCTTAGGGTACCCCACAATCGGTTCCGTTCCGTTTCGTTCCGTTCCGCAAAGTACCAATAGCCATATAGCCATCTTCGCTGTTTTAAGGTAGCTCCCTACACCAAAATTTTGTTTAATGGTTTATTAACACACATCTTATGAAGTATGATTTCATCACCAAAAGAGTGATACAAGCTTTCAATTATTTTATAAATATGATTCTGGAATAATAAACAAGAGGCCCATGGGCCACATCACTCACCTGAGTTATCTTGGCCCTGCCGTTGTTCAGCAGTTGTGATTTTTAAAAGATTTCTTTTTATCAATCTTTATTCCCATTAAGATTTTGACCCTATATTGTTACCCCAAAGGATCACAACATAACTTTAATGAATTCACATAACATGGATATGCCTCAACACCAATATGACTAACATGACCTTGCTGTTTTGGGTAAGACAAAGGTCACAAGGTCATACATCGTTGTATGAAATGAAGGACATTGTCATAAGAAATCCATATACAAAATATGAAAGCTCAATCTTAATTAATTCAATAATCAAAAAGGTTTAATTTGTCAGTCCAAGAGATATTGAATAGATAAGATTTTCAAAGAGTAGATCCAACTATATGGTCAAGGTCATAAGTTCAAATTTCACAGAATAACAAGGTCTTGAGGTTAAGAATCTATATACAAAATATGAAAGTCCTACCTTAAATAGTTGAGGAAATATTGAATAGATCAGGGGTGTAAAAAAGTAGGTCAAACTTCAAAGTCAAAAGATCATATACCACTGTGTACAAGTTGGTGTCATAAAGAATCTAGATACAAAATGTGAAATTCCTACTTAACATAGTTCATTTAATAGCTAAAGTATATTTTCTTAAATGTATTTCAAACTTTTGAGTTGAAGGTCAGAAATTCAAAACCATGATATGAAATGAAAGATCTTGCCATATGAAGTATATATACTAAATATGAAAGAACTACCTTAAATAGTTCAGGAAATACTAAATAGGTCAATTTTTTTTTTATCAAAAGTAGGTCACTTCCACGTCAAGGTCATACACCATCGCATCACATAAAAGCTCTTGGTGTAAGAATGTATATACAAAATATGAAAGTCCTAGCTTATATAGTTCAAGAAATATATTTCAAGATTTTCCTATATACCAGCAGAAACCGGTCGCGGTAGCTCAGTGGTAGAGCGTTCGTGTCATAACCGGGAGTCCTCAGTAGCCCTTGCTTGTCGTAAGAGGCGACTAAATGGGGGCGGTCCTTTGGATGAGACCGCAAAAACCGAGGACCCGTGTCACAGCAGTTGTGGCACGATAAAGATCCCTTCCTGCTAAAAGGCCGTAAGCGCCGAGCATAGGCCTAAATTTTGCAGCCCTTCGCCGGTAATGGCGACTTCTCCATATGAGTGAAATATTCTCGAGGGACGTTAAACAATATATGATCAATCAATCAATCGTAACCGGCAAATCGTGAGTTCGAACCCAGCTGCTTGTGCCCTGGCCGCGTCAAACCTAAGACGCTCGCCAAACACTTGGCATTTAGAAGTAAGAATCACGGGCTTTTCGGATATGACCTTAAAAACGGAGGTACCATGTCGCGCTAGGCGTTGACACGATAAAGAACCCTCGTCTCAATATGAGTGAACGATTCTCGATGGGATGTGGAAAACCCCCAATCAATCAATGTACTAACATATGTAAAACTTTTACCCTCTCTTGTGGCCCCACCCAACCTCCGGGGGTCATGATTAAACTTAAATCAGCTGCATTATGTCAGGAAACTTTCATGTAAATTTCAACTTTTCTGGCCTAGTGGTTCTTCAGAAGATATTTTAAAGGTTTGCTCCAAGTATCAGCATAAATAAAACTTTGTTCCCCTGTCGTGGCTCCATCCTACCCTCGGGTGCCATGATCTAAACAAACTTGAATCTACTATATGTCAGGAAGTTTCCATGTAAATCTTCACTTTATTGCGGAGAAGAATTTTTTTTAAAGATTTGCATGCAAAATTTTGATCCCCTATAGTGACGTCATCCTATACCTCTTGGGACACGGCTTTAGTAAATTTAAATTTGTTCTATGTTAGGACCATCGTCGGAAACCCACAGTTGATTACGCTTCGTTCCTCTCTCCATCACCCGTGGGTCCATTCATTCCTACTCGCTCGTTCTCATGAATAATTCATGAGGCAATTTGATTGGCCGCTCATGGAAAACCCTAAGCGAATTTGTCCAATCAAAAAGACGCTTTCAGCTCAATTTCGGTATACAATTGCTGTGATAGCAAAGTTAAGTTAGTGCTACCTTTAGAAACAGAAGAGTTCCATTACTATAACGATTACTTTGATTGGACGATATTTTAAAATATTTATTCATGAGAACGAGCGAGTAGGAATGAATGGACCCACGGGTGATGGAGAGAGGAACGAAGCGTAATCAACTGTGGGTTTCCGACGATGTGTTAGGACACTTTCATGTGAATTTCAACTTTTCTGGCGCAGTGATTCTTGAGAAGACTTTTAAATCACTCCACCCTATTTTTGTCTTTTTATGCCCCACCCCCTCCCCCCTTCAAAGAAGAGGGGCATAATGGTTTGCACCTGTCGGTCGGTCGGTAGACCACATGTTATCCGCTCAATATCTTGAGAACGATTCACTTGATGATAATAATATTTCATATGTGGGTTGGTTATGAGTAGAAGAGGACCCCTATTGTTTTTCAGGTCAAAGGTCAATCTACTCTGGACATAGGAATATAATGTCCGCTCAATATCTTGAGAACCCTTAGTTTGAAAGACATCAAACTTGGCACACTGGTACTTCCTAAAGAGTAGATGACACCTATTGATTTTGAGGTCATATGATCAAAGGTCAAGGGTCAAACTGGGCATAGGAATATACTAACCATTCAATGTCTAGAGAACTCTTTCCTTGACAGACATCAAACTTGGTACACCGGTACATCTTCAGAAGAAGATGACCCCTATTGATTTTGAGGTCACATGGTCAAAGGTCAAACTGGACATAGGAATATACTGTCCGTTCAATATCTTGAAAACCCTTTGCTTGACAGACATCAAACTTGGTACACCAGTACAGCTTCAGAAGAAGATGACCCCTATTGATTTTGAGGTCACATGATCAAAGGTCAAACTGGACATAGGAATATATTGTCCGTTCAATATCTTGAGAACCCTTTGCTTGACAGACATCAAACTTGGTACACTGGTACCTCTTCAGGAGTAGATGACACCTATTGATTTTGAGGTCACATGGTCAAAGGTCAAGGGTCAAACTGGACATTGGAATATACTGTTTGCTCAATATCTTGAGAACCCTTTGCTTGACAGACATCAAACTTGATACACTGGTACATCTTCAAGAGAAGATGACCCCTATTGATTTTGAGGTCACATGTTTAAAGGTCAAGGGTCAAACTGGACATTGGAATATACTGTCTGCTCAATATTTTGAGAACCCTTTGCGTGACAGACATCAAACTTGGTACACTGGTACTTCTTCAGGAGAAGATGATCCCTATTGATTTTGAGGTCACATTGTCAAAGGTCAAACTGGACATAGGAATATACTGTCCGTTCAATATATTGAGAACCCTTTGCTTGACAGACATCAAACTTGGTACACTGGTGCATCCTCAGGAGAAGATGATTCCTATTGATTTTGAGGTCACATGTTTAAAGGGCAGGGGTTAACCTGGGCATTAGAATATACTGTCCACTCAATATCTTGAGAACCCTTTGCTTGACAGACATCAAAATTAGTGCACTGGTGTATATTCAGAAGAAGATGACTCCTATTGATTTTGAGGTCACATGGTCAAAGGTCAACTGGACATATAATATACTGTCCACTCAATATCTTGATAACCCTTTTGCTTGACAGACATCAAACTTAGTACACTGGTGCATCTTCAGGAGAAGATGACCCATATTGATTTTGAGGTCAAAAGTCAATAGTTGAACTGGACATAGTAATATATTGTCTCCTATATTTTAAGAATTATTTGCTTTGATTGACACCAAACTTGGTACACTGGTACAGCATAAGGAGTAGATGACCCCTATTGATTTTTAGGTCACATGGTCAATTTACTCTTGACATAGGAAGATATTGTCTGCTCAATATTTTGAATTGATGTTACTACTATCAATTAAATGATGTGTGTGTATAACCCTTTTCAATTTTGCACCATGGGGGGCATATGTGTTTTACAAACATCTCTTGTGATTATTTCCCCTCTCAATAAGGATTGAGCCTTCATTTGAACACTATTGAATTCCCTTCACCCATGGATGTTGTGTCCCAAGTTTGATTGAAATTGGCTTAGTGGTTTTGGAAAATATTTTCCTGTATATCGTCATATACACTTTAATCCCTTATCATGGCCCCATCCTACCCCCGGGGCCATAGTCTAAACAAACGTGAATCTGTATTTCTGGAAACTTTCATGTAAATCTCTACTTTTCTGTCCTAGTGGTTCTTGAGATTTTCCCTGTATATTCGCATGTAAAACTTTGATCCCCTATTGTGGCACTGCCCCACCCTACATCCGGGAACCATGATTTTGAAAAATACTTGAATCTACACTATGTCTGGAAGCTTTCACGTAAATGTTTACTTTTCTGGCTCAGTGGTTGTTGAGAAGATTTTTAAAAGACCCCATCCTATTTTCGCATTTTCGTGATTATCTCCCTTTGAAGGAGGTATCTGGTCCTTCATTTGAAAAAACGTGAATCCCGTTCACCCACAGATGCTTTTTGTTAAGTTTGTATTGGTCATGGCAAAAGCATGGTATCACTGAGAGAGCACAGACATGTGAAAGATGTATCAGAAGAAAAACGCCTGTTACACATAAAGCAAAACTTCATCCAATCATTACAACAAAACCTTTAGAAATTATTTGAATTCATTTTTTTTATCTTTAGAAAAATACAAAGGGGACTTGAAAATATATTTTATAATCACTGACCATTTTACTTTGTATGCGCAAGCAATCCCAGACAGGGACAAGTTAACGATTACAACAACCAAGGCATTGTATGCTTGAAAATACGGATGTATATTTAATTGCTGTTATAAAATTTAGAAATTCATTTCAAAATTAAGGATTATCTCCCTCATGCATAGCTCTTATCCTTGGACGAATTTGGTTCCACTTTTTTGGCACGCTGTATTTAGCTCTAAAACTTCATAGTTATTTCGGATTTCAAACATTTCGGTTGAGCATCACTGAAGAGACATTATTTGTCGAAATGCGCATCAAAATTGGTACCATATAAGTTTTACATGGTAAATTTATTGTGTATTAAAGCTTCTTAGAACGACTACACAGTGATCAAGGTAGAAAATTTGAAAACAAGATAATTAGGGAATTATGCAAATTAGCAAAAATTCAGCCAGTTCAGAACAACGCCTTATCATCCTGTAGGTCAGTAGAGAGATTTAACAAACTCTTAACCACAGCTAGGTACTTGAGGACAGCTAAAGACACATGATTGTATGCCAACATGTTTGGTGAAGCAATATATGAATTGAATTGGACACAGTGCCTACCCCCCACGGGGGGGGGGGGGGGGGGGGGGGGGGGGGCTCTTGTGACTTTTTAAAGGCAATCATCCATCTGGCATATTTTTGGTCCATCCTCAATCGATAAAGATGTCAGTCCAAATATTCAGTCGAGTCGAATCTCAGCCGCGATTAGTCCATCCTCCCGTGTATCACCGACACCGAATATTGCTACCAGTCAAAGCGAGGATGTTTCAAGTAATAACACACCAAGCTGTGAATTCCTTTTCTTTAAACCACTTTTTATACTTTTGCTGATACTACCCGCTTGTTGGAATGTTTCGACGATGTAGAGACTTACTGTCAATGACTTATTCAAATTCAAATGCTTTATTGACGATTACCAAACATGAGGTGTACATTTACTTACATATACAGTCCCTATTTAACATAATACACATTTTCAGATTAACCACAATTGTCCCGATTTCTCAATGCAGTGTGCCTTTGATTCTTGGATTAAAGCACTCATTCAAATATTGTCAAAAATGTTCTGTGAATGTATAATTTTCAGGATTCACGAGGCTTTTTATGGAATTTGCATTCAAATCACCCAAATGTTCTGAATATTTATTCCTTAAGTGATCGTATTTTGTACAAAATAATAGGAAGTGTTTCTCATCCTCAATTTCATTCAAGCAGAATTTGCAAAATCTATTAGATCTGTTGGAGGTGTACAGTATCTTCCAGCCTCAATATTGAGGGGACTTAAGACGTACACAAAATGATGTGGATTTCGTTTTATACAGTGTATACATATCTGATTCTAGAGTTATAAAAGTTCTTATAATCAAGGTCAAAGTCACTGTCGAGTCACTTTTAAACCTTAATACAAATTTTGTAGATTTTGAGGAAACTGACCGACGATAACACCATATAAAGCACTGGACAGATATTGCTTAAATAAACCAAAATCCATTGAAATATTAATATGTCTTCGTAGACCTTTCATCTTTAAAATTCGCTTCAACTGTCGAACGGATATATAGTAATGCTATGTTTAGAAAACAGGAGAAGAACAAATTCAAAATACTTTTAAAATCCATCTAGGGCCTATATATAAAATAAAGTTTGATTAGGTCATTTCTGCTAACGCTTCCGCGGGTTGGGGCATTTGACGGTATAATACACATTTTCAAAACGCACACAAATAATATATAAAAGAACATGTATATTCTACAAACCATGGTTGAAGAAACTGGTTTGTCTGTCACTGGAAATAATAAGAAACTGGTTTGTCTGTCACTGGAAATAATAATCCAATAATGGAGGAAGGAGGAACACTTTGCCACATGTTACAAGACGTAACATATAAAGTGGCCCTCCAGGGGCTCCGTAGAAATCCATAAGTCCAGTATGGTGACATTGATTTTTAGTGTTAACATACGAAAACGTTTAGAAAGATTTTAAGTTTGAAATTAAACTAGATATCTAGATCTAATCTACATGTTTTTGTTGTTGTTTTTTGGGGTTTTTTTTTTTACATACCACAACGTATGTACACATTAATCAGTAAGTAATATATTGGTCATTTGACTTGTCATTTTAAACATTGCAGGACAAAACTTGTTTTCTTTTTCAAAATATTACTGTTTGTGAGTGACACAGTTCGCCTCAAATTCACCTGTAGAATATAAAATAGGCCCACTTGCGGATATATTGCGTTCATGTCACTACCCTCATTCCGGCTTTTACACCCACCCGTGTACCAAACTCCGTACCGCGTTCCGGGACTACTTTCCCCTGGAATAATGATATTGGAGTTGTAGCGGAATTCACTCTTCCACGCCCCGCCCACCGATGACAACGAACGTCACATGTTTTCAGACTTCGTCAACTTAAGTAAACAACATGGCGAGCGATTTCGATCTTCTACAGGATACCCAAACTCCCCGTCGAGGCCTCATTACGTCACAGTGCCTACGAATAGACCTCTCCTATGTGACGCACCACAATATACAGATTTGTATATTGTGAGTCCGCGATTATCACGCAGACAAATTACACTAAAGAAGTAGTTCGCAGTTAAAAGTCTGAAGATATTAATATTAAAAGCATTAATATAAAAGTATGGATTTTATTTTAAACATAAAATGATCAAAAGATCATTAAAAAGTAGGGAGACTCTGATCAAATTATTGTGTAAAGTAATGAATTTGTTGTTTACGTTCTTGTTTTGAAAGTTGTTTACGTTTGACGTTATGTTTTTTCGTCATTCTACAGTGACGTCACAGTATACGCGGCCTAAGAAATCGCTATCCCATAATGCCTAAGTGGAAGAGTTTGGTTTGTGAGCAAACGAACTCTGGTGGAAGTTTGCAGGATACCTTTTCAATCGCCTCGTTTACTCGTGAATTTTCACAGAACAGTCCGTCAAAGGGTTTGACATACTTCAGAGAAGGTTATGTTCACATAATTTCAGTGGGTAAAAACGCGGAAGAAACAGTAATTATAACTTATTTGTTAAACTAGCGCTAGATGCTTTCGCTGCATTTGAAGTAATGAAACACTACATCGTCTAACCGTCGAATTGCAGGATCGGCTGCCATCGATGCTTACTGTTCATGCACAGCTGGGTTAATATTACGAAACGTTTTCCGAGTTTTGAATAATTGTTTTGTTACGGAATTGACGATGTTTGTTGTTCGGTTGAAACTGAATAACTCTATCACATAATGCTGCGTTGACCGGTTCAATAAAATGTTTCATCTGCTTGCTTGCTTTTGCATCTTCTTTTATTTTACTATTATTTATGATTTACTTATGAAAAACAGTTAAAGAGACACTACAGCTCATTTTCCACATTTTAATAAAGTGTTTTTTAAACCATGTATTGATAAAATGATAAATTTCATATCGATACTGACAATTTTGAACAATTGGGATGCATCAATTTACTCTCAACTGCGCTTTGAGATCGTTCGGAATTCAAAGGTTTCTTCATGCTGACTCGGACTTTTGAATGCTTATTTACATCACGTGGTTTTGAATGACAGCAAAGGTGTTCTGTAGGAAATTATTTAGATTCCCCTTCAAGGGGGTCCACACTCACCTTTCAAGTATAAGATTATTCCCTGCTCCTTATAATAAGTAATTACAAATCATTATTTCAACAGAAACCTTCCATGTTCCCATTGACCGTTGTTTTTACAACTAACACGGGTCGTGTTCAGATAAAAATAGCACTTACTTTTAAACGTGGTGTCTTCGCAGCTAGTCTCAATGGCGGATTTAGGGGGCCAGGATCCCCCTCCCTTTTTACCCCACAGATTGTGAATGAAAATCCAAATTTTGCACCAGAATGGCCGATTACTTTGGCTAATCTTTGACTTTCACACCCCTCTTCGGAAATCCTAGATCCGCCACTGAGTTACATGTGTTTCTCCGAGCTCTTTGTTTTCCAACGGTCATACTGATCCCAAGGTAAATTTTACTTCATGTATGAGTTTTATCTCATGCTATTTTTACCTCTTTTCTCACAGAATCTTTCAAAATTCTAGATCTATCAACTACACTTTCTCTCTCTGGACGACATGCTGCACTGTTTACTGTCTATGCGCATGCGTCTGAAGACTGAAAGGAGGAGACTCGATAGTTTGTGTATAGGCCATCAAAAAGTATTAATTTTTACGTTAAAACGATAATTTTTAACTTTAGATAAGTGTTATTTTCGCAAAGTTCATACTTTCAACAATGCAACAAAAATTGAGAAAGCGCTGGGAAAATTGTCATTTCATGATTTTTGCGCAAAATGAGCTGTAGTGTCTCTTTAAATATTATCAAGAATTTACATTGCAGCTCAAATACCATCTGTGATCTCCATTAAATGTTCAACTTCAGTTATACTTGAATGGATATTGTAGATCTAGATATCTACATTGAGATATTTACATGCATAATTTTTTTTAATGGTAATGGGTTAATTAGATCATTCCAAGTTTTTATTCCACGTCCACCCAAATATCTATTTCTATTAAAAAAAAAACCAACTTGCAAATTAAAAGAAAGAATGTGTACAATGTTTGATAGACATCACCATTTTGACAGTACAGTCAAGAATATGTTAAATGACACACAATAGAAAACTTGGATTATAAACAAGAATATTATTAAGACTCGGACCAAAAAACAATTTCCTGTTCGTAAAACATCTGTTTAATTAGTTACCCAGCCTCTTGTACTATAGTACATATTGTAATTACATAGGATCAGCAACACAATATAATACTTAGTTAAAGGAGTAGTTTATCATAAATAGGACAATAAATTAAGTACCACATGGTTTTTTTATTTCCAACAAATAATTCAAAACTATGGAATAATCATTGTTCTTTAAGAATAAATGGTTTACAATATCTGTCTATTTTAATTGTCAATGAATCAGCACAAATTCTTACATTTTCTTAGTTGTGAGCATTCACACATTTCGAAGGAAAATTTAAGTAATCTACTAGTTTACATTCATCATAATGTAAAGTTTCCCAAAGTTAGACATAAATTTACTCTCTTATAAAATGTTTATCATTTTAAATAAATTCCTCACATTGTATACAAGTAGTACACAATGAATTCACATGCTCTACAATTTTCTCTTCAACCCTGGGTTTTGCCCAAGGGTTAGTAGGGTGCAAACTATCCAACTTTATTGATGTCTCCATATATATACATATACTAACTGGTGGGAATACACTGACAGAGATACAGACATATTTCCCCAGGTTCTTTGGATATCGTGAAACCTTTGTCTGCCATAATGAATTCCCCTTCCAGAATAATTCAACCCACCATCAGTTAACAAAGGAGTTTGTAAAATCCGCTATTCTCTGTAACAGCAACATCTGACATAGATCCAGTAAATAATTCACTAACAAATATGATAATAATAATAGCCTTTATTTATCCAAGATAACACAAATTGGCATACAGCTAGTTTCCATTGTGTCCCCTAAAGGATCACAATCCACAAGTCCCCTTTAGGTTGTAGCTGATTTGTAGTCAGAATGCATAATTTGTAACTGTAGTTTTAAAGAAGATTGTATCTGTGATTTCCTTTCTGCACAATCAATGATAGCGATGGTTGTTGGGAATTGAGCTTTTATTCAGTTGTCATGTTGTTAATATCATTCCTATAGGACTATATTGAAACACAACCTAACACAACATAAGGTCAATTCAGGCACAGAATATATCACTGATACACTGTGTTGAAATACAAAATCTTGATGCCAAGTCCTTGATTTCAAAATTATGTCTCAGCCTCATCAGTGTTAATAACAACTGCGATTGTTTTGTCATATTTGTTATGTCCCTCCTTTTTTTTTACACACTGGGAAATTTGCTCAGATGTATAAAAAAAAACTCTAACAAAGTACAAAATGTGGCATGTCTCAAATTGATATAATAGAAAAACAACCCTGGCTTGTTTTTTTTCTCTTGCTGTAGAGTACTGTTAATGTCAAAAGGGGTGGCCTGTTGGTGGGGTTAATCTTGGGCTTCCATTGCTAACTGGAGTTGCAGATGATGATTAAGTATGCTCTGTTGATGAAAGGCATTTTCTGCTGTTGTTAACAGGTCTTGTAAATTCTCTAACTTGTGCTGCTGTTACAAGTATATCCAATGAATCTATAAAGAAACAACAACAATTTTTTTTAGCATTTGGAAGTAAAACATAGATGCTGAGAGGGGCCATGGAATTTTAAAAGGTGACCTGACCTATTACATGAAAGATCCTATGCATATATTACACCCAACAATTTACTAGCTACTTATAAAATTTCAGTTTGCTCGAATTATTATGAAATCTAAATTCGAATTTAAACCATTTATTACAAAATATATATGGACATAAATTCTATTGATATTTAAAAACTTTGACCACGGAATTAGTCTGATTACTGAAACTTTAGAACTTTATCCCCTGGTATGATCTATTGTAGGAATCATGGAACGAAAACTTTGAATATGGCGCTCTTACAGTCATGTTATGATATGTATGGCTGAGCAGGGAAAATTTAAGACACCAGACCAGAAACTGCATATATATTGGTGTAAACATTAAATGAATTGACCCTAGATATGAAACTAGTTTAGATATGGGATTCTTTTTAATAGATAATATTATAGTTAAAAAAAAAATAGTATTGTGTAGCTCTTAGCACAGGTGCTTGGGTTCATGACACCCCCCCCCCCCCCCCCCCCCCCCCACTCCCTTGAATAACCTAGCTACACGAATTGTTATATTCAATGGTGGAAATTCTTAAAAAGAGCTATTTTGGGGTATGCATGACATTGTTGACATGCATTAGTAGGATTTTCAACAAGAAATAATTTAAATCAAGTCGTGCAGGTTATTCGGCCAATTCGGGGGGGGGGGGGGGGGGTCCTGAACCCAAGCACCTGTAGCTCTTAGTACATGTATACACATGACATGGGCATGTATTATTATCAGTCCCTGATTTAACTATTACTATTAACTAATACATAATTGTCTGCTAAGACTAACTTACTTTGTGTGCCGGTCCATTCTGCTCTTACTGTGGGGCCTATCGCACGCCTTTATCCAACGTAAACATTAATCTTTATGTGATTTTGGGTTTGGAAATGGGATAAACATTACTTCTAGTATCCTTTCTGGGTAACGTGAATCACTGTTGCATTTCCCCGATGCACACAATTCCACCAATTTTATGAGAACTCGAAGTAATCAGGCTAAAACATCTGTACCTCAAAACCTCCGTCATCATAAGTTTTGACGGAGGTAATGGCGGACAATTCTTCCGCGATTCTGATTGGCTGTGCGGAGATGATAACCGCACCTCCCCTGACGACAGTGGAATTTCCTGAGCTGACCGGAGCTTGCCCGTGTCCGGGGTTACCGTACTACACCACTTGAGATTTAGTAGATGTATGAAAGGGTCCGAGGTGTATCGAACATCGATGAAAATCGCGCGATTTCTTAATTTCTTTTTCGAACCTGTTCTACATAACAGTCGCCTGAATCGGTATAAAATGAATAGCACTAGGCCTATATCTGATTTGGGCAAATCATGGACGTGTTTTACTATTGTGTTGCCACAACAAACCTTTTCCTTAGCAAATGCCCTCAAAACGAAGTACCGATCGCCACACAGTCAGGACAACTTGGAAAACTGCAACTTGAGCAAGCATGGATTTTTGTTTGGTTTTAATTGTAAACAATCGGCTCAGAGTGAAATAGGAACAGTGGGAAATTACATAAGATCTGCTATTGCAGCCTATAATGTATCGAGGGATGTAAATGTGGCAAATATCGAAGGATTATACATAGCAACAGCGTTACTCGAAAGTGAAAGTAGATTTCCACTTACTCGTGGTGTAGCTGTTTATTCGACGGAGGCACATGCGTGGAGTTTGCAAAACGATAACAAATCAGTAATAGGGAAAGTATTTCGAAAATATGGAATTGATACAGTTTTTAGAATTAATTTGCTTTCCAAGGAAGAGAAAACAAACTGCACGTCTGAAGATTACTTGAAGGCGTTTCAATTTGAAGATGTGTCCCAAAATCAACTGTGTGTAGAGGAAGTACTCTTTCAAAGATGCGGTTCAAGTTCGTCTCTAACATCTCCTGTATTTGCCAGTGACCAGTATAGCCCAGTCTTTCATAGTCTATCAAGATCACGGTCTGTCCTGGAGAAGGTAACTACTTTGAATAGCTCTAGGTATATTCTCTTTAGAGAAGTCAAAAGGCATAGCCTTCATCGACTTCTCTTCGCAAGCATTCATATTTTGATTTTGGAAAATGTGTAAATGCCGGAGTCGGTGACGGTTTATGCTTCGACCGACGTTTCGACTCGGATGTGCCTGGATTTACGCATATAGACAACTTGTTTTCAAACATTAAACAGTAATGCACAAAACCAGTGTGTGAAATTAACCATGGACCGATAGACAATGTCCAGTTTATATGTAGTATGCTGATGTTTCTGTTCACCCCTTAGCTGTAATAAAATGTTCCACAATGTAATTACAAATCATTCGAATCAGATTATTCCATTTTCAACGGAAGGGGGGGGGGGGTCAATTTGATATTTACTTCAATGTATGCCATTTTTGTGCAAATTCAGAATGTCCTTTTTGAACAGTTTTAAAAATATGTGGAAGGGGGTGCACGCACTTGAATCAAACAGAAAGCAGTCAGTACAAGTTCCAGCAAGGCTCTAAAGTTGCAGAAAATCATGAGAAAATGAAACGTAGAATGTGACTTTGATGAAGAATCAGGCAGTGAAACTGAGCTGGAACAAAATTTAAAAGAGAACGAAATTCTAATTGAAAAGCTTGACGTGCATGAAATTGAAAAAGAATATAATTAAACTATGAACAAATTACCAAACCGAATTTGTGTCTGTTATTTATTTTTAGATAACAATGAATATTGCATGATAAATTTCGGTCTACAGGAATTTGTTGTGGTCTATAGGAAATAAAATGGCTATGGACCGAAAGTCTATAGGACTTTAAAGTTAGTTTTGCATACTGCAAAACTGTCACAAGGAAATCAAAACTGACTTGCTTTTAATCCATTTTCAACATGTCCCCTGTCACGGGTTTAAATCACAACTCTGATTACGTAAGCCTTCTTTTCTCTTAACTGGTCCCCTATTGTGACAGCTCCCAAGACCAGTTAACGTAAACCCGGGACAGGGTTAACTTTGTCGGTCGAAGCATAAACCATCACCGACTCTGGCATTTACACGAATCAAAACATGAATGCTTGCGAAGAGAAGTCGATGAAGGCTATGCCTCTCGACTTCTCTAAAGAGAATACTCTAGGTATTGCACAACAATATTTACAGTATATGTTGGAGTTGTTTGTTACAATTTGAATCCTAATCCGAGATTCCTCTGACTTTTATATTGTGACATGTGCGGGGGAGAGTCATCTGAGCGGACTCCATATTGAAAAGTGGAAATTCAGCAACACCAGCTGGTGTTGCTGCTGTACCTACCTCTTACAACTTTATTTCGCAGATCTATCTTCCAAGACACGAGGATTCAGTTTATATCGAAAGAACATATAGATCATGATTATTATCACGCCCCTGACAAAATTGTTTAAATCTAATTGGTCAGATCTTGGTCACATGACGCCATGAAAAAAATGTATCATGTGAGAAAAATCCATATTGAGCGAGTAATTTATTGTCAGGTTCGACTTGCAGCCATGACAAAATTATTCTTAAACAAAAGGAAAGACATTTGACTAAGTTGTATGATATAGACCCCCACATATATACAGTTAGAGGTCTTCGACTGGATAAATTCGTTACACAGTTAGTTAGTGACCTGATACGGAAAAATAACTGTGTAACGAATAATACGATGCTATTGCCGTTTAAATGGCCTTAACACCGACAATTGAAGCATCACTTGAATTAGGTCGCTGCCTCGCCATTTGATTTCTTTGCGCATGACGTCAGCACATAAACACACAAAATTCTATTGTTTAAACGGCGATAGCATCGCATTAATCATGATCTATTTGTAAAATAATCCTCCGATAACTTAATCCTTGCGTTTTGGAGGATAGATCCGCGAAATAAAGTTGTAAGAGGTAGGTAAAGCAGCAACACCAGCTGGTGTCGCTGAATTCTCACTTTTCAATATGGAGTCCGCTCTGACTCTCCCCCGCACATGTCACAATATAAAAGCGGGGGTAAGAGCCAGAGGAATCTCGGATTATTTGAATCCCTGGTCCAATGATTACCTCAGTGATATAATTGCTGACCTGTTAAAAATGGAGGATAGGCTGTGGGTGGTACCTGATGCTAATATTTAGCAAGAATAAAGTTCAAATTCAAAATTTTAATCATGAATTTGGGATATGAATGGCTTACCTCTGGAAGTGTTGTCTCGTTTAACAGATCAAGGAGGGAAAACTTGAAATTGATTTGGAACATCCGCTTCGACTTCTCATCTACTGAACAGCTAGCTGTGTTTATAAGCATTTACAGACAACTGTTTATAAGACTGATTGTAGTCATTTTGTTTCAGCATATAACTTGTAGTTATTTTTAAGAAAAATGTATGAAATTAATTATCTAAGTAAGAATTTGTACATGAACTTCAAGCCTGTATTTTTATCTCTAGTGTTCATTATGGATGAAAGAAGCTAAAGAGCTCATACAGATTTGCGATGCTGCATTTCCACAAGACTTTAACCTCATAGAGCTGAGGAAGAAGATGAAATTTCCATTTGTTGTGGTGGAAGGACTAGATGCAACAGGTACACTGCACAAGGCATATAGATTGCTTCTCCATCATTGTAAAGTGTGGTGGGTGGGAGGGACCAGGCCTGGAGGTTATAAAACATTGACTGTACTCAAAATCAGCCATGTTTGTTTTGGGTACAACTCTGAGCAAGTTTCAAAACATACTCAAAAAATCTTGAGCATGTGCTCCATTTGAGTGTGAGAATGCATTTATAGTTTTATAATCTAGACTTTTGAGTTTGAGTGCAATTTAGAGCACCGAGTTTGAGTATGAAAACGTGCTCAAAAGGTTTTATAACCTCCAGGCCTGTAATATACGTATATTTTGGTCTTGCGGTAAGTGGGAATGGACAGCGTGACCTGACATTTTTGTCTCATTGTCACACTCTCCTTTCTGATACACTTGGTGGTTCATCTAAATCTATAGAGTTAGAGAGCTAGAAGGACCCCAGAGTTAGGTTCACATGGAGCTAGAAGGACCCCAGAGTTAGGTTCATGTGGAGCTAGAAGGACTCCAGAGTTAGGTTCACATGGGTTGACTGAATCTTGAAGGGGGGAGTGGGAATGTTAGATGCTGAAATCTGTTAGGTCTGACAAACTCTTTTGGCCTGGATCTTTTGGTTTTGTTGTAATGTTCATAATACGAGATTGGCCATCCATCGTCTATTTTCATTCTCGATGCTGGCATGTTGTGCCATACTCTCTTTCCTGTTACAGACATAAACTTATTTTGAATTCTCATTAGGATGTATTCTGAGACTTGATTAAATACCTTTTCATTATTTATTATTTTAAGCCTGTGGTTATATTAAAATATTTTCATTGCAAAGATAATTTTATGATCTTATCCTTTTGTGAACATAACGACAGCAGTGAAAATCAAATGGAATGACTGAACGAAACAGGAGGGGGTGGGGCACAATTTTGAAAAAAAAGTAAAAATTTCTTGAGAAACTGAATTTATATATATATATATATATATATATATATATATATATATTCTGCAAATAAAAGAAAAAAATATACAATATATTTATTACAAACTACTGAAGGAATATCATGCACTCCAGTCTTCGACGTTAACCGGTGGCCCGAGGCCAGTAAAATCGGGATCCGGCTTCTAATTTAAATAATTAACCCAGGAGTCTGGCGGGCCTGTAAATGTTTTATTGTATGTTTTGTATATATATTACAAATAAAGCGTGAGATTGACTCAGGCTTTGTCAGGACGTGAAATTTCGCATCGATAAACAATCAACCATGCTGCCTTTTCTGAAGTATTATACGGAGGCAAGGGCACTGGAAGTTAATGTAAATATATAGTATGTGCATGTATAAAAAATACATGCACATACTACATATTTACATATGTGCATGTATAAAAAATACATGCACATACTACATATTTACATTAACTTCCAGTGTCCGTGTAGGGAGGGGGCTCATCCGTGAAATTCCAAACCTCACAAGTGTATTTCGTAATCACAACCATCAGATCCAAATAAAAAAAACCGGTCGTACAAGGAGAAAAGAGAACGAAAATTCATGCCCCATTGGACCAAGAGTGGGCCTTTGCTAAGATTTAATTCTGGAGAAAACAAAATGTTTTGTACGTGGTGTATGCAAAACAAAGTAGAACATGAGCTGCTGATGTATCTGCGAGATTAATATGTTGAAAAACAAAATAAGATAATCCTTTTAACGTCAGTTGTTCTCTAATTATGATCATCTTGACCTGTATTTTCCTACAGTAGAATATACATGTATCTATAGTGTAGAATCAGCCTGCAGCACCTTGCAAATGACAAGTGGTCAAATTAGAAAAAACATTGGGCCTGTAAAATATTGTTCGGGCTTGCAGAATTATTATACTGGGAGGACCGAAGGGCCTGTGCTTCACAAAGTTTTTCGTGAAGACTGAATATGATTGTGTACATATTTTGTTTTTTGGAGAGAGAGGATGACATCGAGAGAGTTGCCTGAAGTCAATATATCATATATATATATATATATTACCTATATTTTAAACTCTGAAAATTTGACCTACATTATGTCTTGCAACGACTAATAAATTTTATAATTATTTTGTGTAGGTAAGACCACTTTGACAGAAATGCTAGAGAAAAAAATGGATGCTTGCAGATACTTCACCCCTCCCCCCGAGATACAGCATTTGAGGAAACACTTCGACGACCTCCCAGAAATCGTTAGAAGGGCCTACTACTCTGTTGGTAACTACATCGTTGCCATGGAGATAATGAAAACATGCCAGAGGCAGCCAGTCATCATGGACAGGTAAGTGATATTACTTGGACGTACACCAGGGGTTAATATACTTTGCGCGTGTTGAAAGGCTCTAATTGTAATTGAAAATTGACTGCTTTCCCCTAGAATTTTTAAAAGCAGTCATGGGCAGAATGCATCCACATTAGGCCACAGCATTTTTATTTCTTGGTTTACATATTTGCTGATCCTAATTTCTGGGGAAATGAAAAAAAATTTTTTTTTAAAATTCCGCCGATTCTATCCACCATATGCCAAACCAAAAAAAAAAAAATGCATTTTGTGAATTCATAGAAAATCCTAAATCGCAAACCTATTGATTTGTATTTGGTAATCACTAATCATTTTGTGAAATGTTGTTAATATTCTATATTTTTAGTCCCTTGGGGATCGGAGTTAGAATAGGTCCTCAGTACCCCTTTGCTTGTCTTAAAAGGTGACTAAATGGAGCGGTTCTTCGGATGAGACCGCAAAAACCGAGGTCCCGTGTCACAGCAGGTGTGACACGATAAAGATCCCTCCCTGCTCAAAGGCCATAAGCACCGAGCATAGGCCTAAATTTTGCATCCCTTCGTTGGCAGTGGTGACGTCTCCATATGAGTAAAATATTCTCAAGAGGGACGTTAAAACAATATTCAATTAAATAATCCTTATTTTTAAACAACTATTTAAAGAGATACATGTATGGCCACTGATGACAGTAACAATGGCCACTGATGACAGTAACAGAGCCTATATCATTCTTGTCAACGAAGTTAAAATGAATAGAAATTAACGTATTTGGGTGATATCCACCGGAGAAAGAAGTAAACATGTGATAAAATAACTTAAATGTGCATTGTTTTTCAAATAATGTGTTTGCATTATGCCCCTTACTTTTAAGTAAAAAATTTTTAATTACATGTATTGAAAATTTTTGTGCATATTCCTCAAGAAATCATTCGGTTTACTTACATAAATTTCAATTTTGAAAATACATGTGGGTATGAACTGCAACGCTTCACAGTGACATTGGCATACTTTATGTAGTGCAGAAAAAATTACCTGGTCTTTTCAATTTTTTCCCCAGAGTTGCAGCTCTGCAGCTTTAAGTCTTGATAGACTGAAAAAATTTAGGTGAAGAAGAATTGCCCCAAGGACACGACACAATATCAAGTGATTTCGTGTATTTGGGGTTGCAGTCTAGCATGTCTGCTGAGGGAGCCATGTACTTATGATGTTCTTGTGACATTGACTGGAAATTTCTAGCATAACATCCAGTTAAAGAGTTGTAAAGATTTACGAACTAAACATAGTTTTCTATGTTGATGCATTTCTAACATAAAATGCAGTTAAAGAGTTGTAAAGATTTATGAACTAAACACTGTTTTTTTTAATGTTCCTTTTAGGTATTGGCATAGCACTACTGCATATGGTATAGCCAATGAAACCAGTGTTGAGGACATGCCTGGGAAGGGCCACTGGGTTTATGAATGGCCAGATGACCTTCTGACTCCTGACCTTGTCCTTTTTCTGACAGTTAGTGAGGAAGTCAGAAAGCAAAGAATGGTGGGAAGAGGAGGGGAGAAAACTCTGGAGGAGAAGCACCTTGATAAAGATAAACTGTTTAGGGAGAGGTAAAGCTATAATATAGAGAGGTAGAGAGATTTTACAGCAGTGATAGAAAGGTTTGTTGGACTACATGCAGCAATGTTGTTCTTGACTGTAAAAAAGATTTTCTGACTGAATGATTATGAAAGTGTTATATATGTACTACACGTTATACTGTTTTTGCTCATTCAGAAAATGGTAAAGAAATAACAGTTACTACAGTGTTTTCAAGTTTTTTAATTAGTCATAATTTTTTTTGGGGGGGGGGGGGGACGAAAACAACCATTGGTTTTGATTCGCAAAATATGTCAGTTGATTATGTTTATTAATTCATGATCAGTTGCTTGGGAAATTGTTCCTCATATTAAAGAAACTTTCCAGATACGATGTATCACAAAAATAAATGAAATACACGTACAAGAATATGAAAATAGAAGATATATTGTATGAAGCAGAAACTGTAATATCATGCACAGGGGCTAAGCCCGTTTTGACCCGAAACTCATTGTAACCATAAATATAGACAATGAGTTTCGGGTCAAAACGGGCTTAGCCCCTGTGATATCATGCAGACAAGTCGTTCACCATTGAAAAAATACATCCATCACAATTCCCGCAAGATCATAATTGTACAATTTTAGCCAGGTGAAGTTATCTCCCCTGAAATATTTATCATGTTGATGAAATGTTGATTGTTACGATTGTAGATTATACTTGGCGTACAAACGGATGGTGAATCCTGGCTGTATAGAAATCGACGCCAGTGGCCCTGTGGATTCTGTAATCAGTGCAGCGGAAGCAGAGCTGTCTAAACATGGAATTCAGCTCAATATAGCTGCAAACATTTAAGACATTTTGAGAATCAAACTTTGTTTTAGCATATATAATGTATTAGAATGCAAAAATACATGTTGTGTACTGTTTGCTAAAAACATTTCACCTCATATAATTATTTTTGTCCACTGGTCATTTGGGCTATCAACTTTTAATGGTCAGTTGAGAACTTTTTACTGTCCCTTTGGACCAGTGGATAGAAAAATGACAAATTTATTAATAATGAAACATTTTCATGATTATTTATAATTGTATATTGCTTAATCAAACTAGCATTAAGAGCAGGTCTCAAAACATTGTAATCTTACTATTCTTATCTATACTTTTCATTTAAACTGTAGACATTGAATGGTGTCATCTTCTCTTTCTAGCTCACCTGAACTGAAAGCTCGAGAGGGCTTTTCTGATCACCTGTTGTCTGTCTGTCAAGTTTTTCATATTTTCGACTTCTTCTCCAGAACCAATGAACCATTTTCGACCAAACTTGGCTGAAAGCATCCTTTCGTAAAGGGGATTCAAGTTTGTTCAAATGAAGGGCAATACCCTTCTCCAAGGGGAGATTTCACAAAAATAATTTAAAAATCTCGAACCACTGGGCCAGAAAGATTGAAATCTACATGAAAGCTTCCTGACATAATGCAGATTCAAATTTGTTCAAATCGTGGCCCATGGGGTTAGAGTGGGGCCACCATAGGTGATCAAAATTTTACATAGAATGTATATGGAAAATTTCGACGAGAACCACTGGACCAGAAAGGTTAAAATATAAGTGAAAGCACCTGGCATAGTGCAGATTCAGGTTTGTTAAAATTTTGAATACATCTGGGAATATTTTAGGTGGGGCTTTCATATTTTGTGTATAGATTCTTTATTGCAAGACCTTGTACACAATGATGTTTGATCTTTTGACCTTAAAGTTTTACCTATGTCTACAAAGAAAAGCCCTAACCTATTCAATTTCTCCTGAATTGAAGGTAGGGCTTTCATACAATGTATATAGATTCTTAATGGAAAGAGCTTGTTATTTTTTGTTTCCCCATCTTCACAGCTGGTCCAGGATATCACCAGTATATCTCCAGTCTTGTTATTTAAGAAGTAGACGAAAGAGATCTTCGAACTGCAAACGAGCAAATTGTGATCACTCGTGTAGCTCTCCACCCAACCAAACAAATACTGGCAATATCCTGGATCAGTTGCTGGTTGTAGAGATGGTTTATATAGACCTGGGCCTCACTTCCTAAAACTTTGACCTTGATCATAAAATTGACCTGGTCTGTTCCTTGGCTTGTTACAACTTCGTTATCAGTACGATAATGGATTTCATTCATCTAAATTTTATTTTGCGGAAATTTTAACGCATCCAGTCTGGCATCTGTACCAGGAACTTTGATGTGTCTTGGGTGGCCGGGCACAATGTTATTTCATACACTGTTGTTAACATCTATGTGGTGTCTTTTTCTTTCGAGTTCACCAGGATATATCAAATCAGCATATGAATGAAAATGATTAACAGTTAAAACATCGTCAATATATCTAAATGTCGAGTTGATGGGCACAGCAGAATTTTTTAAAATAAATTCTGTCTTGGTGAGAATATAAAAACAGGTCAGGTACATGTAGTAAAGGAGCACAAGTCGTGCCAATGAAAATTCTAACATGCTAGGAAGACCTGATCACCAAACTACGTAAATATTGTGAACGAGGAACTCCAGCATCTTTTTAATATCAAATTCAGAGTACTTGTGTCTAGAATCAGAGTGGTACTTAACAAAGTTTTTATTTTGATGAATGATTAAAAAAACCAAACAAACATATAAGGGGCCGAGTGGTTAGAGCATCGCGTTCAAAATCACACGGCCTCTCGCCTCTGTCGGCGCGGATTCGAATCCTGCTCACGCTGGTAGGTGAGAAAGTTTCCCAGTTTACTTTTGGAAGGTCAGTGGTCTCTTCCCAGGTACATTGCATCTGGGTTCTCTCTTCCACCAATAAAAACTGGGCGCCACCAGATAACTGAAAAATTGTTGAGTGTGGCGGAAAACATCAATCAAAATATATAAATAATACATGATTCCAGAACCAAGATGGGGGGATTAGATGTTACAAATAAGCTTCTCGATAAGCAAGTATTGTCATGAGATGCATATTTAATTCGGCGAAATCCATGAACATCCAGGATCTCAAATCTGATAGAGAGGAACCAGAAACAACTGTTTACAATGTAGATTCAATACAGTAATTAGATATACTCAGGTAGTGTAGATTCAATACAATATTTAAGTATCCCTGAGTAGTGTAGATTTAATACTATATTTAAGTATCCTTGAGTAGTGCAGATTTAATACAATATTTAAGTATACTCGAGTAGTGTAGATTTAATACAATATTTAAGTATACTTGGGTAGTGTAGATTTAATACAATATTTAAGTATCCTCAAGTAGTGTAGATTTAATACAATATTTAAGTATCCTTGAGTAGTGTAGATTTAATACAATATTTAAGTATCCTTAAGTAGTGTAGATTTAATACAATATTTAAGTATACTCGGGTAGTGTAGATTTAATACAATATTTAAGTATCCTTAAGTAGTGTAGATTTAATACAATATTTAAGTATCCTTAAGTAGTGTAGATTTAATACAATATTTAAGTATCCTAAAGTAGTGTAGATTTAATACAATATTTAAGTATACTCGGGTAGTGTAGATTTAATACAATATTTAAGTATACTCGAGTAGTGTAGATTCAATGCAATATTTAAGTATACTTGAGTAGTGTAGATTCAATACAATATTTAAGTATCCTTGAGTAGTGCAGATTTAATACAATACTTAAGTATACTCGAGTAGTGTAGATTCAATGCAATATTTAAGTATACTCGGGTAGTGTAGATTTAATACAATATTTAAGTATCCTTGAGTAGTGTAGATTTAATACAATATTTAAGTATCCTCAAGTAGTCTTAATTCAATACAATATTTAAGTATACTCGGGTAGTGTAGATTCAATGCAATATTTAAGTATCCTTGAGTAGTGTAGATTTAATACTATATTTAAGTATCCTTGAGTAGTGTAGATTTAATACAATATTTAAGTATCCTTAAGTAGTGTAGATTTAATACAATATTTAAGTATACTCGAGTAGTGTAGATTTAATACAATATTTAAGTATACTCGGGTAGTGTAGATTCAATACAATATTTAAGTATCCTTGAGTAGTGTAGATTCAATACAATATTTAAGTATCCTTGAGTAGTGCAGATTTAATACAATACTTAAGTATACTCGAGTAGTGTAGATTCAATGCAATATTTAAGTATACTCGGGTAGTGTAGATTTAATACAATATTTAAGTATCCTTGAGTAGTGTAGATTTAATACAATATTCAAGTATCCTCAAGTAGTCTTAATTCAATACAATATTTAAGTATACTCGGGTAGTGTAGATTCAATGCAATATTTAAGTATCCTTGAGTAGTGTAGATTTAATACTATATTTAAGTATCCTTGAGTAGTGTAGATTTAATACAATATTTAAGTATCCTTAAGTAGTGTAGATTTAATACAATATTTAAGTATACTTGAGTAGTGTAGATTTAATACAATATTTAAGTATACTCGGGTAGTGTAGATTCAATACAATATTTAAGTATCCTTGAGTAGTGTAGATTCAATACAATATTTAAGTATCCTCAAGTAGTCTTAATTCAATACAATATTTAAGTATACTCGGGTAGTGTAGATTCAATACAATAATGAAGTATCCTCAAGTAGTCTTCCTCTTCATTCAAATTCGTTCAAACAATGACCATTAGTGCAAAGACAAGGCTGCAATAGGAGATTTAAGTTTTACAATCAAATCTGTCTAGGAAAGTTCCCTCCACATGATCTATATGATTATCTCATAATTCACAATGGCTAGCTCCTTATAATCAACATGGCTACAATCTGTCAAATTAACATGCAACCATCTTCATATAGTGTGGTCACTGTGGATTCTAAATCAAACCATGATAGGCCACAATAGGAGTGTGAAAAAAAAACATGACAATTTGTCTAAACAATATGCAAGCAACCTGAAACATGCACCTTGTTGATCTTGGTTTATTGTTGTGATGTGAAGTTGCGGTTTCACTTTAATATCACATCTTAACACGAGAGTCCACCCAACACACCATGACACACATTTATTCACTACAGCATTACACATAATTATAGACATGTAAAGGTATATTTGATAAAAGATTATCTAAACTGTAATGTAATCTGCAGTTTTCAGTAAAATGAACAGTATTCACTTTCACAACAATCTATTGCAAGAAGATTGTTTCATCCTTGCGTTTTTTCTGTACCACTGTGCCAGGTTTATTTTGAGCATCAGGGTGATTAGCCAGCTCTGGCGGACAGACAGATACAGGACTTAACAGGATTGTCTGCTTCAGGTCATACAGCACGGAGGCATCATGATCTGGGCTCACGAATGTTATGGCGACACCAGTCTTCCCAGCTCGTCCAGTACGACCAATACGATGGGTGTAATCTGACAAGTCACAAAACAAATAGCTACATGTACCAAAGAGTCACTTAAGTATAAGATTCTCACAATTTGACATTAAAAATGACTGAGAAATCTTGCCAAAATGTGCTCATAACATGAAATATAGGTAATGTACAGTGTGAAAAATTACCAAGAAGACAAAAGATATTCTTACCCTCGATGGATTTAGCCATGTCGTAATTTATAACCACGGAAACGTCCTTGATGTCAATACCACGACCGGCGACATCTGTAGCCACTAGGATGTCTTTGGTTCCACCCTTCAGACTGGCCAGAGCAAACTCTCTCTGCTCCTGCCCTTTACCTCCATGTAATGTGCAAGCATTGTACTGAAAAAGGACATTGATTTTTAACTAACCGGACAATTTGTATATGAGAATTCTGAGATATAAACAAGAGGTACTGTGAGCAATGCTCACTAAGAATACCCCCCGCTTACCCCAATCTCCCAAAGGGTGTTGGTAATAGGTATAAACTACCTCTTTTCTGAGTGTAAAAAACAAATGGCATGACAAACCGAACCATATTGCTACTTCGATGTCCAGTGCGCGTGACCTTTGACCTTTTGACCCCAAAATCGATAGGGAACATCTTCATCCCATGAGTAGTCCATATGTATGATATGGTGACTGTAGGTGGAAAGGAAAACACTTTAGAGCCAGGAAACCCTATTGCTACTTCGATGTTCAGTGCGCTTGACCTTTGACCTTTTGACCCCAAAATCAATAGGGAACATCTTCATCCCATGGGTAGTCCATATGTGTGATATGGTGACGGTAGGTGGAAAGGAAAACACTTTATAGCCCGGAAACCATATTGCTACTTCGATGTCCAGTGCGCTTGACCTTTGACCTTTTGACCCCAAAATCGATAGGGAACACCTTCATCCCATGGGTAGTCCATATGTATGATATGGTGATTGTAGGTGAAAAGGATAACACTTTAGAGCCCGGAAACCATATTGCTACTTCGATGTCCAGTGCGCTTGACCTTTGACCTTTTGACCCCAAAATCGATAGGGAACATCTTCATCCCATGGGTAGTCCATATGTATGATATGGTGATTGTAGGTGAAAAGGATAATGCTTTAGAGCCTGGAAACCATTGCGTCTACAGACGGACGGACGGACAACCCGATACTTGTTGCGGGGGGTATAATAACAGAGATAAAGGATAGAAAAGTTTAATGAGATTTCCAGCAGCTGTCTTTCAGTGGCAGATCTGAAAAAAAAATTTCAAATGGGAGGGGGGGGGTGTCATTGCAAGCCTATATGGTACCATTACCACTCTATAAAAGAAGGAAGCGTGTGGTTGCAAACTTCATAAATGGCAGAAAATGACCATTCCCCCCCCCTCCCCCCAAAAGTTTCAAGAGGGGGATGCAATCCCTGGGGTTCCTTCTCTGGATCTGCCACTGTTTAGTGTGTATTTCTTAGTGAAAACTATTAACACCTAAAAACTTAAGGACAAGCATTCACAACCCACAACCTACCCCCATTTTTTCCAAAGACTTTGCCAGCACATCTGCTCCTTTCTTCTGGTTCACAAAGATAATAATAGGAGGATCGATTCCTTGTTCCAGGATATGTACCAACTTCTTCCTGAATATCATCAATTCAAATTCAGTTTTCATCCAACATTTCCACATATGCATTTTTTTTTATCACCCAGCAATATATGCATTTCAACAATATTTTGAAAGATTATTCTCATAAGAATTCTCTTGAAATAAGTGTTAATTTTTTTGAATTGGGAATTTCTTAAGAGTAAAATGAATAATATTTGACTATGGACCTAAGAGATGACTCTTGTTGACTATAAATGAGTACACATTTTACCAAAATCATATGGCATACCTCTTTTCTGCTGAGGACACCATGTAGACGATCTGTTCTGTCCTCTCCGTGGGTTTGCCTACAGATCCTATGTACACCATAGCAGGCCTACGCAGATAGGACCTGGCCAGTCTCTCCACAGCGGGGGGCATTGTAGCCGTGAACATGACAGTCTGAAAAACATTGCATCTCCATATAAGAGCACAACCATTATCATGTCTGCAACAACATTATGTACATTTCTATTTGTATAGTTCCGTGGGGATCCGGGTTAGAACAGATCCTCAGCACCCCTTGCTTGTCGTAAGAGGCAACTAAATGGGGTGGTCCTTCAGATGAGACCGCAAAAACGGGTCCCGTGTCACAGAAGGTGTGGCACGATAAAGATCCCTCCCTGCTCAAAGACCATAAGCGCCGAGCATAAAGTTTGCTGCCTTTCACTGGCATTGGTAACGTCTCCATATGAGTGAAATATTCTCAAGAGGAACGTTAAACAATATTCAATCAATCAATCTATATGTATGAATGAATGTAACTTTTCCTTTTATTGTTCAATAAAAATGAAATATTCTTATATTATATTGTATTTTGACTCGAGATTAAAAGAATGTAAATGTATATATTGTCCTTCAGGCACTACTTTCCTCCTTCCCTGTACAGACTCTAACTGGTTATATACTGTATGAACAACACATTGTTCTATTAAATAACCTTTGATCAAGCCTTCAGCTGAAACAAATAGCAGGACGGGTAATCTTAGTGGTTCAGTAGAGCTCATATCATCATTAGTTCTTTAAAACTGGGTAAATTTAAAATTATCCACTGTACTAAAGCAACTAAAGCATGCTTTGGACAAATTTTGAATAGAAGGAATCATTTGGACAAAAATTACAATGAACAAATATTTCCCTGTATGCTGTATTCATTAAGACAAGATAAGTTAAGAAAAATGCACGAAAATTCAAATTAGATGCAAGATAATTTGGATTAAATGCAATGTAATTTTGAATAGATTCAAGACGATTTAAAAACGTACACTGAGAAGGACGGTCAATTTCAGACCAAAAAAATCACGATGTCAGTATTTTTATTTGCAAGTTGAAATAGGTCGGTTAAAAATAGTAATGAAATGATTTACGTTAAGTTCACTCTTATTTTTTAATTTTCACATTCCATTTTTCACTTTTTTAATGTTTAGCCTGTGATGTCATTGTATGATAACCTCAAGAACGCGCTGCAGATGTACACATTACATGTACAGATAAATATGATTACAACTATACCATGCTCTTTCCCAAACAACATAGGTTCATGTAGGACCTCCCCATCCATGAAGTCTTGAGCATTCAAACCTGCCGAAAAACCCTGATAAGCATGGCATATCAAATTTCTCTCATACCTGACGATACTTTTTCTTTGAACTGAAATTCAGTAACATTTTCGAATCATCTTCAGCGTCATCTGTGTCCGGTTTCTGGTTTGAGACTGGTAAATATTCTAGAATTTTCTGCACATCTGGTTCAAAACCCATGTCAATCATTCTGTCGGCTTCATCCATTACTACATAGGTACACTGGGCCAGAACCAGGTACCGGTTCTCCAGAACATCAATCAAACGACCGGGTGTAGCTATCACAATCTAAAAGGTGTCGGAACATTAAAAAAGTATGATATGCATGTATCTAAATATACTTGTCTTATCAAACAAAATCCTCTTACTACATGTGATATTGGGTCTTTCAAATCTACATTTCGTGGAACCTTGCGTATAGCAAGCTTTAAAAACATGTTTCCTTCTAATGCATTTTAAAACGAGTGAAATTTCACGATGAATAACAAAATATTTCTGAAGAGGAAAAACTCTGTATTGTTAGAATGGTTTCTTTTGTATTTGATGTCAATGTTAATTCTTTATGACTGATCGCGTCTTAGCTACCTCGCATCCTTGTCGTAACTTAAATCCCTGCTCCTCCCTCGAGATACCTCCTATAATGGCCACAGTTCGGATGTTTAGGTGCTCACCAAATTTGATGGTCTCCTCCTCAATCTGCTGGGCCAACTCACGAGTTGGGGCCAAGATTATAGCATATGGGCCTTGGTCATTGTCATCAAATCTGGAGGATAATAAAAAAATTGATTAATAATATTCAGATCTTCATTTTACTTGTATTTCATTTCTGGTTTGCAGACAGTGAATGCGTATGAAATTCAGTATTGAAAAATGATGGAGCATATCATAGTCCCGTGCGTTTTCCTAGTTACCAGTTGTTCCGTAAATCATAACATACTGAAAAGGTGGAGCCTCTTAATGTACAATAACTTCTAACATCAAGAAGTAATTGTACAGGTAAAGACAAACAGCTCACCTCTCTTATGAATTCAGGATTACCAAGATAAACAACTCACCTCTCTAATCAATTCCGAATTCTACTGAGATAAACATCTCACCTCCACAATCAACTCAGAATTCTACCGAGATAAACATCTCACCTCTCTAATAAATTTAGAATTCTACTGAGATAAACATCTCACCTCTACAATCAATTCAGAATTCTACCGAGATAAACATCTCACCTCCACAACCAATTCAGAATTCTACTGAGATAAACATCTCACCTCTACAATCAATTCAGAATTCTACTGAGATAAACAACTCGCCTCTCTAATCAATTCAGAATTCTACCGAGATAAACATCTCACCTCTCTAATCATTTCCGAATTCTACTGAGATAATCATCTCACCTCTTTAATCAATTCAGAATTCTAACAAGATAAACATCTCACCTCTCTGATCTATTTAGAATTCTACTGAGATAAACATCTCACCTCCACAATCAATTCAGAATTCTACTGAGATAAACAACTCGCCTCTCTAATCAATTCAGAATTCTACTGAGATAAACATCTCACCTCTCTAATCATTTCCGAATTCTGCTGAGATAATCATCTCACCTCTCTAATCAATTCAGAATTCTACCAAGATAAACATCTCACCTCTCTGATCTATTTAGAATTCTACTGAGATAAACATCTCACCTCCACAATCAATTCAGAATTCTACCGAGATAAACATCTCACCTCTCTAATCATTTCCGAATTCTACTGAGATAAACATCTCACCTCCACAATCAATTCAGAATTCTACTGAGATAAACATCTCACTTCACTAATCAATTTAGAATTATACTGAGATAAACACATCACCTCTACAATCAATTCAGAATTCTACAGAGATAAACAACTCACCTCTCTAATCAATTTAGAATTCTACTGAGATAAACATCTCACCTCTACAATCAATTCAGAATTCTACTGAGATAATCATCTCACCTCTCTCATCATTTCCGAATTCTACTGAGATAAACATCTCACCTCTCTAATCAATACAGAATTACCAAGATAATCATCTCACCTCTCTAATTTTGGGAGTGAGGTAATCCACTTCAGTAGAGGCAGTAAGAAGGCTGCCGTTTTCCCGCTGCCAGTCTCGGCTACTCCGATTATGTCCCGATTCTGTAGACCAATAGGTATGGCTTGTCGCTGAATTGGTGTCGGTTCCTGTCAAATTAGATCTTTGTTATTAATAGGAATTTTCAGCAGATAATTGTTCAATTTCATATTCATTTCAATACTGCCTCCCTACACTCTCAAAAGGTTTCTCTTCTCATGTTTTCTCGCGCTTACTAAGTTATTTTGAGTTTCCTTTTTGTATTTTTTTCTCTCGTTTCACTGTGATTTTGAAGGTCAAGGCCATAGCCACACTTACTAAAATGCTTTAAAACATCAGCGTTTAGCAGCAAAGTAACAAGATCCATAATGAAAAGGTTAACGAAGGAAGAGTTGACTCAAACATAGTTTGTTTTGAAACAATTTCTATTAAGAACAGTTTATTATCGTAATTCTGTAGAAACCCATTGGATTACTTTTATGACAATTTTCACTAACCCAGACAAATTTTAACTAGCCTTGGACGTCAGGCTAGTGAGTTTTTGTGACGGCTGCTTTTGAGATTTAATTCATTTTCACTACACGATTCAATATCATTTATGTAGTCCCACCTATGGGCTTGATTTGGACCAGGAATTTTCAAGTGTTGGCAGAGACGTCTTATTTATTATAATCAGACACTGCCATGCAGTCTCTCTGCTTGATATTCAGGAGGATGACATTTTTAAAATTTACTGCCTTTTTCAATGTATCGTACTTGAAGTCATTCCAAGGGGCTTCAACCCCTGACCACAAGTCATTCCAAGGGGCTTCCACCCCTGACCACAAGTCATTCCAAGGGGCTTCCACCCCTGACCACAAGTCATTCCAAGGGGCTTCAACCCCTGACCACAAGTCATTCCAAGGGGCTTCCACCCCTGACCACAAGTCATTCCAAGGGGCTTCAACCCCTGACCACATGTCATTCCATGGGGTTTCAACCCCTGACCACAAGTTTCACAATTTCAACAAAAACCCTTTTCTCTTTACTATACAGTCAGTTTAGTTGAATAATATGAACCAAATACCCCCCGGCCCCAAGCACTGGAATCCCTGACCCAGGGGCCATGCATTTCACAGTTTTGGTACAGACTTTTCTGTTCATTATCATTATGGGGTATGCACTCAGTTTTGTTTTTCCATTAACAGGCTATGTAAGACATAAAGCCTGCCCATTTCACTAAAACCCCTGACTCAGAGATCATGAATTTCACAATTTTGGTCGATGCCTCTTTGCACATCAAGGACTATACACACAGTCTGCTTGATGTCTCCGAGTAGAGAGAGATTTTTGAAGGTTGTATAATTTTTTAGGTTTCTGCCTTGTCCCTTGATTTTGAGGGGGAGGAAATGTATTAGAAGCCATGAAATTCACAATGTTTGTTTCCTTTCACCGATTAATGATATAGGCCAATTTTATGAGAAAATTGAGTCAGTTAAAAAATTCTCTAAGTCATGACAGACAAAACAGATTGTAATGGGTAGCCCGAGAAACTCAGGTGAGCTAAACCTCCTGCAGTCAGACACCTTACATATATATTAAAAAAAAAGACAACCACAAACCTTGTAGCCAACTTTTTCAATAACATCCAGAATCTCTTTAGGAAGGAGGTCCGATTCTTTCCAGGATCGGAAGGGGTTAGGTATCCTCCCTCCCTTACACGAGATGTTGTAATCCTCCTTAAAGATTCTCCAGTCTCTCTCGGTCATATCTTCCAAACCTTTGTCGGACCAGTGACGATCATCCCACTTCTGCTTAGCCTCTTTCTTAGCAAGATTTTTCTGATGCTTCCTGCAAGTGATCACAGCACATACAGAATACATGTAGAAATCACATACCACATACATGTACATGTAGTAATCACACAGCACATACATGTAGTAATCACACAACACATACATGTAGTAATCACACAGCACATACATGTAGTAATCACACAACACATACATGTAGTAATCACACAACACATACATGTAGTAATCACACAACACATACATGTAGTAATCACACAACACATACATGTAGTAATCACACAACACATACATGTAGTAATCACACAACACATACATGTAGTAATCACATAGCACATACATGTACATGTAGTAATCACACAACACATACATGTAGTAATCACACAACACATACATGTAGTAATCACACAACACATACATGTAGTAATCACACAGCACATACATGTAGTAATCACACAACACATACATGTAGTAATCACACAGCATGTACATGTAGTAATCACACAACACATACATGTAGTAATCACACAGCACATACATGTAGTAATCACACAGCATGTACATGTAGTAATCACACAACACATACATGTAGTAATCACACAACACATACATGTAGTAATCACACAGCATGTACATGTAGTAATCACACAACACATACATGTAGTAATCACACAACACATACATGTAGTAATCACATAGCACATACATGTACATGTAGTAATCACACAGCACATACATGTAGTAATCACACAACACATACATGTAGTAATCACACAGCACATACATGTAGTAATCACACAACACATACATGTAGTAATCACACAGCATGTACATGTAGTAATCACACAACACATACATGTAGTAATCACACAGCACATACATGTAGTAATCACACAGCATGTACATGTAGTAATCACACAACACATACATGTAGTAATCACACAGCATGTACATGTAGTAATCACACAACACATACATGTAGTAATCACACAACACATACATGTAGTAATCACACAGCATGTACATGTAGTAATCACACAACACATACATGTAGTAATCACACAACACGTACATGTAGTAATCACACAGCATGTACATGTAGTAATCACACAACACATACATGTAGTAATCACACAACACATACATGTAGTAATCACACAACACATACATGTAGTAATCACACAACACATACATGTAGTAATCACATAACACATACATGTAGTAATCACATAACACATACATGTAGTAATCACATAGCACATACATGTAGTAATCACACAACACATACATGTAGTAATCACACAACACATACATGTAGTAATCACACAACACATACATGTAGTAATCACACAACACATACATGTAGTAATCACACAACACATACATGTAGTAATCACACAGCACATACATGTAGTAATCACACAACACATACATGTAGTTATCACACAACACATACATGTAGTAATCACACAACACATACATGTAGTAATCACACAACACATACATGTAGTAATCACACAACACATACATGTAGTAATCACACAACACATACATGTAGTAATCACACAACACACACATGTAGTAATCACACAACACACACATGTAGTAATCACACAACACACACATGTAGTAATCACACAACACATACATGTAGTAATCACACAACACATACATGTAGTAATCACACAACACATACATGTAGTAATCACACAACACATACATGTAGTAATCACATAGCACATACATGTAGTATTCACAAAACACATACATGTAGTAATCACATAGCACATACATGTAGTAATCACACAACACATACATGTAGTAATCACACAACACATACATGTAGTAATCACACAACACATACATGTAGTAATCACATAGCACATACATGTAGTAATCACACAACACATACATGTAGTAATCACACAACACATACATGTAGTAATCACACAGCACATACATGTAGTAATCACACAACACATACATGTAGTAATCACATAACACATACATGTAGTAATCACACAGCACATACATGTAGTAATCACACAACACATACATGTAGTAATCACACAACACATACATGTAGTAATCACACAACACATACATGTAGTAATCACACAACACATACATGTAGTAATCACACAACACATACATGTAGTAATCACACAACACACACATGTAGTAATCACACAGCACATACATGTAGTAATCACACAGCACGTACATGTAGTAATCACACAACACATACATGTAGTAATCACACAACACATACATGTAGTAATCACACAACACATACATGTAGTTATCACACAACACACACATGTAGTAATCACACAACACATACATGTAGTTATCACATAACACATACATGTAGTAATCACACAGCACATACATGTAGTAATCACACAGCACATACATGTAGTTATCACAAAACACATACATGTAGTAATCACACAACACATACATGTAGTAATCACACAACACATACATATAGTAATCACACAACACATACATGTAGTAATCACACAACACATACATGTAATAATCACACAACACATACATGTAGTTATCACACAACACACACATGTAGTAATCACACAACACATACATGTAGTAATCACACAGCACATACATGTAGTAATCACACAACACATACATGTAGTAATCACACAACATATACATGTAGTAATCACATAACACATACATGTAGTAATCACATAGCACATACATGTAGTAATCACACAACACATACATGTAGTAATCACACAACACATACATGTAGTAATCACACAACACATACATGTAGTAATCACACAGCACGTACATGTAGTAATCACACAACACATACATGTAGTAATCACATAGCACATACATGTAGTAATCACACAGCACGTACATGTAGTAATCACACAACACATACATGTAGTAATCACACAACACATACATGTAGTAATCACACAACACATACATGTAGTAATCACACAGCACATACATGTAGTAATCACACAACACATACATGTAGTAATCACACAACACACACATGTAGTAATCACATAACACATACATGTAGTAATCACATAGCACATACATGTAGTAATCACACAGCATGTACATGTAGTTATCACACAACACATACATGTAGTAATCACATAACACATACATGTAGTAATCACACAGCACATACATGTAGTTTTTATTGGTGGAAGAGGGAACACAAATATAATGTACTTGGGAAGAGACCACCGACCCTCCGAAAGTAAACTGGGAAACTTTCTCACTTACTGGCGCAAGCAGGATTCGAACCTGCGCCAACCAGAGGTGAGAGACCGTGTGATTTTGAGTGCGATGCTCTAACTACTCGGCCACGGAGCCCCCCCCCCCCCCCCCCCCCACAGACATTCTATAAACATTCTACACAGTAACATTCTTACTTTTCTTGTTCCTTTTCTTCAGCTGTACGTCTCTTCTCCAGAAGGTCTCCATAAAACATTGACTGATCTTTTTTCTGTGCCTAATGAATAGGATTGTATAAAATAAACATTTGGGTGATAAAATTTTCATATCGTTGTTCAATATTTTTTTCATCAATTAATGATGGGACCTTAAAAGATTTAATCAAACATCAATTAATGGGTAATTTCTGGTTCTGATTATTGATGAAAATATTCCTTAATTAAAGTTGCTATTCAATTTTAAAATAAAAAGAATAAACTAGGGCTGTCCTAAGATAATTGAAATGTAATATCCATTTACCACTGTAGCTTCTGAATAATGTACAGTCTGTATGTTTGACCCAATAGTTACTGTGATATCTATTCCTGTGGTATGTCTGACTCAATAGTTACTGTGATATCTATTCCTGTAGTGTGTCTGACCCAATAGTTACTGTGATATCTATTCCTGTAGTGTGTCTGACTCAATAGTTACTGTGATATCTATTCCTGTAGTGTGTCTGACTCAATAGTTACTATGATATCTATTCCTGTAGTGTGTCTGACTCAATAGTTACTGTGATATCTATTCCTGTAGTGTGTCTGACTCAATCGTTAGTGTGATATCTATTCCTGTAGTGTGTCTGACCCAATAGTTACTGTGATATCTATTCCTGTAGTGTGTCTGACTCAATAATTACTGTGATATCTATTCCTGTAGTGTGTCTGACTCAATAATTACTGTGATATCTATTCCTGTAGTGTGTCTGACTCAATAGTTACTGTGATATCTATTCCTGTAGTGTGTCTGACTCAATAATTACTGTGATATCTATTCCTGTAGTGTGTCTGACTCAATAGTTACTGTGATATCTATTCCTGGTGTGTCTGACTCTATAGTTACTGTGATATCTATTCCTGTAGTGTGTCTGACTCAATAGTTACTGTGATATCTATTCCTGTAGTGTGTCTGACTCAATAGTTACTGTGATATCTATTCCTGTAGTGTGTCTGACCCAATAGTTACTGTGATATCTATTCCTGTAGTGTGTCTGACTGAATAGTTACTGTGATATCTATTGCTGTAGTGTCTGACTCAATAGTTACTGTGATATCTATTCCTGTAGTGTGTCTGACTCAATAGTTACTGTGATATCTATTCCTGTAGTGTGTCTGACTCAATAGTTACTGTGATATCTATTCCTGTAGTGTGTCTGACTCAATAGTTACTGTGATATCTATTCCTGTAGTGTGTCTGACTCAATAGTTACTGTGATATCTATTCCTGTAGTGTGTCTGACTCAATAGTTACTGTGATATCTATTGCTGTAGTGTGTCTGACTCAATAGTTACTGTGATATCTATTCCTGTAGTGTGTCTGACTCAATAGTTACTGTGATATCTATTCCTGTAGTGTGTCTGACTCTATAGTTACTGTGATATCTATTCCTGTAGTGTCTGACTCAATAGTTACTGTGATATCTATTCCTGTAGTGTCTGACTCAATAGTTACTGTGATATCTATTCCTATAGTGTGTCTGACTCAATAGTTACCTTGATATCTATTCCCGCTATATGTCCTCTACCAAAGAACTGGACGGCATGCTTATCTTTGTACAATACATTGTAATCTTGCGATGTGTCATCGCCAGCATCCCAGTCAAAAACAAACTTCCTGTCGTTTAAACGGCGAATTCGACGCTTCTTCTTCATTATTCCGAGATATCTCTCCTGTAACATAAATCCAAGCCATTCTGTATAAGCACTGAAAGGTGGGTTGTTGAATGAAAATGATTTTTTTTTCCAGTATGTGCAATAAAACCAAAAGAAGTCAACCATTTCAAAATAACATCAATGCTCCATACTCATCTACAGTATTCACAGATTAGCATTTTAACTCACTCATCCTTTACTAGATTTGACTGACCTTCTGACTCAAGATGAAATGTAAATCTATTAATACTTAATTCTTACTCATAAAATTATCAAAAATAAAAGTTTTGATAATTGATTTAGATTTTTCCTAACGGAATATTCAGAAATGTTTGGACACTGACAAATCAAAGCTATAATCAGCCATTATTTTGAATTTTACTATTGTAGCTTGGTTTATAATTGGTGAAGTACTTGTCTCTTTTTTTTAATAAACCAAACATGATTTTTACCACCACATTGGACAGGCTACGTTTTACATTTATCCATGATAAGAGTAGACATATTTTGTTCTATCACATTAAAACAATCTCATTTATGGAAATTTTCACAGGCATTAAAATTTCGTAGTTTTGGCAAAATATTATTTATCAGTACATGGATTTTTAAATTCCTGTGAGGATCTGGATTAGAATAGGCCCTCAATACCACTTGCTTGCTGTAAGAGGTGGCTAAATGGGATGGTCCTTTGGATGAAACCACAAAAACTGAGGCCCCGTGTCACAAAAGGTGTGGCACGATATAGATCCCTCCCCGCTCAATGGCCGTAAGAGCTGAGCATAGGCCTAAATTTTGCACCCTTCACTGGCAATGGTGACGTCTCCATACAAGTAAAAAATTCTCGAGTGGGATGTTAAACAATATACAACCAGGCTTGGAGGTTATAAAACTTTTTTGAGCACGTTTTCATACTCAAACTCTGTGCTCTAAATTGTAATCATAATCAAAAGTGAAGGTTATAAAACTTTAATAAAATCATTCTCGCACTCAAATGGAGTACATTCTCAAGGTTTTTCGAGTATGTTTCAAAGCTTGCTCAGAGTTATACTCAAAACAAAAATGACTAAGTTTGAGTCTGAGTATGGTAAAAGTTTAATAATCTTTGTAGAATCACTGATAAGAAATTGAACTTTATCTCTGTTACCTTGATCGCAGCCTGTTCCTTCTCCTTATCTTTGGATTCTATGACACTGTTTTTCTCTCCCTCCTCTCTTTCTCTCTCTCTTTCTCTCCTATCTCTATCACGACGATCTCTGTCTCGTCTGTCTCTGCTATATCTATCATCTGTATAACAAAACAAATATCAACTGGATAAAAAGGCAATAAAACAAATATCAACTGTACAAGAAGTCAATGAAACAAATATCAACAGGACAAGAGGTCGATAAAACAAATATTAACTGGTCAAGAGGTAAAATTAAACAAATATCAACAGGACAAGAGGTCAATAAAACAAATATTAACTGCACAAGAGGTCAATAAAACAAATATCAACTGGTCAAGAGGTAAAATTAAACAAATATCAACAGGACAAGAGGTCAATAAAACAAATATTAACTGCACAAGAGGTCAATAAAACAAATATTAACTGGTCAAGAGGTAAAATTAAACAAATATCAACAGGACAAGAGGTAAAAAAAACAAATATTAACAGGACAAGAGGTCAATAAAACCAAAATCGACTAGTATACAAAAAGTCAATAAAAAGATCATGAGAAATGAAAACTTTGTGTACTTCAATAGATATGGTGTGGATATTTGTAAAATAGTCTGTACAGGCTACATTACCATGCTTACTGCTAAAATGTACATCTGTCAAAAAATGTCCCACTACATCCATATCAATACATTCTGATCCAAAAGTATATCTTCATAACGTCAAAAAAAATTCCCTCTAGATTTTTATAAAATTCATATATTTCATGTATTTATGTTTTTCATACCTAGACACTTAAATCTATATATTTTTGAGGACCGATTTGCTGAAGTTAAGTCACAACATCTGACAAATAATATCAAGGACAACCACAGTTGTATTAACAATCAATAAAAGACAAAGATGCTGTATAAAAATCATCAACAGACATTGTTTGAGCTGTCACAGTGTCCGAAGCACTGCGGTGGTCTAGAGGTTAGAACGTTCGCCCCGCATGTGGAAGGCCAGGGTTCAAATCCTGGCCACGACAGACCTAAGTCGTTAAAACAGCTAGTGACAGTTCCATCGTCAAACGCTCGGCATCAGGTGTAAATGTCACGGGTCCTTGGAGATAACCTTAAAAACGGATGCCCTGTGTCACAGTAAGTGTGGTACGCTTAAGAACCCTCACTGCTCAATGGCCATAAGCGCCGAGCATAGGCCTAAATTTGAAGCCCTTCATCGGTCTTGGTGATGTCTCCATATGAGTGAATGATTCTCGAGAGAGAGATGTTAAACAAGATACAATCAATCAATCAATCAGTGTCTGAAACATGTCCCACTGTCAGACAGATAGTCAAAAGTTTAAGTCTTGTATCAGAAATTTCTCGATCCAAAATAACCTCAGTAAAACCACATATTTTCATCAGGTCAAATTGTGTTTTGTGAAAAAGTAAATTTACTTTCCTGATTGAGTTTCTGAGATTACAACTTCTTTCTTCGAGTTATCTTTCTTTTGTAATTCACTTTCAAATATATGTAAATTCAATCTCACATATACCACTAAATTGAACGATATTAAAAATTTCCTGAACACCACTAATTCTACTAATATTGGTGTGTTTATATCACAAAATTAATCAAATAGGACTCCGGAAAATCAATTCTTCACTACACATCTTTGTCCTTCTCTATGCCTCACCCTCTCTGCCCTGATGGAGGAACTCGAGTTGTTTCTTTTTCTCCTCCTCTTGTTTTTTCCTCTGTTCCTCTACTGCTTCCTGTCGTCTCTTCAATGCCTCAGCTGCTCTCTCTTCCTTGGTCAAAAACTTGGGCTGTAGAGCAAAACAGAAATAATGTCACCAAATGCAACTTTCCAACCCGTTATCTTGTTTCCTATGTTTAAATTCACAGGTTTAATTCATTATTATTTCTGCAAAGTTAATTTGAAATTCAAAATGATTTTCTTCCAACACTGTATTATACACAAATTTCATTTACCGTATTTTGCCGAATATAATACGCAGTGGTGTTTAATACGCACCCCCCACTTTGAGCCTAAAAGTTGGTGAAAAAACGCACTTCGGGTGTATAATACGCAGCAAAAATTTTGACCAAGCGGTAATCTTTATTTTATACTAGGTGTTAATTTTCACTTAATATTTTTGCAGAAATAATGAATTCTAAACAACGCACAATAATTTGCAAACTTTTTGAGATGAGGTCTACATCGCGGTAATCTTCAATGAGAATCTTCAGGGAAATATCAACCCGGACAAGCCTGTTCATTTCAGCAAAGCACGAGATTTTGTAGCATTAAAGTCTTAACTGACTCGATATTTCCTTTGTTGAAACTTAAAATCAATCAAATAGCCAATGTTATAAAAATAAAATTAAACAATTAAACTATCGCTTATTTTACTGTAATCAACACACCATGGTAGGTACAAAGATGCAAATTATCAACTCCTCGTTAACTACGATGACTATTAAAATGTGTAAAAAAAAATTTTGTTAGGTATTTCTTTACCCGGAGGGGGTATCTAACAAAAGCAGTGTACACAACAATGGCTTCGTAAAACACACGCTTTTACGCAAGAATAGTTATTTAAAAGATTCAAATAAGTATTTCATTAAAAATTAGGCCTATTCATAAAACTTACAGTAAACAAACTTTTAGCAAGTGACAAAATTATTTTCCAACAATTTTAGCACGTGTCAAGGCATTATTATGTACACATGCTTTCAATAATGGCGGCATGCGATGTAATGAATAGTCAGATCCAATGCAATTTGATTGGCTGTTTGTTTCATGATAATTGAATTATTTAGATATTGTAAGTATATATATCACATTTTCTGCAATTTTACGTTTCTGTAGTAATTTTCTTGAGGTCGAATTTTCTAGTTAATAAATAGGTGAACGTGAAAAGGCGTACAGTATCCGAAGCCTTGGTCTTTGAGTGAAATATTACACTACTTAATCGCCGAGTTTCATCTGGAAAAAAAGGTCAAAAACCTATTGTGGTATATAATACGCACCCCTTTCTGGCACAAAAATATTCTCTAAAAAAAGTGCGTATTATATTCGGCAAAATACGGTATTTACCATACTACAGCGACGTGTCTGTTTTGTTTTCTTCATGTATTTTTTAAAAATTTTGTGTAATCATGAATTTGGTAATCATGGTATATCTTGATGTACATGTACAGGAGACGGTTGTATCTATTCTTGAAAATCAATTCATGCAAGCTTTAAAAAGTTTATAAAGTGAAGAATGATCCATTTCCATTAGGTTATACTTGTTTAACAAATATCTACATGACATAATCTACCTTTGCTATTGAGAATGTACTATCTAACACAATCTAATTAAAATCAGACTTCTTAAATCTGCCCCATAAACTTATGTAGAGCATGCAGCACAAATCTAAGATGTCTGATTTTAATTAGATTGCCCTTTAACTTCACAACTATTGCTATATCTAGTAATACCACCACTGTATGATCCACCACTCCTTACACTGACTCTATTGTAAGTAATACCACCACTGTGTGATCCACCACTCCTTACACTGACTCTATTGTAAGTAATACCACCACTGTACGATCCACCACTCCTTACACTGACTCTATTGTAAGTAATACCACCACTGTACGATCCACCACTCCTTACACTGACTCTATTGTAAGTAATAACACCACTGTATGATCCACCACTCCTTACATTGACTCTAATGTAAGTAATACCACCACTGTGTGATCCACCACTCCTTACACTGACTCTAATGTAAGTAATACCACCACTCCTTACACTGACTCTATTGTAAGTAATACCACCACTGTATGATCCACCACTCCTTACCTTACTGTAACTAATATATTCAGCTCTCTTTACCTTACTCAGGGCCTCCTCCTCTGCCTTTTTCTTTGCCAGTAGTTCCTCAAGTGACAGAGGAACTTTCTTCACAGTGTCCTTTTTCTCATTATCATTTTCTTTCTTTAGAAGTCCCCTGTAAGTACAAATATAGGTATCATACAATAAACAATATATGTAATTATATTGACTGTACAAAAGGATAATAAATATAGGTAAAAAGGTATAGGTAAACAGAATCTTACTTATATAAATAAATACTTCATTTTTAATGCAGGGATTTATCTAGGTTGTTTTTACTACCAGTAAAAGGTACCTTTCCCCTTTGGCAACAAATGGATAAAAAAAATCCCCTTCATTTGTAGAAACTTCACAAAATTGTATAATTTTCAACAAAAATCATTTTTTTAATATTCTAAGTCATTTTCTACAATTGTGAGACTTACAAAATAAATAAAATGAGTAATCAATCACTTTATATGGCTGTTATAATCAGTGGATATTATATTCCATGGATGTCCCCTATCCCTGGAAGTTCATGACTACATTCTCAAAAATTCCCCTTAAATATAAAATGGGTACAGGTAGTAACATCTAAATGCTGGATAAAACCCTGTAATGGGGATCAAAAACAGCCCAGAGGATAGTAGGATACACAAAACTAAATTCTTCAACATACAGAGAACTGAGTCCCTTTGACTCAAGTAGAAGACGAGATCAGCCGTGGGTATCCGATGATGATGGAAGTGTAAAGAAAATGACAACTCTACCTACATTCCTCCCTTACTTAGAACTAAACAGTCTGATTAATAGCAATGTCTGCCCCCTACACACTCACCCTTTGTCCTCCCCCTACACACTCACCCTTTGTCCTGCGTCCTCCACACTCACCCTTTGTCCTGCCTCCTCCACACTCACCCTTTGTCCTGTCCTCTACACACTCACCCTTTGTCCTGTCCCCTACACACTCACCTTTTGTCCTGCCCCCTCCACACTCACCCTTTGTCCTGCCAACTACATACTCACCCTTTGTCCTGCCTCCTCCACACTCCTACACACTCACCCTTTGTCCTGCCTACTACATACTCACTCTTTGTCCTCCCCCTACACACTCACCCTTTGTCCTGCCTCCTCCACACTCCTACACACTCACCCTTTGTCCTGCCCCCTCCACACTCACCCTTTGTCCTCCCCCTTTGTCCTGCCCCCTAAACACTCACCCTTTGTCCTCCCCCTCCACACTCACCCTTTGTCCTGCCCCCTACACACTCACCCTTTGTCCTGCCTCCTCCACACTCACCTTTTGTCCTGCCCCTCTACACTCACCCTTTGTCCTGCCTCCTCCACACTCACCCTTTGTCCTGCCCCCTACCCACTCACCCTTTGTCCTGCCCCCTACACACTCACCCTTTGTCCTGCCCCCTACACACTCACCCTTTGTCCGATTTACTTGGAGACTTGTCCTTGTGTCTTCTCTTGTGACGGTCCCTGCTTCGGCTTCGTTGCCGCTCCCGACTTCGACTTCTGTGTCTGTTCCGGTCACGACTTCTAGAACGATGCCTATGAAAAAAACGTTTTGAAAATGCTTTAAATTGAGAAAAAATAGTGTCCAAAAAAAGCAGTGTCAAGCTGTGAATTATAATACATGATCAAATTATACATAAGTTCCTACTATCGAAGTCTTTCAGCTGAATGTGTATTGTGTAGCAAGGTTCTTTAACTTTGAACTCCTTTAACATTGTTTAATTTCCTGGTTCAGTCAACAGAGTTAATGGGAATGACAGAATCTTTTTATAATTGCATTGAGATCACATTTAATAACAAGCTATGTAATGTATTACAGAAAATGTACATATGCTTCTTGATGTGTGATCTTCATGACTGTGTATATATACAATGTAAATGAATTCAATGATACATCACAAAATCTGAATAGTCATAGGGGAAATTGCATGCAAGATAGGCATATTGATAGGCTGTTGATTTCGTTCAAAATTTATATGCATTTGTCAGTGTCTTTCTGCTTGTTCTAAACATCCACTGTGAAAGAGAATTCAGACAGCTTTTCTAACTTTAAGCTACCTGTCTCTACTGCGAGATCTGTGTCGCTTCCGCTTCCTGTCTCGTGACCTTGACCTAGATCTCACCCTCTTTCTGTCTGCATCGTGATTTTTGCTGTCCTCTGCCTCCATTGTTTACTCTCTGAAATAGACAGGATGATTACGTACATCATCATTTTGCAGAGAAATAAAATCTTAAGAGAACTGACACATGCACAAATTTCTAACCAAAGGAATAAAAAAGACATTGCTATGGCACCCACAAGCTGATTGTGGCACTTGCATGGGGTTCCCTTGGTTTCTGCTACAGTCCCCGAAACATTCAACTTTACATACACGTGTCCAGCATTAGTTTGACTGCAAATACATTTAAGGTAACCAACATGGCTTCATCTAAACACATTAAAAATGGTACCACTTTTGTCATCACAGTTCAAGCACTAGGGGCCTGTCACTTCAATATTTGTTTGTAGCTTTTTCATATCCACCTAAAAAATTCTAAACACTGGATGAAGTTAGATATAATAAAGATTTTTTTGTCAACATCTGTGTTTTTGTTTATTAAAGTATTTACAGAATACTTTAGAAAGTTTAACAGAAATCTCCCACAGACATATATCCGAAAATTAGCATGTCTGTAGAACACTTACTAAGAACAGAAAATACCTTCCCACAATTGGAGGTTTTCAGTGAAAAAGATGGTAAACTGTTCAAAATACAGGCCCAGAGATTATAAAACTTTTTGAGCATGTTTTCATACTCAAACTCTGTGCTCTATATCACACTCATACTTAAAAGTGAAGGCTATAAAACTTTTATAAAATCATTCTCATACTTAAACGGAGTACATGCTTAAGATTTTTCGAGTATATTTCGAAGTTTGCTCATAATTGTACTCGAAACAAACATAGCTAAGTTTGAGTATGAGTACAGTAAAAGTTTTATATAAACCTCCAGGCCAGGTCTCTATCCAGATTGATTCTAAATTGTACTTTGCAATATTAACTTAGGGTAAAATTTCTTGTGACAAACACCACAGGAGTTTGAAATTTGCTAACGCATAGCTCGTGAGGTAATAAATAAATTGAGTGAATTTTATTGACTCTGTTAATAAAATTTCGAACTTCTGTACATACATCAAACCACAGGGCTTTTCTCCCATTTTTTAAGGAGGAATGCTACAACAGAGAAATTTGATGTTGGTGAAAAGAGTAGGATGTGTACAACAATATTTTGAAATTGAAAATTTTCAAATTTACTTTATTTTGTCAAAAAATGCAGTTTTAGTAGAAAGTAATTTTTTGAAAAAAATTAAAAACCCCTGCTGGTTTTGAACCTGCTACCTACAGTTCAGCAGTTGGTATGCTAACCTACTGAGCTACTTGACTAGCTATTAAATCCAAAAGGAATAGACCAATATTGCTGATATTAATTCTATCATCCATGTAATTAAAAGGAAGTCAGCCATTATATGATTGTGTAGAGTACCTCCTTAACATATAGCATTCCTTGTGATATTGTTTTTTAATACCGAGCGAAGCTAGGACGGACCGAAGGCCCGTCCGCGAAGCAAGGCTCTAAAGGTAACACGTATGTAAAAGAAAAAAGTCAAAATCAGCAAAAGAAAAAGAGACAATCTCTATGTACGTTCACTGAAATTTTCGTGATCCATATGGGCGCCGCCATTTATTTTTTCATCACCTGCTTCAACAGTTATTCGTGTTTTATTTTGAATGCCAATAATAGACGACTCTGACGTGCAATTCGTAATTTAAACACTCTGTTCTAAGTGAATAGTATAATTATCACTGTAACAGGTTTTAGCAAATAATTACATATAAAACCGGAATACGACTAAATAGATGAACGAGTTCATGAGTTTCTTTAAATAAGAATATACGATAAAATTACGGTTACATTTTTACCATTTTGAATTTATTGGTTAATTTTGTTTAGTTTTATAATGGCCTTTTTCATTGCATACGGAATGTATTATTGTTGTTTATAATTGTTTGCTTTGTAAAAGGTTGAGGCTAAATGTGACATCACAATACACAGTTTACGTTGCCTTGTGTTTTATTTCCCGTGTTCAATGAATAGGAGGATCCTGTAAAACTGTTGTCCCCATATAAACCCCTTTAATATTGAGATGTTACTGGGTTTTTAGCGCAAGGAAAATTTCATTAAAAATATATATTTTTAAATGAATCATAACCTACCATACTTAACGGAATTATGATTACCACTTGGGACACTCCAATGACCATTACATGCTTCGCTCGGTCCAACGGTCACACCGTATACATATTAGGAGCAAGCTCCTGTGACCAAACATTACACTTTAAGCAGGTCCAGTACAAGGTACAATGGCATAGTTAAAAAGTTGCAAAATTATTTTTGAACATGTTTATCGTTTGAAATAATCACAACATTGTTCTAATTAGAGTTCATAACTTTTAAGAATTTTCATGAAAAGAATTTCCTTTGTGTTATTAACTGTCCACTACCCTGAGTGCAATGAGGAATAAATAAATATGTTGATTTTAAATTGTAGATTGATCCATCTGATTGCCTATCTATTATTCTGTTGATGCTCGATGACTTATTCTATGCTAAAATCTGTTCCTAAACAACCTAAAAATCCTAATTATTTGACAAATTTATGTAATCAAAATTCTTCCTATTAAAGAGACATAGTTTTAAAAGTATTTTGTGTTTACGTGTTGTATAGAGCACATAGATTTATATGCCTTTAGAAACACAAGGTTTTGACACAATCTGAACAAACTGGTATATATAGGCCTATACCAGTTTGCTCAGATTGTCAAAACCCTCAGACAGTGTGTTTAGAAATTAATTTGATAAAACGTTTAAAACTTTACAAAGACATCTTCTCTACCTAACTATAATGATTGTACCTGGTTAGAATGATCTCGGGATCGTAGGAAATTATCACTTTAACGATAGAACATTGATTCTATCTAAGATTGTACCATAGCCTGTACGTACTTATTTACGAAACTTCACAGTCGAGTCGCTAAAGAAAGCAACTCACTAAATATTGTAGTTTCCTTTACTTAGATATTTACCTCTTCTAGCTTCTTTGTTACTGTTTATTTCGATTTTACATATATCACTCGCACAGTTGGCCTATTTTATATGATAAATTCATACAAAATAATATCATTTGATCGAATCACCATCGTTTGTAGGGCGCCGCCATCTTGATTTTATTAAGTAATTCGTACTTGGAAAACCGGTGTGGCCACATTCGGCGTAGTGTAGCATATTCAATATGGACGTACAACAGCTGAGGAGATCCTCATTGGAGAATTAACGATTTTAATGCAAATAAATTACAAAATATACGAAAGCCTATTGAACTCATTTTCGTAGCTGAAAAAGAAGAAAATTTCAAAATACATTTAATATGTTGACGGTGCTAGTACCGTTTGAGCGAGCGCAGCTTCATGTATGTACATATATTTTGTAATGTTCATGCTTTGATCAGGTTCAGTTTAAACAATATCTATCTACCTAATTATCATAACATTAAGATGAATGAAATTATGTAGCTGAAACAGCTAGGTCGTTTAATTTTCTCCCATGGTTTTATATTAAAAATCATTAAAACATGTATGCATTAATGTAATTGAAATATTTTTATGCTATATATACATTTTATTTCTGCTGCCTTCACTGTGATTTGCTTAACCTTTGATGCACGACTTGTTCTGAACTGTATGGTCTTAGCAGTCCACTGCCTGTACTTTCCTTTTTTCTACTTTCCACCTTCTCAAGTTACTAATTTATGATAAAAATGCCCAAACCTTAAACCTTTCAAGATTGTAAAACCGCATTTCAAAATAATGATAAATATAGATAAATTGATAAATTCAGCTACTGGGCATGTATATGCGCGGGACCCCCCCCCCCCCCCCCCCCCCCCCCCCCCCCCCCAACGACCTCCTGAACGCCTCGGGGGTGAATGTGTCCACTCAGACGATACGGAATCGGCTTCACAATGCAGGTCTCAACTCGAGAAGGGCATGTGTTCGAGTCCCTCTGACTGTTCGACACCGGCGGGAGCGATTGGACTGGGCTGAAGATCATGTCACTTGGACACAGAACAATTGGGTTCAAGTTCTGTTCACCGATGAGCAGGGCCGTAAATTACATGGAGGCGGAGGAGGCAGCTGCCTCCTCCAACTTTTGAGCCAAAAAAAATGAAAATTTAAAGTTCATTAGAATTTATGTTGTTTCCAATAACTAAGAACATGATACCTCCCTTAAAAAGCATTCCAAATCTTTCTTTTAGAATGAGTTAGTCAAGTAACATCTTAGAAGGCCCTAGAATCAAGGATTTTGCACGAAACGTGTTCAGTGTGCACAAAATGTGCTCAGCGTCTGGGGGCCTGGGCGGCCCCCCAGATCCCCGCCTAATTTCCTGCCTCCTCCAAATTGAAGGTTAATTTACGGCCCTGCCGATGAGTCCAGTTATTGTTTGGACTTTACAGACAGGAGGCACCGAGTGTGGCGACGACAACGTGAACGTTTCCATGATGACAACATCAGTGAACATGACCGTTATGGTGGTTGTTCCATCATGGTCTGGGGTGGAATCAGCACGCAGCAGGGTTAAGGTGTCCCGAGTAAAGTTAAAATAATCATCATAAAATGTACATCGGTGCACTTCATACTATATGACGTCACAATATAAAAGTACGTCACGACGTACAGGTCTATAGTTGTATCGCGGGGAAAATGTCATAATATTTTCTCGCTATTTATTGCCGTTATCTAGTGTTCAAGCTGTATGTGTTTTAATCTGTTTGTTAGATGACCCGCCCCCCCCCCCCCCCCTAAATTTCTTCAATAATATATAAGTCTCATATATTTATATATAATATGTGAACGAAAGACTGTAAAGTAATCTTTACATCACTTTGTGACCTTGATATCGCCCCCGATGTGTATAGTCATTTAGAATAAAGAAAACCAACGCATGTACATATCGACTCGTTACAGGTGAAAGATGACGATATTTTATTTCGACCTAGCCATATTCAGAAAGGTAACTAGTTGCAGATTTAGGATTTTGATACGGAAGGTACAATATTTTGCCTCGTTTAGATACGATTTGGATGTGAATGTGGAAAATGCCCAACATTTGAGTTGAGATTATGGAAATTGCTATATTTGAGAGGATATTGTACCGATCCGTATCACTCTTTAAATTTACCATATTAATGTCGACATATCAAGCCCAAGCTGCAAATGATTTGAGTGCATCTTTCACCTGGAACGAGGTGATAAACAACTAAAAGTCTAGCGGATAAAAATAGCTCTACGTCACTTGTATGACGACGTAATAGGTACAGCAAAGGATTTCCCTACGTGATACGATGTTTGTTAATGTATTGACAAACGATTTTTACTAAAAATATGCGACGCTTGAAAGAATTTTACTTTTATATGAATATGCTGTTATTGCTTGTTATTTTACTCGGGACACCTTAACCCCGCTGTGCAGGGATGGAAGAACAGATCTTCATGTCATGGAGATAGGAACAATGACGGGGATGGGGTACCGGGATGAGATCCTCGATGTTTACGTCAGACCCTACGCTGGTGCTGTTGGCCCTGAGTTCATCCTGATGGATGATAACGCCCGTCCTCATCGCGCCAGGGTGGTGGAGCAGTACCTTCAGCAGGAGACAATTGTCCGTATGGACTGGCCAGCGCGCTCGCCGGACTTGAACCCGATTGAGCATGTATGGAACATGCTGCAGGTTGCCCTTTCACGCCGTAGAGCACAACCCACGACTTTGGCAGAGCTCGGAAACGCCCTCGTGGAAGTGTGGAACAACCTTCCCATTGGAAACATCCGGGTGATTATTCGGACAGCATGGCTCGACGTTGTCAAGCCGTCATTGATGCAAGGGAGGCCATACCTGGTATTGACACTTCATCGACTAAGTGTAATAATGGACTATCCCCCAAAACTGTGTAATTCTTTCTTTGGTTTGCTGTTAACTTTTTGTAATGAAATGCCTTTTGGTGTTGTTATCAGATTTCAAGCATTCCCTTTTGACAAAAGTTCATCCCGTTCATGAATTTTCATTCATAACCTGAGTAAACACGTTTCTGAGTCAAATTTATGTCTTTTGTTATGTTAGTGGTAAATTACACACATATAACCTAGTGATCCTTATCAAATCTTGAGTAGCATATATATACATGTAATTATTGAATAAAATTGCAACATGTTTAAGCTCCTCTCCACTGTTGTGAGGATACATTAATTAAGATTAATTCACAAAACTAGAATTAATTAATGATTTTTCAGTCGTTAATAGCAAGTGGCATGTTGGTTATCATGAGGGGGGTTGGGGTTGAATTACCGGGCATGTTAAAAGGAAATGGATTCAAACACTTATTATTTTTAGTCGCTAAAAAAACCAAATAATTAAAAAAAAAAATGTTTTGTTTTAGTCGCTAAAAAATAAACCAAAGAATTTTAAAAAATGTTTTCAATTCGACCGAATTCCATCGATTTTTTTGTTTGTAATTTTTTAAATAGCACTAATTCAGTACATGTGCTCCCTCACTTAATTATTCTAACAATTTGAGTTAGTCTCCCTTTTTTTCTCGTTAGAATAATAAATTCCTATTGAGAATTTAGCATTTTAATCAGATTTGTGGTTTGCAATCGATTATACACAATTTGTTTTCGATGCCATATTACGTATGCCTATTGTTTACATATATTCAATATTGTCCCGGTAGTATGACTTTTGCAAATGGAAATAACAGGTACGTAATTTAGATCCGCCACTGTCAGTCTTATTAGAGGGCGAAGCCCTCTCACGGCCAGAGCGGAGCTCTCCCCATAGCTAACACGTATATACATGTTTAAAAGGAAAATATGGAAAACTAATGAAAAATTAAACCATACCTATGGAACTTGAAAATTTTGGTCCCAATAGGGCGAGAAAGCGGAAGTGCGTAATTTGACGAGATTGAACGAGATTTTAGCTACTGGAGATAAACAAATCCACGTGGTAACGGTAAATAGATAACAGGATGGCATTTTCCATCCTATATTGGTTGAATTACGTGTCTGGAACCAAAAAACTTCATCAAAAGTCCGAGTTAGCGGTAAAAGCAGACCATGTACTAAAGTTTATGTTCGATCCCGAACTTAATTACGCCCAGGGAAGAGTTCACGCCAGTATGAGAGACAGAAGTTACCACGTCAGTGTAAGTGCACGTTCTGTGTCAATTTTCACCTCAATATTACTAATTATTTTTTTTAACTTGTCAGAAAGTATTCATTCTGTTCCTTCATTTAGGTCACATTAGGGGATAATCACACAGTTTCTGACAGCATATGTGATTGTGTGAACGGGCAGGATAAATGTCACCACAAGGCATCTCTCCTTTTATATGGGTATGAAATGTTGAAAGTATGCATGCCTTAGATTTTTTTAATATATGAATAGTTATAAAACTTTATAATATTCTATTTAGCTATAAGAATGTTAGCAAGACGGATGTGAGGGCTTCTTGGATCCAGCATCCTAAGAAAGCACCACCAAAGAAAACAACCACTATGGATGAGCTTTTTCCACCTTCACAAAAAGTGGCCAATTACAGGTATTCTTAAGAATATGAAGAAAGTAAACAAATTATCTTAAAGTATCATATTTTATGAAATAGTGTGTCAATTAAATGGGTAGTTGATAGGGCTGTGCGGTGCAATTAGTTATCTCCTATAGCAAATTGAAAAAAAATTCATTGACTCATATGAATTTTATATTGCTAGACTTCCAGGTTCATGATGGCAGACAGATGTACAAGCTAAAGGAAGATCACATCTATTACAATCAAGTACAGGGACAGCTACATATTCAGAACAAATCCGCCTGTGACTTTGTTGTGTGGACCACCAAGGACATTGCCATAGTTAGGGTTCTTCAAGACAGTGCATGGGACCAGAACATTGCAAAACTTATTGACTTTTACTTCACTCAAATAATCCCCATTGTTCAGAAGTAAAATGTCAGTTTATTTAGTTTTTTCTTCTCTTATATTGATAAACTCATGTTGCTGAAACATAACCAAATGCTGGTGAAAGGTTTCAAAATAGACCTATGCTCGAAAGTTATGGCAATTAAACCATGATGGCTCTCTTTTAGTAACAACACACACTGCAAAATAGATTACTATCTTAACTTGTTGAAATTAGACATTGAAATAGAAAACAACTAGATTGGTTGAACATTTATGCACATTTAATAAAATGAGGTGCATTCCTTTACATTTCAGTACATGTACTTCATTCATGAATATCAACACAATGTACACCACATTTTACCTGCCAGTTAACCACATAGTATTCTTCTCTATAGATTGAAAGAGATAAACAACCATATCAATTTACTGATTGGAAGTGTAATTATCTGCAATTTCAGCGATCATTGGATCTTGAAAGTTTACAAGCATAGAACAAACTTGAAAAATCTTTGTGCTAATGTGGCGAAATTGCTGGGGAATATGTGAAAGAATCTCAAAATTTTTTATCCTCTCATTCACTCTCTCAACATGGATTCTTGAACGAGCTATCTTTCTGCAAACCTGAACTTCAGCTGGTGTGTATTGTCCCTTATCTTTAAGGAATGGGGGAATATTCAAGTGAACACCTTGAGGAAGAAGTGAATAGATCGTAAAACCTTTATCTGCCAAGATCATGTCCCCAGGCGATAACTTAGCTAACATGTTGCTGTGTTCCACTATAGCCACATCTGAGGTACTGCCAGGATAAAGTTTGCTAACGTACACAACTGCTCCATTAGGAGCAACACCTGTTACTGCCTTTACAGTGTGTCGATTTTTGTATGAGCTATATGTCTGGGATTGAGCTGCCATGTCCTGACCAGGGACATCCTGCGTCACCTCTGTGGCATCAATTACCAGACGACAGCAACTGAAATCTCCAAAGCTTGATGGCATTGATGACTTGCATTTCAGAAGAGATGGCATATTGTTTTCCATCATGCCTACAAAAAACACTTCATGCAAAGCAAAAACATGGGTAATGAAGATATTATGTACTGTGGCTTTGCTGGTACAGAATCGTTCGGCAAGGTCAAGGAGGGGACAGTTCAGCTTCAGTTTCATCAATGTCATGAAAAGTTGGTCCGACCTCGAAAAAGCACTTGGAGTCCACCCATCCACATATACCAGAGGGAACCGCTGTAATGTTGTGTCTATGATGCTAAATATCTCTGGTTTTAAAGAGGTGTACATCATCATCTAAAATAAATAGGTAAACTATAGCTATAAAATGTTCATATAGTGTTTAAGGTAGTAATCTACATCATCATAATGGCTGACTTCCTTTAAAAACATGGATGAAAAATTCGATATCAGCAATATTTGAGTTTTCCTTTTCCATTTAAAAACCTAGCCGAGTAGCTCAGTAGGTTAGAATACCGACTGCTGAACTGTAGGTCACAGGTTCGAGTCCAGCAGGGGTTTTAAATTTTTTTCAGATTACCTTCTACTAAAACTGTATTTTTTTACAAAATAAAGTAAATTTGAAAAATTTCAACTTCAAAATATTGTTGTACATTTCCTCCACTTTACATCTACATCAAATTTCTCTGGTGTAGTATACCTCCTTAAATCTTAAAATTGAATAAAAACACTTTGGGAACTAAGTAATTTGTAAGGAGAACTATATCAATCATTTTGGAATTCATTTCTCATACCTTCTTTTCATTTTCCATTATTTTGGCAACTGTTACAGGATGTTTTTTGGACTGGAGGTAACTAATTTCTGTCAGCAACTCTGCAATTTGCTTTTCAAGTCCCTTCAATATAAACCATCATTGCTGATTATTTTAAACATACATTTAAGGTGAATTATGATATACATACATCTAAATCTACCAAAAAGATTTAAGTTTTTAAAAATTAATCACCTTGATCTCTTGTACAAGAGATGTATAGGACCGCATATAAGTGTGCTCCAGATCAACAGTCTCATTTGTAGTCAAAGGTTCTCTGTCATTACATGTAACAGCTGTCTCAGTCTCTTCTTCTGTACAAGGGTCAGCTTGTCTGGATTGATGTCTAAAATGAGAAGAAACTGATGTAAATGGTGGAAGACAAATCACTTTATAAAATAGATCAGGTATCAACTGTTTTACTTACCGTGAAATTGTATTCGGATCCTGGAAGTCAAAGTAAGTACCCTGGTTCCAAGGAAACAAGGTTGGGCCGTTCTCCTTCCTTCCATCTTTGAAATGACAGCTACATATTCTGTCCGATGAGGTCACTGTCCTATCTTTTCTCCTGTGGATTAATAAGGTGTATAACAGTTATACTTTTATGTCAACTTTAAATAGAACACATCTGCATATATGGATACAGCAAGGTGAAAAAGAAATGATATATGATGAGAAGTAGGACCCTTTTAAAAAAGTATATGTTCCATTCATTACATATATATTAAACGTATGAGTATTTAAAATCAACAAGTCTAATATACAATGTAAATTATTATGAAACACTAAATTAACACTTAACTCACATAACTGAAGACATCTTTAATTATTTGAAGATATCATCAATTCAAGTATTGCTTGCAATAATTGTAATTGAATTGATGTGCAAATCAAATTAATTATTTTTTACTCTCATCACTTTAATTGATGCATGAATCAATTCAATTACACATATTGAGCACAATAACTTGATGAAGGAGGTACTCTACATCGTCATAATGACATACTTCCTTTTAAAACATGGATGAAAATATGTTAACACCGACTGCTGAACTGTAGATTGCATGTTCGAGTCTAGGGTGTTTTAACAAAAAATTCTCAGATTGCTTTCTACTAATGCTGACTAAAACTGCATTTTTTTTTTTTTACTAAATAACGTAAATTTGAAAGATTTTAATTTTAAGATATTGTTGTACATATCAAATTTCTCTGGTGTAGCATTCCTCATTTATGTGCACTTCAATTCAATTATATATCCAATAATAAAAGTCAAGAAACACATAACTATATTGTAAATGTATGATGTTTTTTTGTATTGAAATTTACAATTAAATATTGGCATAATAAAACAGCAAACTCAGGATCTTCATTTTGACATAATCCATGTAAACAGATCAGTATTGTTAAGCAGTACTAGGTTTGGAAAGGTTTTAAATATCTTATCCAAAAGTTCTCCTCTAGGATTATTATATAGTGGACATTCAAGAAGAAAATACAATTCATCCTCTGTTCACACATAAAGCACTAGGCTTAGAGACTGGTAGAGTATGCTTTTAATCTTCAAAGCATATTGCACTTGTATTTTTTATTTTATTTATTTATTCACCAATCTAGGGCCCTCAGGGGGCATGTACAAATTAACAATTAAACATTATAACTACATGATACAATTTACACATGTGTACCATGCACATGTTAAGGGTTTCAACATTGACATGTATTGAATTCTCATCACAATATTGATTGCAAATGTACTGTACAATAAGTGTGCTATATGGGAGGTAAAGTAAAACAATATTATACAATGTTGTCACAAACACAGAGGGTACCAAGGGACGGTGCCTGAGCCAAGTCGATCAGACTGGCAGTCTTGTACCCTAGGTGTTGGAGACAAGTTTGTAAGCACATGTAAGAGGTGGGAACCCCCACCTTTTTAACAAGGGTATATTAATGATAAAATACGATTACCGGCCCAGTGCCCCACTTCGTTTGAATTAAAAGTAGTAAAAGAAACGTAAAATGGTAGTGAAAGTTGATACATGTACAATATAATACCCCCCCCCCCCCCTCTTCCAGGCCACGTAGGATACAACACGCCTGCAATATGATTACGTTACCCACCTGCACAATTTCTCCCACTGCTTCAAACTTTTTCTAGGAAATCTGTAGAAACTACAAGTTTCTCTCAAACTCTGGTGATTACAGCCAGTAACGAAACACAGCATTCCTAAAAACCTCGTGGCGTCTTTGTTTATCTCCAGTGCCTAAACCGGAAGTTACGTAAATTCGAGACTTTCTCGCCCTATGATTCGAATACTATCGCGTGCACATGTATTTTTCCATTTTGAATTCGAATCTCGTGTACCCAAGTTCACGTTATTCTGAGATGTTACATAGAATCCATAAAAGCATGTAAATCTTATTTTCTTAGTCATGTATAATCACTCCTCGATTTAAAACGCGATTTGTACAACGTTTCCTATGTGTGTTTATTTGCTAAACACCGACGCTGAATATGACGTCACAATGCACTGTTTACATCAGTTGCATAGCGTTTCCCGCGTTCAATGAATATGCGGATCAAAAATGTCTAAATTTAGAATACTTTGATTGAGCTCTGTCCTCACACGTAAGGTGCTAATATTTCGGAATATTTTTTGTCCTGTTATGGATCTAGATACTTAATGCCAATAATATGTTTTACGGCGTGACCGTGTTTGAGGCCGAAGCAAAAAAGTTTTGGCATTAGTATCTATATCCAAAACAGGACAAAAACAACCCGAAGTTAGCACGCGGACGGAGCTGTATCAAAGCATCCTAATTTTGGACATTTGATCCGCCTATATATTGAACGCGGGAAATATAACGCAATAGACCTTCCTCCGAAAAGCTACATCCGGTTTGGTTTTCGCTTTTATGATATGTTTCATCACGTGATACCCGACATATGTTTACTCGATACAAAATGGACGTTAGTACAATCCGTGCATCAACAGTGTGTAATTTACAAAATTTCTTGAAAGAACGGGGGATTAGCGCTCAGAAATTGAACAAAGGACACCTTGTAAGGCTTTGTGAAGCGGTACTTCATCTTGACTTATCAAAAAATCCCGAATATATAAATATTTCATCAACTAATGACGTTATTCGCAAGCTCGATGCACTGGGGTGCAAGGATCCTCTCACCATGGATGGGTTTTCAAATACTCTGTCTGATATTCCAAATATTACTCTTTATGACGTTTTTAATTATCTAATAACATCGAGATCTGACTACGACAGAAAAAACCTCAAAGCTTACAAATCATGCGAGGATTATAGACTATATTTCGATGGTCATGTGGATGATTTGGAGTAGAAAGTAACATCTCTCATATATTCCTTGTCTTTGTAGCACGAATCACTGTTACAAGTGCCCCATGCACATCGTTTTACCATATTTCTTTGATTTGTACTTTGTATTTACACCGCCTCAAATGTCGGGTATCACGTGATTAGTCGCTTACGTACTTATAAAAAGCCGCTTAAGATATGTATAATTGGAGGAACGACTATTGATGTAAACAGTACATTGTGACGTCATATTCAGCGTCGTTATTTAGCAAATGTACAAACATAGCGTTTGAACCACAACAAAAAACATGGCGTTAATCGTGGATTGATTATATATGATTAAGAAAATAAGATTTATATGCTTTTACGGATTTTATGTAACATCTCAGAACGACGTGAACTAGGGTAGACGAGATTCAAAATGGAGGAATACATGTCCACGCGCTAATATTCGAATCGACGCCATTGGTACAAAACTTTTCAAGTTCCATGGGTATGGTTTAATTTTTCATTATTTTCCTATATTTTCATTTTAAACATGTATATACGTACGTGTTACCTATAGGGAGAGCTCCGCTCTTACGGCCCTTCGGGCCGTGGGAGGGCTTCGCCCTCTATTATTTGTTTCGCCCTCAAACACGGTCACGCCGTAAGACATTATGACGTACGTCAAAACGTAGACATGAAGTCACACATTATCTAACCCTGCCTTTCATAAACATTGCACTTCATTAAACATTTCGCCTAATGGTGCACTGAATTTTGGAGCTAGGAGACCACAAGATTAGGATTAAAATCACATAAGTTCACAATCATATTCCAAGGTGTGACTTTGCGAGATCTCGGCCATTTTTGACAAAGGACTTCTAGGATTGGCGTCAAAAACTTTTCCTTGTTAGAGGTTTAGCTATAGAATCGACCTGGCGTCAGCATCTCTAAGGCCTCGATATGCGGTGAAGTATGAAGCGCGAACTTCGAGGACTTACGTACTAAGGCTAGTTAGAGGTTGATATTTAGCTCGGATTATTTCCCGCGCTCTAGTCATTAGATCTCGCAGTACGAGCCATGCAGCGCGCTGGCTCGCTGCGCTCGCTATAAGTAATCTTAAACGTAAAGAACTATATGCACACACTAACACGCCATATATTTTACACACACGCGTTTCAGAATTTTTGGTATATGTGCTAATAAAGTTTTATTGAATGCAAAGTAGAATTCATACCATTGTTGCTTAGCTAACAGCAGCTTTTGATACGGGGGTATGAAATTTCGTCTATTGAAATCAAGCCTTAAAATGTCACAGAATTTCAAAGAACTATCAACCACTAAATCTCTGAATTTGTTATGTTATAGAGTAAACTATGCTAGATCTAAATTTGCTTTTGATTCATTTGAAACCCTGGAAAACCCCTCAGAATGTCTCTAGAAAGCACTTGGTGACCTTGGTTAATCCAATAATTTTACAGAAATCCCTAAAATTTGCGTCATTTTATTAATTTCACCTTATTGACTATATAGGAGACATATTTCACATCCTTTAAAATCTGTAAAATCCATGCAGGAACTTTCGGGCGCTTCGCCCGGCCCTAGGCCCCAACCACTGGCGGTCCCCAGACCCCCTGCATCATATGAAGTTGCCCCATCCACAAATCCTGGATCCACCCCTGTTATGTCCCTTGGCTGTCATCTTTTGATAAAAACCCATAGAATTCTCATAGCAACCTTTGTAAAGTTCTACCTGTTTTATAATTTTGCCATTTGATATGCTCTTGGTTTTGGTTTTAACATATTTCATTGTCAAGAAAGACCTCTCCTATGTGACAATTATATCAAGAGATATGCATATACAAAACTATAAAGTACAGCTGGACAAAGTTATCGTTAATTTTCTTCATTGCAATGAACAAATTATTTCATGCTACTGTTTTTAATATTGAGCGCATTCAATCCATAAATTAATGTTTATAAGTCAAATCTACGATTTATACCCTTAAACGGTTGCGATAACTTGCGAAAGTATCGCGTTATAACACAAAAATTACGCATTTTTATTCGCAAAAGTTTCGCGCTGATTCGCGAAAGTTTCGCGTTAATTCGCGAAAGTTACGCGTTTATTCACGAAAGTTTCGCGTTATAACGCGAAAGTTACGCGGATTTTTTTTCCGCTAAAGTTTCGCGTTATAACGCTAAAAAAATTTGAACTACTAAAAATGAGCCCAATGGAGTTTCGTACAAAAAAAATGATTACTAGAAATTAAGAAATTATTTTTTTTTTTTACAGAAACGCTTTATACATGTACCCTAAAAAGTTTGAGTTAATTTGCGAAAGTATCGCGTTATAATACGAAAATCACGCGTTAATTCGCAAAAGTTTCGCGTTGATTCGCGAAAGTTACGCGTTATAACGCGAAAGACACGCGTTTATTCTCTACAGTTTCGCGTTATAGCGCGAAAGTTACACATTTTTTCGCGAAATTTTCACGTTATAACGCGAATTTTTTTTTTGAGCTACGAAAATGAGCTCAATGGGCTTTTGTATAAAATATATGATTACTGGAAATTAAGAAATTATTTTTTACAGAAATGTATTCAGATAAATGTATATTTTGTTTACCACATGAACTTGATATTTTTCAACTTTGTTGATAAAGTTTACAATAAATAAGTGTATTTGACATTGAATTGGCAATCTGAAATGAAAAAATAAAAAATTCTATTATACATTACCACATGAGTATTTGACTGTTCAGCGACAAAAAGTGGGAGGGTTGGGCAACCAGCCTTTCAACGAACATTTTCATATTAAATTAAAAGTATAATTTGCAAAATATGCAGCATGCTTGGAGAAAAGGAAGCACATCCCCTACCCCGACACTATGTGCCTGAAGCGTATAGTGGAATATACACAAAATGTTGAATTTAATCAGAATTAGATAATATGTACATGCATGATTAAAAAAAACCCACACAGAATGAAAGTATTTCATATTATTGCATTAGATCAATTATACATGTAGCTTTCATAGTATTCCAATGAGTTGTGACAATCAACGAGGATTTCCCATTTAAATATCGTTCATGGAATGATAAGTTCACAAGATGTTTCGTTAAGTTGTGTGAAATGTTGGTTATATACTTTCTTCAGTAAAAATCCTTTTTGATAATTGGCTTTATTATGCATGCGGGGTGTGTCCTTCGTGCAAAAACTGACCTGAAAGACTGTGGTATCATTGGGGGTTTTCCAATTCAAATGTAATATACGCTTAATTCAAATTTTTAGGTCACCTGACTGCAGTCTTCGAAATTAGCCGGTAGTCCGATGCCCGAGGCGTGTAAAATAACAGTTGGGCGTGTAAAACGTTGAACTTCAAGCGCCCGTCGGGCCTGTGGAAAATAAATACCCCTCTTTTCAAAATCATATTATTTTATTCGAAATCGTTATTGTAAAAATACGTGTCTCACTCTGTGAAATCAAGTCATTATGTTACGTAATAAAAACATGAACTGATCCCGAAGAAACAGTCCCGACCTAAATTACGCACTTCCGATTACAGGGAACCAGATGTAATGTCAAAGTCGTTTACGCGTTTGTTCCTATGCCGTTTCCAAACGGAAAAACAAGATGAAAATATTAACAGATTGTCAATGACAAACCGATAGTATGAAAACTTCCCTGTAACATGAACTTCTTGAAATATGTCGAGGGTGCCAAACCGGGGAAAAGACAAAAAACGACCCCAACGTCAGAAGAGAAGAAAAACTCTAAACAGAACTATGAACTGAAAAGGGAAAGAAAATTTCAAAAGCAATGGTTGATAAATCGTTCCTGGTTGAGGTTTGACGATTCGCAAAACCAAATGTCTTTTTTTCCCTTGCACTAGTATGATTGACATGATAACAAACATTTAGTACAGCATGAAGTTTTTAATGTGGTTTTCAAATCAAGATAAGTTTTTTAATATGACTTCCAAATTCGGGCCTGTAGAATTGATGGTGGGCCTGTAAATTTTCCAACTTGCAGGCCCACTGGGCCTGTAAGTTAAAAAGTTAAGTGTGAAGACTGCCTGAGTAAACTCAGGTGACCTATTGCAATTGGTTTTCGTCCGTCGTTGTCCGACGTCCGTCATGCGTTAACAATTGAACATTTTTAACATCTTCTTTAGTGCTATTGATACTAAATTGAAAGTAAATAGATATTAAGAAAGAAGAGGTAGTCCTTTACCAAAATTGTAAATTTGATGATCCCAGGGGTAGGGGTTTTGGTATAGGGGTGGGGCCAAAATGGTCAGTTATCAAATGTGTGAACAATAGACATTTTTAACTTCTTCTTGATAACTATCATTCCAATTCTTTTCAAATCTGGTATGAAAGATATTTGGAACAAGGGGAACATGAATTGTAAATTTCAGTATTCCTGCACTCCTGGGGCCTTAGGGGTGGGGTAAAAACTGCCCAAAATTGACCAATTTTCAAAAAGATCTTCTTCTCTAGAACTGCACACGTGTAAGAAAAACTAAATGCATAGTGATGTAGAGCAGGAAGGCCTCTACCAAAATGGTAAATTTCATGATCCCCGGGATAGGGATTCTGACCCCAGGGCGGGGTCAAACTTGATATATTGTGTTTATATGTAAAACACTTAAATAACATATTTTGTGCTATTGATACTAAATTGAAAGTAAATGGATAGAGCAGGTAGTCTTTTACCAAAATTGTAAATTTGATGATCTCCAGAGTAAGGGTTGTGACCCCAGGGTAGGGCCAAACTTAGTATATAGTATTTATGTGTAAGTTTGCTGATACTGTATAAAATCTAAATGCATACTTGTAGATGTTATAATGTTAATACACCTATTCTTTAAAGCTTTTCATCAGTGTATGCACTTTTGTGGGCAGTGAAGATTTAAGAACACATCTTGTTTTATACTGTTGCTGAACATTAGAATTTAGCTTAGATATTCAGAACAGGAATTTTTTTTCTAGATTTCCCAACCCATGGAAGTAGTGATACTTTTTCACTAGTATTCAGGTGACCGATAAGGCCTGTGGGCCTCTTGTTAACGAGGGTTAGGGCTATGCTCTCTTGCGTAACAATTTTTAATGAAATGTTTTTAATATTAATTTCAATGAGAAGACCGACATGCATTTATAATTATATACCCCACGTATCCGCATTGTATTTAACAAAAATGGAATATATTTTATGATGATGTAAATCATAATATGCAGGTCTTCATGCCTTTTGTCGTCTAACGTAAAATGGAAGCCATTGTACATTAGACGACTCATAGGAATCTTTACAGTGCGATTCGTGTTTATACAGCAATTAAATGTGGTGTCCAATGTACAGGATTCAAGTTCTTTATTATCCTTGAGCCAAACGACTCATCAGAAACAGAATAACATAAATATGGTATATACAGACATCACACAGGAGAGTATACATAAATAGAACAAAAGCTAAATTAAGCATCTCTTTTTAAACATGCTAAATACAAGTATTTACCCAAATTAATCAATTCATTGACATTTTGAACACTTAGTAATTGGACCAGTTTGAAAGTACTTGGTCTTTTATAATAATATCTTTTTTATATATTTTGATCTCAGTTCATTATAGAATGGACATTTAAGAATGAAATGGAATTCGTCTTCTACAACAGACAAGCTACATTTTTCACAATATCTATTGATTTTTGCAATACCATAATGTCTCCCTTTTCAATATTTAGATTATGAGATGAAATTCTGAATTTAGTTAAATATTTCTTATATTTGCTATCGATAGGTTTGCACAGGTAATGTTTAATATAGAAATTGTCAATGAGGTGTTGATATAAGAAACCTTTAGACATTTTACAAATATCATTAAATATCTGTTGTTTTGTAGTATCAAATAGTCTTTGTTCAATAATAGAATATATAATTTTATCAGGCATACCACTTTCAAACATATAATTTAATCCCAAACTACTTAATTCATTTTTAATATCTAAAACCCATTCATCATTATGTGAGAACATATCTTCGTAACATGACTTAATAATACAATTATCACTTCTTCTGATTTTCAACCAATATTTAAAAATCCTTAAATTCTCAGCGGGAATCTTCCCAATTCACAATATACTAAAAAGTTACAAGTGGATTTTTTAACACCCAGCAATCTTTTACAAAACATCAAATGTAGTTGTTCAATTTCCGGGGCTTTATGAAAGCCCCAAACTTCTGATCCGTAGGACAGAATACTTTTAACATATGTATCAAAAACAGACAATTGTGTAGTTACATTGAAGTTATGGTTCTTTAAATTTGATGTTAACGCAAACAATGCCTTTCTACCCTGATCTGCAACAAGTTTTTGAGTTTGACTAAATTTGCCATTGTAAGATACAGACATGCCCTGCAGGTAATTGAACTTATCTGCAATTTCAAGTTCATTCCCGTCATATAACCATTTGTTATCAATACTAAATTTTTTTTACCATTACGAAAAATCATAACTTTTGTTTTCTCTACATTTACTTTCAAATTCCATTCATTAGAGTAAAAAGATAGAGAATTTAACATTTTCTGAAGACGTTCAGCAGTTTCTGAGATGATAACCATATCATCAGCATACATTAAAAGAAAAAATATTAATAAGTTGAATTTCGATACTTGGACAGTTTGTCTTAAAATAAATTCATTTCACAATCATTGACATAGAGTGAGAAAAGTAGGGGAGATAAAACTTCCCCCTGCATAACTCCACATTTATTATCAAAATATTCTGTTAAATGTCCATTAAATTTGACACATGATTTGACATTTTCGTACATAGATTTTATAATACAAAATATTTGGCCTTGCAAGTCTTGCCTAATTAATTTACACCATAGCTTGCTTCTATCAATAAGATCAAATGCTTTTTTATAATCTACAAAGCAGCAATACAATTTTTGTTTAATCTTTAAAGTACGATTGACAAGCGATTGTAAGGCAAAAATAGCATCAATAGTAGACATATTAGGTTTGAAACCAAACTGTGAATCACTTTTAATGTTATTTACTTTGTCCCACTGTAACACTCTTTGATTTATCACTGTAGTGAATAACTTACCAAGACAACTTATAAGGGTTATTCCTCTATAATTATCCGGATCATTACAAGCACCTTTCTTATAAATAGGTAAGATGTGTCCTTCTGACCATAACGCTGGAAGTTAAAAATGTATATTGTTCACACACTTAATAACTGACCATTTGGGCCCCACCCCGATACCAAAACCCCTACCCCTGGAATAATCAAATTTGCAATTTTGGTAAAGAACTACCTCTTGTTTCTAAATATCTATTTACTTCCAATTTAGTATCAATGGCATTAAAGAAGATGTAATCATGAAATTTACAATTTTGGTAGAGACCTTCCTGCTCTACATCACTATGTATTTAGTTTTTCTTACAAGATTTTTGAAAATTGGTCAATTTTGGGCAGTTTTTGCCCCACCCTTAGGGCCCCTTGGGTGCTGGAGTCCTGAAATTTACAATTTATGTCCCTCCTGTCCCAATGATGCTTCATACCAAATTTGAAAGAATTGGACTGGTAGTTATTAAGAAGTTAAAAATGTTCAATTGTTAACGCATGACGCACGACGGACGAAACCCAATTGCAATAGGTCACCTGAGTTTACTCAGGTGACCTAAAAACTAGGGTGATCCAAACCAATTTTGATAGGTATATGTAAATGGTATATGCAAGGAAGTGACGGTAAAAGGAAACTGTTTCCATATAAAGTCTATAATAAAAAATTCCTACCTATCTACCCTCTTTTTCAAGGGATTGTAACTGAAACCACACATACTATTTCATTTCGCTTCTTCATTTTGGCTTTCTGTACCGTTTATTTTTATTCACTCCAAATTAGACCATACTTTTTAAATTAAGCATTGAAATTTTTTAAAGCTTCATTCTAATTGTTAATATTTTTCATGACTTTATTTTTCATTTGGGTTTAAATTTTTATTCAAAATTATTGCTCATATGAGGATATCTCCACGTGGTATGAGCTGGGCAATGATGTCACAAAATGACCTTCTTTCTTTGTCTTATTAAAAGCAGATATCCTCGTATTGTAAATATATATCTTGTATCTAGTTTAAAAAGAAAGCGCTTTCACATTATGACCCTTGGTCTACATTTTTGGGGATTGACAATATTATGGTTTTGGCAATGATTTAATAAAGAAAATCAGGTCATGATTTGAAAAAGCTTGAATCTACACTACCGGTACTTGAGAATGCTTCCATATTAATAAGACTGATCACTGTTTGTAAAAAAAAAATCTTCACTTTCCTATCTAAAACTAAATTGCCCCTTGCCCATTGTGTTCCTCACCTACCCCTGGGGGTCAAGATTAGAGCAAACTGGTATCTTCACTACCTGAAGATGCTTACATATAAATATGAATAATTATGACTTTGCTGTTCTTGAGAAAAAGATTTTTTACAGTTTCTTCCTATGTATTCCTATATATTTGTATGTAAAACTTTGATCTCCTATTGTGGCCCCATCATACCCCCGGGGGCCATGGATTGAACAAACTTGAATCTGCATTATATCAGGAAGAGTTCTTGTAAATCTCACCTTTTCTGGCTCAGTGGTTCTTGAGAAGAAGAATCTTAAATAATTTTCCTATATATTTGTATGTAAAACTTTGATCCCCTATTGTGACCCCATCATATCCACGGGGGCCATGATTTGAACAAACTTGAATCTGCACTATGTCAGGAAGCTTTCATGTAAATCTCTGCTTTTCTGGCTCAGTGGTTCTTGAGAAGAATATTTTTAAAGATTTATTCTATATATTTGTATGTAAAAATTGATCCTCTATTGTGGCCCCATTCAACCCCCGGGGGCCATGATTCGAACAAACCTGAATCTGCACTATGTCAGGAAGCTTTCATGTAAATATCAGTTTTTTTGGCCCAGCGGTTCTTGAGAGGAAGATTTTTAAATGAACCCACCCTATTTTTGCATTTTTATGATTATATCCCCTTTGAAAAGGACATGGCCCTTCATTTGAACAAACGTGAAAGCCCTTCACCCAAGGATGCTTTTGGCCAAGTTTGGTTGAAATTGGCCCAGTGGTTCTGGAGAAGAAGTCGAAAATGTTAAAAGTTTAGACAGACGGAAAAGTTCACTTGAGCTTTCAGCTCAGGTGAGCTAAAAACCACACGTTCTGCTCACATACTTTGATATATAGCCTATCAAACTCCAGTAAGATGAGGGTGATATCAGACAGTCAACATTAGAAAGTGCACTGTTTAAAAATTACCTGTTGACATATTACAAATATGTGTGATGCTGTTTTATAACTGACCTTTCGGACGTTTCTTGGTGTTCGCAATTAACCATAGACCGATAGACCGAGTCTATGTCAAATGACACTGGTCTATGCCAATTGTAATTGGGATAGAACAAACTGTGTATGTCAATTTTCCAGGTTTAAAGCAATTAAGTTATCCCACAAGTCGACGTCTGATAAACGTTATGAGGAAAGGAGAACATTGTTATGGAAATGGAAAGAAAATATGCTTTCTAAGTACATTAGAAGTGAATAAAAATGTTTCAAATTTGCGGGTTTTTTTTCAATGTTGCGGTCTATGCCAGTTCGATGAGGTCTATGTCATCTTGTTTTGGCATAAACCCATAGTCTGTACTAAGTTTTAAACCAATTTCGAACACTGCGTTTCTGTTACTATAATTAAGAAAAATATACTGACACCAGCATATTTCAGTGGCGGGTTTGTGAGGGGAGGGGGTCTTCTTTTTTGTTTTACCACACCCAAACATATAAAAGATGTGGTGACTACAAATGAACGGAAGAAAGAACAAGAATTTCAGTCTAAAATGCACCATTTTAAATCATTCTTTTTAAATGGGTTAACCCCCCTCACCCCACAGTAAGGTATAGATCCGCCACTGTATTTGAGTGCACCCTGATGTTATAATAGAACAGAGGTAGCTCAAGAATTGCAAATTCACATGAAATTATGCTACTGTAAAAATTTCTTCGAAAAATATGTATAATTCAAATCCAACAAAAAATCAATAGACTGATTGAAATGGATCACAGATTAAAATGTATCACAATGAGGGAAATTGGGATGTTTTGGAGAATTGACAAATTCAATGCAGAAAGAATTAAAAGGATCAGTAAATGATGTCATAATACTAGCCCTTTGACCTCTAAATATAAAATTTTGACCTTTAACAGTACATAAAGCATGGAGAATCCTTATACAGATATCCAACTACCAGGCCTCTACCATATAGAAATCTCATGCAAATGATTATGCACATTTTTAATGTAGGCTCCAGAATGTCCAATATATAGGATGTTTCTATTCTTTTTTCACAGGGTAGGGTAAATGATTCATATTTTTCATTCCGTCGAAGATAACTGATTATTGCATTAGTATACTTTTTTTCGGCATGTTTTCAAAGAAATGAATTTAAACTAATTTCACGTGTTTTGAACAACGTGAAGTAAATTACTTTAATGGAGTATGAACCATTCTTAACATTAATTAATCATATCCACATTTTTGAATACTGAATGTCTGATATCATCATTGAAAAACACTAGGTATCTAAAGATATGATGTTTACCTAGAAATGTAAACCCGAGTCGGTCAAAACAGGCAGCTATCTTTTTAATCAGGTTAGTGTTACATAACTATGTCAGATAAGTTTATTGGATTGAACAAACTATGTCGAAAATCTGCTTTAAATTCATAACTAATTGCGCAAAAATTTAAACTAAATACCTAAGCATTTCAACACCCATATAAAATACTTCATTGACATAGTTGATGTAAAAAAGGTAACTGCTTTTCGATATTAAAAAACACAATTCGAGTCACAACTTTGTTTTGAATTAGACTGGTACGGTGTGATCATGATTCGTATTTATTCTTACTAACAATTAAATCATCGACAATAAAAACAATAATATTTCTTTTTTCTTTTTAAAACACTATCTTACTTTCAACGTATTGTTATCATAATCATAATGGAATAATCAGTCGAGACTCAAGTACAGGACGACATTGGTGGGATGCCGATCTCGATGATTTTTGCATGTAAAATGAATAATTATTAGTAAGTTTCCGTTGATTTTTTTTCTAAAGGAGCTGCACTTGTTATATACTTTAATATACTAGTTAAAATGCACGTCTTCTCATTAAAATATGTACATAAATGAAGTTCATATGCCGATCACAATTTCAGATGTAGAATTAAAAACCAAAGCATTTTCTGGATTTTTAAAACAAAATAATTCAATAATACAAATTGTTTTATTGTCTTTTGGTTTTTTTTTTCCATCACCATACTTCAATAGAATTGCTGATTACAACCATATAAAATATTTACAACTACCTATGGAGGAGTGCATTTTCCTTATAATGTTGATGGGGTGCTTACTTTGGAGAAGCAATAACAATGAAAATAGCATGTCAACATATATATTTTTCAATGTCTATCTCTTACTGGGATGTATATTTATCTTGTAAAGGCAATTTTTTCATGACTGAGTCCATTTCAGGCCGAGTATAGATCTACCTTAATAGGTGTTTATCAGACAAAAAAAATAGCATGATCCGGCAGTTTTGTTTGTAATTAGATATTTTATTGTTGTTCGTCTGTATCTGATGGAAATAGCTTTATATATCATACATTATGAATATGGTTTTTCTTGGGGGGGAAATGATCGTGACTAGCTTATTAGGCTTTTCAAATGTTCTACGTGTAATTAAGTTTGATCATATTCAGAATATTTTTCCAGGTATAAGACAACGGTTATCAAATAACTAATATTAATAGTTCTCATTAAATGGATAGCCTTTATTGTTCGTCTGTATGTGATTGAAGTTGTTCTTATCATATATCATACAGTATTAGAAAGGTTTTTCTTTGAGAGAAAAAAGAGCTATACAACGTGGTAGCTTCTCACTCAATCCGGAAAAAAAATCATGGCTTAAAAATCTTAGACAATTGGTCTAAAAAAATGGCTTCTTCAATTTAACCCTAACAAAACAAAAGCAATGTTTTTTACCATGAAAAAATCCGTAGACCCCCTGAAACTAGTGTTTCAACAATATCAGCTTGAATATGTTACTGTTCACAAACACCTTGGTCTTACCTTTTCTAATGATTTAAGCTGGTCTGTATATATTGAAAACATGGTTAATAATGCGTATAAAAAGCTTGGTTTGCTAAAAAAGTTAAAATTTACTGTAGGAAGAAACACCTTATCAACAATGTATACAGTTTTTATTAGACCTGTATTAGAATATGCCTCTGTAGTCTGGGATGGATGTGCAGGTTTTGATTCTCACCAGTTAGAAAAAGTTCAGTTATTGGCTGCCAGGATAGTAACTGGTCTTCCAATTTTCGCCTCAATAGATTCACTTTATTTTGAAACTGGGTGGGAAGCCCTTTCTGATAGAAGACAAATAGCTAAATTAACAAATATGTTTAAAATCTGGGAAAGTGTAAACGCCGGAATGGGGCCGGAATGAGAGTAGTGACATGAATTAAAATCACAATATATCCACTAATACTTGATATATTTTCATTCGGTAAAGTTTCCGCACATCTGTGACACCAGGGCTATTAGATTATATAAAAATATATGAAATAAATTAATGAAGTATATTGAAAACCCTTGCCGGAATGGACCGAGCTCGAAAAAATACTAATCTAAACTGATGGAATAGACTCGTTTAACTGGCATTATCTCCTAAAATACTAAGTATTTTCATTCGGTAAAGTTTCCGCACATTTGTGTAACCAGGACTAGTAGAATATATAAAAATATTTGAATTAAATTAATGAGGTATATTGAAAAACCTTGCCGGAATGGACCTTCTCGTGTAAACTACAATATCTCTTTTATATTTGAATATTTTTTCATTCGGGAAATTTTCCATTCATCTATGCTACTACAGCTATCAGAATATATATAGTTTGATAAGATTTTTCATTAATCTATGGATGAAAACCCTGCCGGAATGGGGAAATATGGGCCAATTTTCGATGAAAACATAGGCCAATTTACAATTTCCCGAATGAAAAAATATTCAAATACAAAAGAGATATTGTAGTTTACACAAGAAGGACTGCTCAGATGTCTTGTTAAAATTTGCACACCTTTCCTCATTCCGGCAGGATTTTCTGATATTTATCTATAAGATATCTCCAAAAGTTTTCAATTTTCTAAACGGCATGGATCTGTAGATGTGCGGAAACTTTACCGAATGAAAATACTTAAAGTATTTTAGGAGATATTGCCAGTTAAACGAGTCTATTCGATCAGTATAGATTAGTATTTTTTTCGAGCTCGGTCCATTCCGGCAAGGGTTTTCAATATACCTCATTAATTTATTTCAAATATTTTTATATATTCTAATAGCCCTGGTGTCACAGATGTGCGGAAACTTTCCTGAATGAAAATATATCAAGTATTAGTGGAGATATTGTGATTTTAATTCATGTCACTACTCTCATTCCGGCCTCACTCCGGCGTTTACACTCGCCCTTAAAATCCATAACAATTTAGTTCCCCAATATCTGACAGAAATTTGCCCAAATTTTCGCAGAAATTTATCATTATATGATACCCGTAATTCTAACGACTACACACTTTTTAGATGCAGACTTGAATTATATACATGTAAAAAGTCATTTATTCCCGACACAGTTAGAAAATGGAACTTGCTGAGTACAGAAATAAAGGAGACAACTTCAATTGATAAATTTAAAAAAAAACACATGTGAAATAACTATTCATGTGGCCAGCGATATGCATGTTAATATTATTCATACCAAATTAAGACATTCTTGCATTTTAAATAATGATCTTTATCGTAAAAACATCATTGCCTCTCCAAATTGTAAATGTGGTCATATTGAAGATGCCCATCATTTCTTCTTTGCATGCAAAAGATACAGCAAGCAAGAAATAGGTTGTTTTTTTTCCCAATGAACTGCTTCAGCTAAATGATATTGCTATTTTCGATACTCACCTTTTCTTTTGGGGAAATGAATATTTTTCAAATGATGTAATTTTTTTTTTATATTTTCAGAGCAGTTCAGAAGTTTATTAAGAACTCTAACAGATTTTAATCGGACCTATGTATCATAATTTTAAAATATTTTTTTGTCTTTTATGCCCGATTATGTACTTACATGAACCTAAACATATATTGCATATTATCAAAATTGTACATTATAACTAATATTATAATTTCTGTGGTACGACAATCTTTATTTGTACATGTATAGCATAATATATTTTGTATACGGGAGAGGTTTTCTAAATTGCTAGAACTTGTAACCAACCCCTTTGTATATTTATACAATAAAATATGTTCAAATCAAATTTTAAAAAGTGCATTTTGAACAAAATCAGTGTCGCCGGATAAGAACTTAATACAGAAGAAAAAAGAACCAATGAAAAAGAAAAAAACCTGTGTCTCTATTTCAAGGCAGTTAAATAAAGATTAAAAATATATCCAATTTTAGAGGTTTAGTTACACTAAATCGCCGCTACATAAGGCATGTTATATACATAAATGCTAAAAACCGCATGTCGCAAGACAACTTGTCATTGCATGAGTTTGAATTCTATTTTGCTTGTGCTCATAATCACGGACAAGTTTTTACAAAGTTATTTTTGTATGTTCATTGCTTCTTTCTTTGTAGTTATTTCTTGGAAATTTCACTTTGAAATAAAATCATTATGGCTGAATACGTTGTCGCCAGATAATACTTAACCTCCGATACCAAAATTCAAAGGCTTGTAGATAGAGCAATGCATGTGTCACAGACCCTCAAAACACTTCACTTTCAAGTTAAGGGTACATTAAGTATGAAAAAGTACGGAAAGTTAAATAACTTTTGTAATTTGAAGACTAAGGTTCCCATGTTGACAGCTGATTGTTCTGGGACAGATAAGGAATTAACTTCCAAGACCATACATTTGTACCTAATTTATTGAATAAGTTTATTTTGCTGTAGAATTAGTAAGAAGTGTCCCTTCCCTGCAAAACAAAATGATTTTTTGCATTTATAGGCTCGAATCAAAGAGAGAATTTTTGTACAAATGGCTTGAAATTTTTAACCTCCGAGATCATTAACTTCCGATACCACAGGTACCCCTTATTTTTTCTTGTCCGGGTTCCAGAAAACTGTAAGGTTACACGTGTTACAGTTACGCGTTATTATCTATATTGCGTTTACAAAAGTTTGTGCACGCGGCAAAAACAAAGACTGGACAGATAATTCCTTCGAGATACCAGAGTTCCATCATTTCCAAGAAAAGTAAGTATTTTAATTTTTGAAAGTCAAACCATCTTATGACATAGAATTTGTGTAGAACGCTGATTTATGCGTATTCAAACGAGAAAACATGTATAACGTGATACAAAGCATATATATATACTTTTCATTTCATTTTAAATTTGAAATGGAAACAGACTAGCTGTAGATTTATGAAAATTGTATCGGAAGTTAATGAATACAATTGATTAATTTGGCGATCATAGACAGTAAATTATGCCAAGAATATGAAGTCACATGATTCAGATGATAAAGCATATGTATGATTAACCATTCTAAAGCCAGCGAAAATGTAACATATCAATTTACAAATGCTACTATCCTCCAGGCTTGGTAACGGAAGTTACCACAGAAAGTTACCACAGGAAGTTACCACAGGAAGTTAAGACAAATATAAGATATTCTATTTTCCCTTGGATTTTATCTTTACAGTGTGATCATTTCATGATTAATATGTCAATAGCATTATAACTGAGAAAGGAAATCATAAAGTCTCTCCTGTAAGACATTTAATTCATGACAAATTGATAAGTAACGGAAGTTACTAACGAAACAGTTATAAAGTTACATATTTGACACAAATTGCACACACAAGCCCTGAAATATGATACAAAGTTGTGCTCTTTAATTTTCAGGTAAATGGCTCTCTCAAGACAAGAAATTCAGAGGCGTTACAGAGAACGGAAGAAACAAACGGACCCCAATTATACAAACAAAATGAATCAACTTCCGTTATTCTTTACTTACTCAGTACTTAACTGACTTTATTCATGCCTTAACATGAATTATTGCGTTAATCCTCATTTGCATTTGTTACGGCATAGATGATGTCATTGTTTTGTTTCTGTTCAAACTGTTTAGAGAATACATTTTATAAACAAAACGTTCCTTGATTACTTCCGTTACAAAATCTATATGTAGGAAATTGATGAAAATGAATAATTCTTCCCCGTGGACTTGTATAAACTACGGTGGAAATCAACCATTTCATCGACTCGAGACGTAAAAGGAACTTTTGAAGAGATAATTCTATCCCCTAATTTGTATATTAACTTCCGTGACTTTGATGTGTTCATTTCAAAGTGTAAGCATTTGATACCAAAATTGTTCCGTGAAGAAAAATATTGTTCAGATAAATTTGATACGACCTAAAGTTTGAAGTACAATATATATTTCGTCATTGTGAGACATATTTTCCCAATGATTCAGTTTGTTGTTGAACCAAAATATGGTTCCAAATTTTGTCAACTATAGCTACTTTGAATAAATACCTTTTCGGAAACAAAAACTTTTTGTTGTTAAGTGTGAATGTTTTTTTTTTACGGACAATAAATTGTTGTAGGTCACAAATTTGCAGCAAATTTACTACCATGACAAGGTTATCTGACTGAAAATGCTACATTCAGTGTTCTACATGTCAAATTTAACCTCCGTTACTTCCAAATACATACCCATGATCAAGCAATCATAACTTTTTGATGAGAAAGCTTTTATGAGTGAAAATTTGCAATTAGTTTCAGGTGATGGTCTTCTATCAGGAAAATGTAAAATAATTAGTGGATTTTAAGATTAATTTTCTATCATTGTTTGCTGGTAAAAAGCTGGAATGACTGTTTTATGCTTTCCGGCGGCGGTAATTGATCCCTGATGACAGCGACTACGTTCAGTGTTTTGTACATACCTATGAAATGGTAACTCTAAACGAATTTGTTGACGATGATATATAAATGGACCGCAAAAAAATTCCCATTACAGTCGAGAGAGGCATAAAAAGGGAAGCATTTTCTATACAGGAACACAGGGATCCTAAAACGGAAGACTCAAAGTAAGACATTGTTGTATTAACTTTTCTTTCATTTTCTACAGGGTTCAGAAGAATATGGTGACAAGAAGCACAATTGACTAAACCTGATAAAAAGAAAAGGGGCCCAGCAATAAATCTGAAAATCGAATGGGGTACCCCCCTCTCTCTCTCTAATCCATGCATATAGATTATGTGTAAAATTTATGAAAATGTTCCTTAGGAATATTAAGTTATCCTCTGCCATAGAAAATGCTATTTCTACATGTATATTTAAAAATTCTATAGTCCCATATAAAATCTATAAATCTGGAATTCGAAGGGGTTCTTTCTCTGCTTATATCAAGTAATATCAGACTAAGCACACGGTACGCTTATAACGTCATAAATTGTGGCAAAATAATCACGAAAGCAACGTCACATTTTTTTTTAATCTTATATTTTTAGAATTCAATATCAACAAATATATAAATCATTCATCAACATTATTTTAATGTTCTACATATTCAAATATATGTTACATGTATATATCAATGAATTTGTAGTGCAATGCATAATACAATTTCATGCAATAAAGTTTACAATAGTTAGATTGGAGTCAAGTCATACTATTCACACACACACACACACACCACTATTATTTATCACATGAAAGGCTACCCTTGTTTACCTGTAAGGCACACAAAGAGTCCAATTGCCTCTAGGTAAACAAAATGTGAAGGAGCCGTCTCCATCCACATCGGGCCTCTCATATACAAAATGCAAATCAAGAAGTATCAAAAGTTGTACAAACTTTCTTAAATATATTTTTAATACATACATTTGAATACGATTTTTCTGCAATGTATTGGTATGTATTTAAAGCCCGTTTCACTGAGATATATAAATTTCCACTGTTACAAGAGGTTTTTCATTTTATATTTATAAATCTTCAGTGCAATGAAATAAATAAAAAATATTAAGAGCCTCTGATAGATTTGTTTCATTATAAAGCCTATGACGATATGTTTCTAATATATATCAAGAATTAGTACATTATTAATCCTTTTCCATATTCTTTTAGACGATCTGCAGGCATATATAAGGTGTTCTATGTTTTCAATTTCACCGCAGTTTTCGTAATATTTTTGTATATTTGGATTCCATTTGCTAACATTCAGATTATTATTCAAAAGTTTATGTAACAATTTATAGTTAAACTCTGATATTTGTTTATCTGAAATTTTTGCGACTAGATAAATTGTCTTCCATAAAGATTTCGGAATGTCAAACTTTTCCGTCCAAAAGTTTTCTGTGATTGGCTTAATGAACTTGTTATCAACTAATATGTTATAGAAGAAAGATGATTTGATATTCAATATATTAACAAAGTTATTTCCTTTCAATAATACATGCATGTTGTCTTTAATATTAATATAGGGGACTTTTTTGCAGTCAAATATACGAGTAATGCGGTTGAACATTGTTTTTAAAATATAGTATTCACAGATAATATTGTTTATATGAGAGATTAAATCTTGAAAATATTTTAAATCTCTAAATACACCATTGTTATCATATAAATCTTTGGTGTGTAGAACTCCTGACTTGACCCAATTGGGAAAATAAATTGGATGGTTTTTGAACTGAAATAGGTGATTTTTCCAAATTGGTAAAGATAAGAATTCGTCCGAAGGAGTAATAGAGATATCTTTAATCATTTTGGGTTTTTTAAAAGCACAAATTACTTCTTTATAGAACAACTGCAGAAATGTCATATCTTTATATTCTTTTACATCTCTTAAGTTTGTTTTAATTATATACCTCAGCGATAGATTTTCTTTTTGAAATTTATGTTCAAGAAATGTTAAGAGACTGGATTTAGTACTTAGCAGACGTGCAATCCAAGACGCTTTTAATGAGAAAAACTTGGATTCAACATCAATAATATTTATTCCACCTTTCAATTCCTTTCCAATAAGTGTATTTCTTTTGATTCTTTCCCTGCTATTACATACGAAATTATAAATATCTTTCTGTTCAGTTGCTTTACATGTAATATTACATCAGGCGGATTGAGAATTATCGACGCATTGTATTGCAATTTAGAAATAATGAGATTATTGATTATTTCTTTTTCACCAAAAATTGTTAAATATCTTTTACCCCAGTTATCGAGTATGCTGATAATTTGATTAATTTTTCCTATCCAATTTTTTTCTTGACAAAACATTTTGTTATGTCCTATAAATATACCAAGTGTTTTAACTGGATTATTTGTTGTAATTGCATCTTCAATCTTTTCACGTGTGTTTTTTAAAGAACCTAGCAATATACATTCTGATTTCCTTGGATTAAGCTTTGGACCTGCGACTCCAGAGAATTGTTTTTACTGTTTTAATTACTTGTTTTACTGATTGCACGTCCTTTAGGGGACTTGTGGAATCATCTGCATGTTGTGTAATTTTTATCTCTTTGTTAATTCCAATTTCAAAACCATGTATTATGTCAGAAGATCTAATTCTTGTAGCTAACATCTCTACTGTGATGATGAACTGATTGTATAAGGTTGTAATCCAGTTGATAAAATTTATTCCAAAATTTAAAGCTTTTAAGGTTTCAATCATAAAACTCTATTCTACGGTATCAAAGGCTTTTTCGAAATCTAAAAATAATAAAATGCCTTTAATATATGCTGATTGGTCTATATTTATAAGTTTTGATATGACTGTTTGTAAACGTTTAGCCAAAAGAAATGCAAGAATTTCATAATCGCAATTTGTTAGATTAATTGGTCTATAATTTCTAATATTTGACTTTTCACCCCCCCTTTTTTTTATATAAATAAGACTTATTATTGACAGCCTCTGCGATTTTGGGAGCTCTTTACTTTCAAAAGATTTTATCAAAGAGCTGAAGAAGTAATGCTTTATATTATTCAAGAAAATTTTGTAAAATTCAACTGGTATACCACCTCTACCTGGAGATTTATTGTTTTTCATATTTTTAATTACGTCTTCGCATTCGGATAAAGTTGGGAGACTCTCGCATATATTTTTTTCCACATGTTTAGTTTATTTTCAATATTTATTTCCGCGATGTAATTTTTGATTTGATATATGTTTGGCCTTTCTGGAGAATAACGGTTTTCTTAAAAATCACATAGCTGACCCAAGATTTCGTTATTAGTATATGATGTGTTATTGCCCTCTACAATTTTTTCAATTACATTATTGTTTTGATGCTTTTTTTTTTTTCAAGATAAAAAAAATAAGTGAACATTTTTCTCCATACTTTATCCAGTTAGCCTGTGATCTTATATAGGCTCCTTTTGATTTATTTTTATAAATATCGTTTAATTCCTTTTCTAGATTTATTTTTTCTGTATAATTTATTTCCTCCGGTGGACTCCTTTCAATGATTTTAATTTTTTCCTCGATTTTCTTAGCCTTTTGTTTCAAACTTTTACTTCTCTTTATTGAAAATTCTACCGAAACCTGCTTAATTAAATACTTAACGTTTTCCCAACGTTCGTGTGGACATTCGATAGCATTAATTTCTAATTCTTTTTTCATTAACATTTGTTTTATGTTTGTACAGTAATCTTTATCTAATAAAATGGAAGTATTCATTTTCTAATATCCGGATCCTCTCTTATTTTCATTTATAATTAGATCTGATCTAAGTCCGAAGTGATCACTTAATCTATTATTATTTACCTGGGGACAATTTCGTAGTGTTAAAGAATCAATAGAATAGCTAAAGTTTTCTGATATAAAGGCGTAGTCAATTCTGCTGTATGGTACATTATGTGCATTGCACGATGTAAAACCCGATTTATTTTCGTTCATTTTAGTCCAAATATCACTTAATTCAAACTGTCTTAGTAGTAGAACTAATTGATGTTTACTAGTGTCAAAATCTTGATTTTCATCAAGTTTACAATTCAAATCTTCAAAAACGAGTAAATTTTCGGTATTAGATGCTTTTTTTTTAATCCAAGATTAGAATTTGTAAAAAAAAAAAAAGATTTTCTATCTAGTACTTTGTTTGCAGCATATAAATTAGCAATTGTAAAAACAGTGTTATTGAACTTAATATTCAATAATATCTTACGCCCATCAGTGGATCTATGACAATTAATAAATTCAAAAGCAAGGTTTTGTCTAATAAGAATTGACACACCTCTGCTCGAGGACGAGTCTGAAAAGCAATGATAGCTGGTTCCTCGCCACCTTGCATTATATGAGTATTCCCTTGTTTCTATAAAATGAGTTTCTTGTAATAATACAATATCTCTATCTAAATCTTGTAACCAATCATACAATGTATTACGCGTATTGTAGTCATTCAAACCTCTAGCATTTAAAGAGAAGAATTTTAACAAAGGACTTGTGGTCATTTAAGGGCTAGTGTTCTAATACCTCAATAACTGTCCATCACCTTAATCACTGTCCGTATCTGACCTATAGTCTCCATCATCAGTGGTCAGGTTGTCACATTGGCCGTTTGTTATTACCATATTTCAACTGGCTAACAAAAGTCGTGATCAACGTCACATTTTAAACAAATTCATTATCTCCAAGCTGTAACATCATAATTAAAGCACATGCATGGTTTATCGTTTAAAAATTCAAAATAAATCTTTGTACGTGTATAGTGTACATTCATAAAAATTTTGAATTCTTAGAATTACTCCAAAGTATACGTACTGTATTTATTTCACCGTGCCTACAACAGCATGCATCTCGTGTGAAATAAGGGTACCCGTTTCGGTAGGTGTCGTTTCGCTTCGGTAGATTTAGTTTCATTTCAATTTTGTTTCGCATTTTACAGGTAACCATCCCATGAAATAAGGCTTGCAATTCTTATGAATGACCTCTGAGACATTTGAACACAGTAAAAAAAAAAAAAATCATTTTTGGTTTTTTCTAGGATATATACCGCATGGCTAGTTGTATGTCTTAATGAATTTCTATATTTTCTTTGTGTTTCTTTCTCTCACATTTAGCCCGTTTCGCTCTGTACTTTCTCACCACCTCTGATGTTTGTTTATATTCAGTCTAATTGGTAGTTTTGGTTTTATTCTACAATGCTAGCCTTAGTTCTCGGCGTTTTTGGAGTTTCATATATCTATAGTATTCAAGCCTTTCCCTTTGTGATATTTTCTTTTTCTCATCCACTTTCTGAAATCCATATTGAAATAACTAAAGTCTTTTTAAAACTATTATAGATTTAAGCTTTTACAATCGATTTTTTGTTGGGAAGGGGGGGGGGGGGGTCGTCATGCAAGTGAAAAATGATTTAATCATAAATTCAAACCTTTCCATATTTTTGGAAAAAAATCTATGAGATTAATTTCGTACAGTGTACATATATGAGCACTTATGGCTTATTTATTAAATCAAAACTTATTACCATCCTTGAGGCGATCGGTTAGGGGCGGGATCAAAAGATCGATGTGGGATAAAAATCAAAACTCAAATACTTGTGCGGAAGGGGGGGGGGTGTTAAAAACTCCTGTATGTTTCTGTCATCCGACATCGATCACGCTCTAGTGGAAAAAAAACAACAACCAGCGCATAGAAAGTATATGTAATTTTTGCGCTTAATTAATGAATAAATTAATAATAATAACCACGGTGAGTTGAAGTGAGAGTTGAAAACCTCCAAATAATATTACATTTTAACGTTTTTATGTTCACTTTCATTTGTGAATAAACAGTAGAAAAGGTATACAGAGTGTTATTTATAATCGCATGTTTTACTTGCGAATCGATTAGTTTCAATATATATCATATTTAGTTTGAGGGGGCGGGGATCTCGTGAAAACTGAATTTAAATTTTTTTTGTCAGACGTTGAACTTTTGATCTCGTCCCTTATATTTTATGAAAGTTTAAAATATTAATGGTAGTGTATATGGCATGTAAAACGGTGCATTTATACACATTTTGATTTACATTGTATATGCTATTTATATTCAATAATCTTGTTATTCATATGCGAAAATCTTTATTTGTTGTATTCGATAATCTTGATATCTATATGCGAAAATTTTGGTTTATATGCGAGAAATCTTAATATTCATATGCGAAAAATTGTATTTTACTCTACTATATATATAGAGAGAGGTTTCCTCTACTCTTCTGGAGTACCAACACATGTGGGCGACATATTCCAGGGGCAATCGCTCACACCCGCCTGAGATCACCTGGGTCCTAAATATAACAATGAGGTTGTTCAACACGTCACTGATACTCTAACAAGATTTTGACATTCAATTCATTTAATTTGTGACATATGTATATATCTTTCTTTCATTGTAATGGGGGAGGGGGTACATAAGATCTAATACGCTATATATCACCGTTCTGGTGCCTGTGCTCACATGACTCTTTAGAGTAAGGAAACAATGGCGCATGTACTTCCTGACCGACCCGTATTAGTATCATAGGCACTTACATAAATGATCAATAATTCTGCGCCAAAAACAGGCTCTTCTCCCACCTGCTACTAAAGTAGGGGACAGGCATTTAATGTGTACCCTCCAGATGACCACTTAAGTAGGTCAAGGGTCAGTGGATATTCATAGAAAATAGCAATTTCTTGAATAAGTTGGTAAAGTTTATATCGTGGGGCTCTCATCTAGTTCATAGCTGTGCCACATCCACCTCCTACTAAGGGGGGGGGGGGATGCTACAGGCTGGTGCATGTTGGAAACTGTAGGAGGGTCCATAGTTTGCTCTGTACTTGCTCTTTAAACCAGGTAGCACGCAGGAGACAGGTGAGATGCGCAGAGATCTCTTCCCCCTTAGAACGTGATCACCCGTTCAGGTCCAGGCACCTATGTCCACATAGGGCCCCCTGTTTTGCCCCTACATTGGTCGTCAAACTGGCCGCCTCCCCAGTTCCCTACAAATATTTGCATGCGACCCTTTCCGCCATATATGTAAATGTGCATCCTGTTTCTGATTACGATTAATAAATATTCTTTGTATCACTCTTGTTAATCCAGGTAGCTAAACAGCCTATGAGGAATTACAGGGCAGCCACTCAAGCTTCGACATAGCTACTGGGTTTATTCAGCATATTAGGGCAAGGTCAACTATTCAATTCAGGCAGTAGGTCAAATGTATCACTGGTAGTTGTGCTGTATATTTATTAAAGTTTAATTTTAGCAGAGTAGCTCCTCTAGTTAAATTTAAGATACATGTACCCGAGGTCAGGTCATGGTCAATGAAGCCAATTCTTTTATTAATTTTTGAAATTATGCATTTCACCTACAATCAATATGACTAAATCCTTGCGTACATCTAGCATGGGTACATCAACATTATCAAATATGAATCAAATATTATATCGAATATAAATAACAAGGTTACCAAATGTAAATAAATAACAAGATTATCGAATATAAATCAACGTTTTCGCATATAAATATTAATTATCGAATATAAGTAAAATTTTCGCATATGAATAACAAGATTATCGAATATGATTAAAGAGTTTCGTATATAAATCAAGATTTGTATAATATTGCAACGTTTTACACACCGTAAGTGTATCTGTTCAATGCTGAATTTTTATATGCATACATACAGTAGTACATGCAACAAAATGTAGTCTGTATAATTGTTATTTCATAAAGCCAATTAAAGTACATGTACCAGAGTAAAACATATATATGAAACACACATGCTATAGCTTAAATACCTTGTATACTGGTTTTAATAATGATTTTAATTTAGATCATTTAAAAAACAATAATAACAACATTTTACGTTTAGCTAGACGTAGGTTGTATACATTGACGTCGCGTCATTGAACGACAAAATCACATGGGACATTTATTTGGACATTAAGTATCTTTTCGTTTTCCTAAATGGATGCAGGATAAAATGAAATGTTGTATATTCTATATAGTAAATTTTATGTACTTTCTGTAAGTTATATTCATTAAAATATTCGCGTTGGAATAATGCTTAGAAATAAGACATATAATGGTAGAATTGTTTAAAAAGCGCGCTTTTGTAGAATAAGGACATTTCACTGGACACCGAAAAAATCAATCTACTTCATGGATATACTCAGAATTATATAATACTGGCATACACTGTGCTCCACGATATATGTACATTATAAATGTAACAAGGGTAGTCAACTTCCCCCTGCATTAGGCATGCTACTGGTCATGATGATTTGCATTCGCAGTCTATCTACAAACACGGGACACCACTATCTTTGCCAGTTTCAAGGTCGCTATATCAATTCTATGAACTCAATATTTAAAGTAATTAGTTTATGGATTTTAGATAAGGATGTCACAATCATACACCAATTTTTACGTTATTTGGGACAAAATCAATCATTTTATTAATGTGTGGATAAAGCGTATGAGTATTTTATGTAACGCGGGACATCGAAAAATGACGACATCTGCGTGTATATAACTCCGGTGTTATTGCTCATGAAATGCGTGTAAATTATATTTTATATAAGCTATTGTCATTATTTATATATTTTCCTTGCCATTGATGTATAAGATTTTAATAATCCACAAAATATGCATCTGTGTAAACACAGCGGAAGCATTTTCTTATGCACGTATGAAAGTAACACCGGTACCGTGCACGACATGATGTATAAATTTTAAAGCATGATATAATCTTTGAATATTATCGTACGAATAAAAAAAAAAAAGTGTTTTATATGAAGCTATATAAGTTGTACACTTTATGCAAATTATGTAAATTAACTCATTTGGATTAAAAAGTTATCAAGCTAATTTCCTGTTTAATTATGTATTCTTCTAGTCGGATAGTGAACGTCTTCATGATCACGTGACGTTGCACGCGGGATTTTGAAAGTCAACAATTACATGACGATGTAATAGCGTAGACGACCTGCAGGCTGTAAGCGGAACACATTCAGGGTAGAGAGAACCAATTTGAACAATGAAGGGGGGGGGGGGTGTTACATTTCAGGCCCTTTCAGTACAACTACATACTTGCGCACATCCACCAAAAACGTCATTCCTTCATAAATATGCATAAGACTATCATCATTTTTTCCTTACTTTGAGTATAGACCAGTACTCCTTTAATACTTATATATAAATTGTCGAAATCGTCAAATCGCATTATTTTTCATAGTTTATCATACTGACAAAATATTAGTCTGTTTTTTGACATTGAACAAAATGCTGTTTAATGCGGCACGAATACCTTTACTATGTATTAATATGTAGTTATCACGTGCAACAGAAAGTGTTGATAGACGGACAGAACGATTACGTCTTGGCACCTTTGACATAGTGGGGTCCATAGGATATGTGAACTATCGTATGCATGGCCTTGCTTCTCCTAAGTTATTGTTTGTCAATGTTTTACAAACGAAGAAGAATGGTGGAGGTTGAGTGAAGTTTACTGAATGAATGATCTCATTACTTCTAGTTAGAAAGATCGTGGAAAGGGCAAAACAAAACAATGAAGGGCTGAATAATCTCGTTAAGAAACACTGAGAAATACCAAGTAGGTCTAAATTATCAAATCTGCGATGTGAACGTTACATGTAACTAAGATGATTGGCTGTTTTGGAGTTGTTTTATCATCATTATACTTTTTTGGTAGATACTCTTATTCTGGAACGGTAGACAGGGTTGATCGGTAAATGGACTGTATTGTGAATTTTAACCTCATTTTCACTTGTTTCCAGGTGTTATATTGCGTCTCGTTTGATAATTTTCCTTCTAATGTACAAACGCTGTCAGCTTTATGTCGCGTGGCATGGTTCTGTTTGCGTATGCACGGCGCTTACGGTCGTAGTAAAGAGAAGGTTTTTTTTAACGCCAACTTCTATTTCAACTTTCACATCCTACTGGATAGAATAAACGGACGTCGCACGGATAAAAAGAATTGTGATATAATGCTATTCGTTGATGAAAGTCGTTCCCGCAGCTGCGCGGGGCTCCTGTGATTGGTGTATGAAGCGTATAAAACGTTTAATAACCGCACTATTACTGGACATGTATAGGGCAAATAACGGTCGATTAACGGACATTACCGTCTGAATAACAGTGCAAGTTTCCGGTTAAACAAACGCGGGGTGGGACGCATGCGAAACTTGTATAACGTTTTTTCAACGTTAAACGAACGGACTTGCACCGGTCATGTGACTGACAAAATGCGTATAAATCGAAAATGGATATATCTTTTCAGACTTACCACCTTCGCTGACATATTTTCATGATGTTTTCAAAAGGAAGGTCTACAAATGTTGGGAAGAGTAAAGACAGGGCACAGGGAAAGGCTATACGACTCTCTCTCTCTCTCTCTCTCTCTCTCTCTCTCATTGACAATGTTGGGAAAAAGCAGACCGCCCAATATTCACTGCATGGTAGAGACCCTGTCTGAACCTGAAGATAGTGTCGTGGCGATAAGTAAGTCATAATTTCATTTTTTCCCCCACTATACATGTATATTTCATTGAAAAATGCCTTTTAGGAAACACTTATTGGAGCGTTCAATGTAGCTCCTTTTTATAGATAATTATAATATTTTAAAAATACAGAATTGTTTGTAGTTTATTCATATGATTTTAACATAATTTTATCTGTAGGTGTTGCGGTGAAATCACACGTCAAATGCAAAATTGAAATTCTACGGCACAATTTATTAAGAAATTATAGTGCATGTATTTTGAGGTTGAAAGTTTTGCCTTGATGATTTCATAAACTATTCTCACTGATCACGGTATCACAACAATTTGTTTATCGTCACAGGAAAAGAATATTTCAACGATTTTGCATAATAAGTGAAAATGTCATGAAAATTGATACTTAATTCACCTCACAGTACATTTTCATAGAAATTGTGTTTTCAATGAAATATATAGTGAAAAAAAGAGAATAGATGACTCACTTAATGGTCAGACACGGTATATTACCGTCTGGATAACGGGCAAGTACCTGGCCTGGAGGTTATAAAGCTATTTGAAGACGTACCCGGTACTTAAACTCATACTCAGTACCCCAAACAATACTCATACTCAATATTTCACTCTAATTCGTGTATAAGTTTTGAGTATGAGAATAGCTTTAGATCCCGGATTATGAGTCTGAGTACAGAGTACGTACTCGAAACATTTTATAACCCACAGGCCTGGTCAAACGAACATGGCACGCATGAGAAACTTGCCTAACTTTCATTTCACGTTAAACGAACGGACTTGTACCAGTCTCGTGGACGTCCGTTTGACAACCGTTATTCGCCAGTTTCACGTGTTTCTTGTCCGTAAACTTGCGGATGGTGTACATTACATCTTCGGTTGACCCGCTGCATGCCCAGTAGTAGTCAGGCCGTGACTCATGTCCACCGGACATTAACGGATGCGAACTGGACAAGTGCAGGAAAAGAAATGCATAGGTTCCGATTAAAACGCATAACAACACATAGCTACAGTACACTAAGCGGACTCCATTGGCTGGTGGTGTCCGTTTCAAGTTTTGAACACGCCGGACTAGAAACGCGTTAGTCGAAAAAGAAACACAAATGAACAGAGACAAACGGATTGACAATTTTGTTGTCCGTTGGACGTCCGTTAACGTTATCCGGTGAGGCGTGACTGCTGCTTTATGTACCTCCAGACAGCATCAATCAGACGTGACGCCACGATTAAAAATCGAACCAGAGCTTCCGGTTGCAAAGCGATCTCTCTAACCTTTAGTACACCACAACTAGTATATTGTACTAAGGCACTTCGTCCCTCACACCCTTCATGTTATAGAATAGGTATGATGTTTGGGCCTAGACAGCATTTTAATTTCAAATAGAATTTTTACAGATATACATGTAGCGGTCATACGGTTTCGATCGTCAGTGGCCAGTTAGCTCAGTTGGCAGAGCACCTGACTAGAGATTCAAAAGGCCCCGGGTTCGAATCCCAGTCTGTAATCTGCCCCGAGATTCGGTAAAGGCGTCATTCCAAATATTCAGCCAAGCCGAATCTCAGTCGATTTACCTGGTCTGGTCCATTGCATGTTCTCCCTTCCTGTTAAATACAAATCAAAATCTGTAATGTTTAGATATTGGTACATTAGATACATGTATATGGTCACCTGTAAGAACCATTGGTTTCATGTGATTGATTGTATCTTGCGCGTAGCGCATTGATGAAAAAGTTTTCCGTCCAGTTTTTCGTTTGATACATGCATCAAATAAAGAATTATAAGTTTTATTTCTTTTCATTTAATTATATTTTTAAAATAGAAAAACAAATGGTTTCGCTCATCACAAAGCTTGAATTAACGTTTTTGAAATGGCGCGTAGGAATACCTATACGTAACAATGAAAACAACAACAAAACTGGCTGTGCGTTCGGGTGAGGTAGAGTTACTGTGCAGAATTAAATGAATTATACGCTAAATTAAAGGTATCACACCGGTAATTGTCCGATCAAAATTAACTTAGTCAATTGTAGTTCCATATATTTAAAGAAATATTTTTTTCCTTGCGTGATTTTTCTCATTTCCTCTTCTTCTTTTCTCTTAATTTTTGTACCCCTGATTAGGAAATTTTGTGTAATTTGTAGAAATAGCCAAGTGTATACAAAGGAACTATTTGCTGTTGGTAGCTGAGACTAATTCCTGAGGTGCACTCCGACTGTTTACACACATGTGAAAAACACGTGGATTTGAGGGTAGTCTTGTTTGCGGGTAATTTATTTTCGAAAATGCCGCGTAGGGTGTTGTTTTTCTGGTGTGGGCAGACGAGATAGGTAACATAGAACGTGTCTGACTGCGTTATTCGGCATAAATTTTGTGAACTGATTTTTAATGATTTTTTTCCTCTATAGTAATATATGTATAGTGAAAATAATTACCGGTGTGATACCTAAAGGTGCAATGGTTAAAAGCTGAATTAGATATAAAGGAAGAGAACAAGTGGTGACTGGATGTATGCTGCATTGCATTCGAGACGTTGAACACTGGTTGTATCGTAGGAACGGTGGAATGCGACTCAGATCCATTTCAATATCAAGTAAAAAGCTCAATACCTCTTCATCTAAATTACCCTCGTTGACTGAAGCAGTTCAATTTCATTAATATTTACCAGATCAAAAGTCGCTACTTGCTCCGTCATGTTATCGAACTCGTAAAGCAGACGATACATACCGTAATCTGTCTACTTCTACTAGTGCCCTACGTCATCAAGTTGACTATTCTGCCATGTCATCACAAGGCATATGTGTGCTATTTAAAAAAAAAGTAATTTGCATTTTATTCACATCTTTGGTTGTGTTTATTTATGGTTGCATCAAACGAATACATTTCGTTTACAATGCATGTGGGGAAATTCCCGTTCTATAAATAGCGCTAAAATTAGAACGGCCGTTAATGGGAAAGACGCATTCTAGAGAAAAGTAGTCCTGCGTGCTTAGTGCAGATGAACTCAGTATGAATTTTTGTTGGACACAGAAATCAAACGAATTTTTCATCCAATCAGCATCAGTTGTTAAGTCACCACTGTAAAAGTTATTAAATGATTCCCCAAGGAAAGGACAGTTTGTAAAGTGATATTGTTTTGTCTCATCCTTTCTCTATCTCACACTCTCACATCTAATTTTTCCTCAGATTTTCTCTGTATTGAAGAAGGCCGTCGGTATGGGAAATGCACTTTTGCTGGAACACAACATAGAAGGAAGGAAGGAGAGGGCTCCACTGGGCGCTGCAAGCTATCTCTTCAATCTGATAGGAATCATTGGGAACATTCTAGTTCTACACGTGTTTCGTACACGTATTGATGCCTCATCCAATTACAGAGTCTTCGTGATATTTCTATCAATCGTCGACATGTTTACCTGCATTGCACATATTGCCAAAGAGTTGAGCAGAATGAGATCTGTCTACAATCAGGGATATATCATGTTTATATGTAAAATATCTCACTACATAGGGAATTCTGTTGGATATGCCGCTGCTTTGATTATTATTTTCATTGCATTTGAGAGATACAAGAAAATATGCACACCTTTTAAGCCACAGATCACTGTCACCCACTCCAAGGTTATATGCGTAAGCACAGTCTTACTATGTTTTCTTGTAAATGTCCCGATTTATTTGATTTACGGGAGAAGATATGTGTCAGTCGAAAATATCAATGCTACCAGGTGTGCTATCGAAAACAAATATGACGGAGACTTGTTACCAATTTTACATTTAGGGTTTGTCTTCGCTGCGGCTGTAATTTTTATTGTAGTAACTATTGTATTACAAATAAGAATACGGGCAGCTTTGGTCAAGAATGCAAGATCAAAACAGAAAATGAAATACGGAGTTAGTAGTATCAGTTGCGAATCTGGACAAAAAACGTCGGTTAGTGTAACACTTCAAAAATGGAGTAATCTCGCTAAAAAGTCAGCAGACGACCAGGATTCGGAGAGGAACAGACGTATTGCAATTAGATTCGCCATTATATCCATGTTTTTGATAGTCAGCTTTGTTTCCCAGACAGTGTTCCAGTTTATTACAGTCACAAATAGATACTTCTACCCAAGACAGAGAATTTCCAAACTGGAGGATCTGGTGGATGAATATTTTCCAGATATCGTAGCACTCAACGGAATTCTGAATCCGTTCGTCTACCTGTTCACTGATAACGAATTCAGACAAGAACTAAAGAAAATGTGTGGACGGGGATAGTTTAACCATTTAACCAAATTTCAAAGATCCATGCTTTAAAAAACGAACACTTTTTTCTGTGAATAATCACGGTGGCGGGCCATGTGACTATGACATGATCTACTACCCGAAAAAATGGCGACGAAAGTTAACACAAGGGAAAATTCAAACTTTGTCAATAACGAATTGTCATATAACTCAATCAATATTTGAGGGATTTTCGCAGGAACAAATCTATAATAATATGATGGTTCTACATGTACATGCGATAGAAACAGAGAACATTGACACCGTTTTTTGTTTTCAGTCAAAAACTTTCCGACCGCCAAAGATTTTGTATTGCTCATAGGAGATATGAGACTGATCACCGTCGGCTACTTCACCTTTCATATGGAGGTGTAACAGAGCCGCGATTATATTTTAGCATTTTTGTTTTAATAATTTATTGTAACATTTTTGTTTCTGTTTTTAATCTAAAATTCAATATTTTAATTTGTATGCCCCCCCCCCCTTTCAAAGAAAAGGAGCATATTGCTTTGCACCTGTCGGTCGGTCGGTATGTCGATGTTGTCCGTTCAGTATCTTGAGAACCATGCATTCACTTTATCGTAATGATATTTCATATGTGGGTTGGTTACGAGCAGAAGCGAACCCCTTAGGCTATTGATCTTCAGGTTAAAATATCAAAGGTCAAGGGTCAATCTACTCTGGACATAGGAAGACACTGTCCGCTCAATATCTTGAGAACCCTTTGCTTTACAGATATCAAACCTGGTACATCCTAAGGAGTAGATGACCGCTATTGATTTTGAGGTCACTTGGTCAAGGGTCAAACTGGACATACGAATATACTGACCGCTCAATGTCTAGAGAACCCTTTGCTTGACAGACATCAAACTTGGTATACTGGTACATCTTATGGAGTAGATGACCCCTATTGATTTTAAAGTCACCTGGTCAAAGATCAAGAGTTAAAATGGACATAGTAATATATTGTCTCCTATATTTTAAGAATCATTAACCCTTTCTCTACCGGCACATTTTAGAGGTTTTCAAAGACTAAATGACAATATTTTTAAATCGAGTTACATCTGCATGTATCACCATTTAAGGTAGGCATGTGACATATAATTTTGTAAAGAATTGGACAGGGAACATTTTTTTTTTTTTATAAAGTTTGTCATGTTATCCCATGACCCCAAAGAGTTATACGAGGTCAAAGGTCATTTAAGTGCACAATTTTGCAGTCTTTTTTCTCTGGAATATATATATTACGACCCCTCTCACTAGATTCGAGTCAAAAATAGGAAATTCTAAATGTATGAGCTGATGTGTCTTTTAAAATACTACAAAAACATCACAATCAAATTAATCAATTTTATTGACAAACAAATATTTTTGATTGCTAAGTAACAACACTCATGGTTTAATTTTGACCATAATTTGCCTTTCTACATCCATTCGACACAATTTAAGCATAGTTACATTGCATGATGATTAGTAAATGTCACATGATGATTAGTAAATGTCACGTTATTTTAAAAATATAATCTTTGACTAGATCTTAATCATTTTAAAGGGGTTTTAACAAAAATTATAATGAAGAGAATTAAGGTCAAGGTCATAAAATGGAAATTTCGTACTTTATATACATATTCATCATTTTCTAATGATATGACGTTTTGTCATTATGTTCCACTAAATAGTATAAATATTGCAACATTAAAACAAAGATCTTTACTGTTAAAATCTAAAATAATCTATTTTTTGTATTCAAATATATTTGGTTGCTAAGCAACAACACCATTATTATATCAAATTTTATGAAAAAGTACTGCCCGTTTTTCCTCCCCAAGTTCAATGTACACGAATGTTCAAGTACTTACTTTCAATCACTAAATTTAAATTTACTTTCAGATATATATATATATATATATATATATATATATATATATATATATATAAGGATCAGCTCTTTGGACGAATAAGGCATGTCCTGATTCGCTCCACTTTTAACATTGATTGGCAAGCCTAAAGACCAAAAAACATGTAGTCTGTGTTGTAAATATATTTGTAGATTAGTGTAGCTGTAGTGCTAGATGTATTTATATGTAGTTTTTGTCATTATTCTCTGTTGATATTGGCCACATTATGTAATTCTTTTCGTTTGTCCTGAAGAAGGGACGGGGCGTCCTGGAAATTTGAAATCTCGTTGTTCGTGTCGTTGGTCATTTTAGTGCTTTGTATATATATATATATATATATATATATATATATATATATACACTTTGATATCATTTATTTAACTGAAAATAATCTATTATCTGTATATGTGTACATGTATATGTATTTATGCCTGTTTGTACATGTATGTGTATATGTATGCGTATATATGTACATGTATGTATATGTTATTGTTTGCTTTTGTAAAAATATTGTGAATATGAAGGTTAATAAAAAATATATTTTAAAAAAAATTTAAATGTACTTGCATTATATTTAACAAAAATATTCTTATATTCAACCTCTTAAAACATATTTCTAGACATAATTCTTGATACTGGGTTGTTCCGATAGGGGCATGCGTTGACCAATATCTGTCTATCGACTGGGACTTCTCAGCGACATGCATAAGATAATGCCCAAAAATCTGGAAAAAAGAGATTTCTTTATACTTAGCCCAAATATCGATGTATTCTCAGAGCTTTTGAATATTCAATTGGCCTGTAAATGTTTTCTATCATCAAGGCCCTCTGAAAATTATGCCTTCAATTACTTATGAAATTTTAGCAGGGGTAATTGTAGTACACATTTAATAAATGTACTTAGATGTACAGCCAGATTAATTTTGGTAAAGGTAATCTTATAAAATGCATTTTATTATTGGTTTCAAACTGGAGATCACTGTCACAATATCGGTACTTTAAAACTAGTTATACCTGTACAGTTCCTCTTCAGTGATAGGCTGCGAACTTCTTTGTGAAACATATGACAATCCTTCCCCCTAGACATGACTATCTCAGCATAATGGCTGGTGGCAAAATAGATGGAGAAAACCAAATCTTCTCTCAAAAACAGCTTCATAAAATCTGCATAATTGGGTCCCATATCTGAAAGGAAATTGCAAATAATCAGTATTGGCCATCATACCTTATTTGTCATCATTTAAAACACTTATCATACCTTGTAATTAGAAATAGAATAATGATTTTCCGTATTTAGTCTCCTTTTTGTATTGCATGTTATATCTAGTAATGCAACGATAAACAGTAAAATGGTACACGCATATATCAGTGTACCATAATGCCATGATTCCATTTGTGAATGTATTATCTGGATTCATTTGAATGTTAACCAAATGTTTACGGATTTAACCTTATATTCAACCTCAAAGATTAATACCAACTGTATACCAGGTTGTCGCTCCGAATGAAAAGCCACAGTTCTTGGATCAGGTGCCTCTGTGTCCTCTACATCAGCATCCTTCTAATGCATGTCTGGATTTGCCAGTAGACTGTCACTATCGGAAAATACCTGGAAGCTTTCCACTAAAGATTGGGATGTCAATAACCTTTTTAAAGATGAAAAATTACAATGTTAATTAAGAATTATTGGTTTATGTTTAAAAGCAAAATATAAGCTTCATGATAGTAAGGGACAGTTTCACACGAAAGTACTGGTCATATTTAATTTAAGATAGAGATGTCCTATTTGGTAAGGGATTACATACATGTGTTAGATATGAATGGAATATATTATAGTGCATATTGAAAAAAAAAGATATGCATCATGGAGGTGTTAACATTACGCCTAGCATATACATAGGGACAAATACTGAAGAAATTCAAGTTAAAACATACAGGGTCCAGCGAAAATACTGCAACTCTGAGGGAAATTGAATGGCCCCAGATTTAAAGTAGAATTGAATTGATTCTTCATTATACACATTGTTTAATTCCCCTGACATGGTACTCTGATGGGGTGTGGATTTAGTCGATATTAGAGAAAATCTAGGCAAGAAGTGGGCACAAGTGTATATAAGATAAAAGAGAGATTGATATGATTTTTCGATAGCATGTCATAACCAGACTTTGATTGATGTTATCCCCCCTCCCCGACCTTTTGTCCCGAACACACATTTCGTTTTTATTTCTGTTACAATATGAAGAAAAAATTCAAATTACGGTTATAAATTCTATTATTACGATAATACAATAATGTGATAGGTGCTTTCCTAACAGATTGCGTTTTCTTTTCATAGAAAGATATAGTCTTTTTATAAAACATTCATGGAGTTATAGATAGAAAAATCTTGGAAGATAGCCTCCGCACTAGCGGTCATGAATGCCCAGTCTGATTAAAACCATCCCACTCCCTTCTCATCGTACACTAAATATAAAGTTTAAACAGTTTTCTTACACTCGCGCGTCAGATATGGACAGACCAAAAATGCCGGGGTGGGTGGGGGGGGGGGGGGGGGGTAATCAGACTGATTATAATGCCGGGGCAGGACAAATTAATTGATGTCAGATATGTTCAGCTGTTAATAAACAATTGGGTGTTATACACTTGGTTTAGATATCATAAAATATAAATATGTTCTTTCACGAAACGACTAATTATGGCATCAAATCGCGGTTAATACGTGAATTTTTCATAACATGACATAACCACGAACGTTCTTTTTTTCTAGTCGGCTACATGTACATCAACTTACATGTTTATACTGAATTCATGATCGTTTGGGTCATCCTGCAACAGGAGATCCAGTGCATCTTCTTCCTCTGACATCAGGTCGATTTCAAGATGTAAAATACATTACAAGCGTTCGCTGTGTTGTTTTCGTTGAAACAGAAACACGTGTGTTGCCAGTGCACACTTTCAGAACACAGGCACTCGACGTTTTAGATATCTATAATAAAAAAATTGTCTTCCTGTAAACATGATATTCACAAGGTATATCACGCCGCCATCTTGGATTTCTTTTTTACCAGCTGCATCACTTAAAAAATTCGGAGAAAAGTTCGATGTAATATGATGATTAGATCCCTACCGTTTAAAAGCAACTCTGTCAAGGTCATACCTCTCGCATCGTCATGGTGAACTGGAAATAAAGTCCATTTATCGGCTATAATCAACCGTCAAACATCGTCTACTGCTTCTTAAATGCGAAAAATCGTTAAAAGATGGCCGGAAGTTGACATAATTGTGCAAATGAGAATTCCCTTGCTAATGTACCCTCTAACGCTTGTGGGGTGGGGTGGGGGGCACTGAATGTAGAGTAGTTGCAGTCCTGCAAACAATAAAACTCGGGCACAATTGTGTGGTTTCGGGACAGGCTGGCACGGGAAATTTAGTAAATCTATCACATTACCAAATAACATTGGAAATGTTCATGACCCCCCCCCCCCCCCTGCTTCGACTCCAACCCACGTTTTATCACCCATTGTGATAACACTGAAAATTTTCAGATAATTAGGACAGGACATTTGGATGTATAAATGTCACTGTGTACTTTTGAAAGTATACCCACGTGTAGGTGGGCGTGCGTGTGCGTGTGAATTCAATTTTAAAGTTTTCTTATAGACTGTTTCACGATAACTTTCCCACATGCGAATAACTACTTCCGCAGGGCAAAGCTATTTATGCGCAACGCCTACATTTTTTCGTACAAAGTACATATATCAAGCGAGGAAAAGAAATTGTTTTTATATAAAAGTCTTTGTGTTTTCTCTTTTATATTTATATTTGGGGTTTGATTTTGCGATTTTATTACAATTGAACCATACATTTTACGAAATATAATTTAAAAAAAATGAGCATTGAACTTGCTACTCTATGCGCATAAACGGGGATTTCCGTGTTTACGTTGATGACAGCGAAGATGGCACACCGGGAGATTTCCAACGCCCCAAAACGGAAAATTACCAACGTTCCTATGACTGAAACACCGATAAAGTCAGAGTGCCAGCATGTGAAAAAGTCATCCCAGATATCCCAGGCCATGAAAACCTCCCCCCTCTTCATTTAGCTTCATATTCCACATTATCATCAGATGCGACGCCCAGACTACCATTTAAAGAAATTTATCGACACATGATTTTGAAACTAACGGAAGAAGGGGAACGGAAAGACAACCATAAAGGACTAGACAAGGCTGTTGAGCACTTCGAAGCTAGTGATTTGTCTCAAGTTATGACAGCCCAGGTATCAATTTCATAAGGCTGCCTAAACTCATAATACTATTTATCATTAATTTTTTTTATTTATTTATGTTTGTTTGTTTTGTTTATCTATTTATTGACTCCCCATATATTTATATTTACATAATTAATTAGATCCTGAATGTTTTGTTGTATGCCGAACACTGTTCTTCTATGAAAACATTTGACTCTTAGTTTAAGATTGGTAGTGATTATTTATTAAAGAACATGTTTAATAAACAAAATACTAGTAATATACACTGCTTATATAGGCCCTATATGAATATACCCCCATACAGATTCATACCTGGCATGTCTTATGGGCTAGAAAATATCAGACAGTGAAGAAAATGAAGAAAATTAATTAAAAAACATTGTGAACAAATCACATACACATACAGTATATACATATAATAAGCATTTGAACAAATGAAAACACATGTATAATTTTAGTATTAATCATGAAAATTTTCAGATAGATGACTCCTTGGAGTACATCAAAGCTTTGTTTGGCTTCAATGAAGAAAACCAGATACAATGTGTACATTTGTTTGCTGGAGAGGGAAAAAGTATGCTATGCATACTGTGAATGTCCTATTGGGTAAGAGAAAAGTTTAGATTTAGATTGGGAAACCTTTTAATATATTTTTATTAAAACTTTACAGTATATACTTGTATTATATGCGTTCAAATTTTAAAACTTCTTTGATGCAACTTAAGTCTAGCACAGTCCTGCAGTCACATAGGTGGGTTACTTATGTACCCCCATCATCTCCACCTCAGTCAGATTTTGAGTTCCAACAGCTCAACATCAAAATCATGCCAGTGGAGTGTACCTCGACCAATGAAAATGGAACCAAAACCCCTTATGGAGTGGAATTTTGGGAGACCCAAAGTGAGTGCAGAAGGGGAGGTGGAGTTCAGGGAGAGGAAACAAATCCAGTTTGATCCACGTCATCCTGATCAAAGGTATTTTGACCTGGTCAGCTCAATGCAGCAGTTAAAACTGCTCAAAGAGATGTTTCCTAAAACTGGTAACCATTATGTTGAATTTAAACCGGCATTGATAACTAACATCAAAATCCATACAATAAATATTAAATGAAGCTTTACAAATCATTTATTTAAAACATATCTATTGAAATACACTTTTAATCATTTGAAATACAAAACATGCGCACAAAATTGATAAGTCATGGATTTTTGTATTCAGGCATGGCTCAGCTGTGGAACATTCCTGACGAAGCTCCTGAGGCGCAAAATGACGTGGAAGTTGGCACGACCGAGGATCCTTTGGAAAAAGGGATGAAAGATCTGGTCTTGTCTGAAGAAAACTGTAAGTAAAGAAATTCCTATTAAAATATGGCAATCATCTGTAAGATTTTCATCTATTTTCAGTGTTGTTTAATGTACCTTTAATACATGATACTTATTTTTTTTGTAGTCCCTATTGCCCACTTCAATCGAGGACAGTCTAAGCCACTACATAGAGGAGAAAACTCGAGGGCAACGGCTGTGCCAGATATGGAAAGATCTCCATAAAGGTCGCATTACGAGCTCCATATTTGGTGCGGTCCTTCACTCTGGAGTAACCCAACCCCCCCCCCCCCAGTTTAGTGGACCAAATTATTAATGGTTCCAACTTAAACAGGTACAAAAGTTGATAATCCATGGGTCTGCAGTAGATTGTTGTAATACTAAAGGAGATTTAGCACATTTCTCTTTCTTTTAAAATCATATTTAGGTATACAACACTTCCACTTACTGTTCAGTGAGGAATTGATCACGAAAAGGACGCCATTGAGGACTACCTTATGTTACAGAGTGCTGTGACAGACATTCAGGTAAGACCTTCCGGCATTACTTTATACCCATCACATGCTTTCCTTGGAACATCAAGTGATGGATGGGTGATAGATTTGTCCATGCCCAAGGAAAATCAACGTGGAGTTCTGGAGGTCAAGTGCCCATACTCCATGTCAGGTCACAACATCAAAGATAAGGAGATCCATGAACTTGTTGGTGAAGTGGGATTTTGTCTGGTGAACACCGAGAGGAGCCCTAGACTGAGGCGTGACCACAAATACTCTGCACAAGTTCAAGGTGAAATGGCCATTATGGGAACAACATGGGCATATTTTGTTGTATGGATAAATGCAAAACAAAGTAATTGCTTTTTGATGCAAAATTTGTGTCTGCCATGATGCCTAAACTTGTTGAAGTTTTTGTGAAACACATTTTACCCTTTCATGTTCAAAATTAGATTTTGAAAACCTAATATATCAAATGTTCAGGGAGAGGAAAGCTATTCAAAATTGTTCAATTTAACTGATATTGTTTTATTACAATTCCAAATATGTAGCAATATAAAGATTTTTAGATAGGGAATAATGGTAACTATCAATTTAAACTTATAAATTAAATCATCATTTTGTAACCCTTTACTGATCATTTATATTAAATGTTTAATGAAATTTAAACAGGTTATTGTTTAATTCCACAATCATTATATTTCTTGAATTTTTTTTTTTTTTTTTACATAAATTTGGATCTTTAAACAGATCTTATCTTATTCCGGAATAATTGTATCAGAAAGCAATCAAATTTTGATTTTAACTTTTAAAAATTGTCTTCTTTGTTTTTGTTCTTGGTTTTGTTTCTATTGTTTTTATTTTTAATTATTACACATAGTCATTAAACAGCTGGCAATGGAGATGATCCTGATTCCGAGTGATGGTAGATGTATTTGGAGTTTTGACATGTCAGTCCAGTAGTAGACTGACAATGGCATATGGGCTTAACATCTAAGCCATAGACCAATGTCATTAGCTTCATTTACAAAGCCAAATTCAGGAGATTACTTACTGATTTTGACTGCGGATAACACCGTTTACCTGATCAGGATATGGGACTCACGGCGGGTGTGACCGGCCAACAGGGGATGCTTACTCCTCCTAGGCACCTGATCCCACCTCTGGTGTGTCCAGGGGTCCATGTTTGCCCAACTATCTATTTTGTATTGCTTGTAGGAGTTATGAGATTGATCACTGTTCGTTATCTTCACCTTGCATACAGTTTTCAGTATTTTTGGAAGGATGGAAAAGTCGAGGTAAGTGGCATGACGAAATGTGTTTGTTTACTAGATAGTTCAAGTGAAGTTTATGATCAATGTTTGTCTTCTTTCTTTTCCCTATGCTGTCTGACGTGTTTCATACCAATTGTTAAGCCGTTCTTGGTACACTGATTTTGACAGCGGATAACTCCGTTTACCTGATCGGGATATAGGGCTCACGGCGGGTGTGACCGGTCGATAGGGGATGCTTACTCCTCCTAGGCACCTGGTCCCACCTCTGGTGTGTCCAGGGGTCCGTGTTTGCCTACATGTAACTATCTATTTAGTATTGCTTATAGGATTTACGAGATTGATCACTGTTCGTTATCTTCACCTTGCATGATACAGGGCATTAATGTCTTATGGGGTGGGTGTAGAATCAGTGGGAAGTTTCATGAATCATTATTTGATCAGGTAAGCATTGTGATCCTTAAAAAGTTTCTTACTTTAACTGTTTCCCAACTGATGACGCCCAGACAGTTCAAGTAACTAGTTGTCAAAGTGTATGAAAGGTTTTAAATTATTAACATCTTCATTATTAAATCTTTGGGGAAAATCATTAAAACCTTCAAACATTTTGTCTGCTTTTCACAGTTTAACCTGCAGGACTACCAATAGAAAATCCAATATTAAAGTGTCCTATTCTAAAATTCATTCCAATATGCAGGGTAAACAAAAGTCATCAGGTAACTTTTAAATACATGCATACTCAGCACCTACATGTATGGCATTATGTTTTTAACAACATGGTATTCACAAAACTTTATTTCTTAATGCACCTGTCAACATTTTTAAAACTTCTCCTATAGTTCTAATAATTTATGTATGCAACACACTAGTTACCTGATGTAAATTGGTATAATTGCACCTGGAAATATATACATGTATATGTTTTAATAATACATACTGTTTCCCCCTAAAATATAGCTCTAAAACTTCATTGTTATTTCGGATTTCAAACATTTCGGTTGAGCATCACTGAAGAGACATTATTTGTCAAAATGAGCATTTGGTGCATCGTAATTGGTACCGTATAAGTTTTACATATACATGTACATTAAATCTTTTATCATTTCAAATTGTAAAGCTTATCTGCTTACTGTCATTTTTTAATATTGGTGCAATCATACCAATAGTAAGGACAGAAACTCTTATGACAAACTAGATATATGAGGAAATTCCAACTTATATTATAAAAGTAATGCATTTAAGGTCCAGTGATTATAAAAACAGATTTTACATTTACAAAGTAAGAAGAAACAATATCTGCCGTGTCGTGCGGGTCTTGGGAACATTGTTTGAATTAATGCCATCATGATATTTATTGTTCTGGTTTAAATCATTGTTTATAGTACAGTAACTTTATTTGGTAAATGTAATTGTTTATGGTTTTAATTGCATGAAATTGTATTTACCTTTAACTCTCAACCAAAGGTACATCAAGATTGGTAATCCAACAGCAGACAGAGAACATCTGTGACACTAATGGTGCTAACCAAAGAGGAAGTACACCATCAAATATATGAAAATTTTTAACACGACCTATTGCTCTTTCAACATGTATTCTTAGTTTAGCAATTTCTTGAGTTTTTATCACATCTTGAGAGGAAAACTGAGAAGAAGATGAACGAAAAGGAGGAATATTTAAAGTACAGCCCTTTTTCTCTAGCATATCTGCAATGGTAAAACCCTTATCTGCCATAACCCCATCCCCTTCCTCAAGCATGTCAAGGAGTAGAGACTTCTCAGTTATCTGCCGATCAGAGACTCTCCCATCAAATCCTTCTGAAACAAGGGAAATAACACCCGAAGGAGTAAAACCATTAAGAAACTTAACAGTGGTGTGATGTTTATAATGTGAAAAAGACAGATTTTTATTAACAAGACTACTTGATTTCTGAACAAATATTTCTGTACAATCTAAAATAACTCTTAAATTGGGAAAAGAGTGAAAACAAGAAGGCATGTTCCTTTGAATGATGTCCCTAGCAGGAAATGGGTTCAATGGTCTCAACTCCTGGAACAATAGGCACACCCAGGATGTGAAGTACTGCGAGTAGGTCCCAACCGATACTCCTAAAACACACATGGTAATTATTGTATTTCTGAGGAGTTACTATATCTGAATCTTAAAATTCCAAGCAGAACATTTCATGCTTGAAAAATAATAATATGATAATCATGTAAAAACCCTATTACATGTAATGTATGAAAAATTTCCTAATTTATATCTTTGCAAAAAAAAGAATAAGAATTTTCATGACAATGTTACATACCGAAGCGTTCAGCAATATCTTCAACATATAATCCAACTCTAAGTTTCATCAGAGTGGCAAGAAACTGATCTATAGGCTCCAAAGCCATGAGACGCCCAGGTCGTGCCCTCTCACCAGGGGTAGCAGAAGTACCTCTTCAGTATACCATCTTCTCACACTTCGGCACCAGGTAGCTGCAGATACAAATTGAACAAGATATGTTTAAGAAACATCTGCCCCCTGTGGTGCAAAATTAAGTTCAATTGCTTCAGTTTAAATTCTAGATTAATCATTTACTTGAAAAACCACATAAAAACAGCAAAGCTAGGCAGTCCAGTATAAAACTTTGTCTTGGCATCATAATCTTTTATCTTCTTAACAGACCACTTATGACCTTGCAACCTCCTAAGCTCAGACTTCAAGGCGAAATTCTCTTGTAGTAGTGGATCTGGATCACACTGTGTACCTAAAGTGAATGACATCACAAGTAAATTTTCGGGCATGCAGTAAATACATTGTGGCCTTATCTTTAGTTTCATAATAGTATACACGTCTCATACGCACAAGCATTATCTTTGGTCATGAGGTTTAAATTAATGTCATTCACAAAATAATTGGCCTTCATTATTTGTTATAGTATACATTTCAAAATGAGAAGTTATAAAAGTTTGTATGTAATATTCTTTTAAGCAGAGATGTATTAAAGTGTATTTCTGCCATGTAAGGGATTAGATTTGCCTTGTCATATGACACAGGACTTGTGATTGTACCCGCATCTCTTGTAAGTTTGACCCCAATGTCCACATCATCTGGTTCCAACTCTCCTTTCTCTATATATCCTGTGCTTCCTCCTCCCTGCTCCTGGTGTAGGAAGAGTGGGTGAATACAGAAAAACTCAACTGCCTTTTCTCTTGCTCCTTCTGCTTGCTTTCTGCTTCTCTAAAATCCTATATGATATACAAATAATTGATTTTCAGTGTACATGTTTGTGTATTGTGTATGCTCATTACAAAAGTACCTATCATGTTTTACCTTTTTAAAATATATATATTAAAGCAATGTTATATCATTCATCATGATCTTAATTTAGTAATCACCATGGATTCCATATTTACTCACTGCACCACAATACGTTCAAGTACAGAATCATTATCATAATAAAATGCTAATTTGAATAATGGTATTTTTGAAATACAGATATACAAGTATCCATTAAATTAATTTATGAAGAATTTTTATGTATTGATTAGTTTCTTTTTATACTATTTACCTTTTCAATGTTCCTTCTGCTTGCTCGGTTCTGCCTCTCAGCATCAACGGGCTTCTCCTTATATGAGAATATGGTGGGAACATAATTCTCATCCGAGGGATCATCACTTTGCCAACCATAAACAAAGTGTTCAGAACATACACAAGAATGTTCACTGGGTATAAATCCATCCCGATTCAGAGCCCTCAACCAAAGTCGTCGTCTATGTGCATCTTTTGGGAATATTAAGATTAAATATGCATGCAAAGTCAAAACTACTACATCTAGATATGCAATATAGACATTCACAATTCGCTCAAGTAAACAGTGTGGAATGTATTTTAGCCTCTGTGATGAGGCAATCTCAACAACATCGAATTTGTTGTATGTTAAGATCTTTATTCGTTTGGCAACTTTAAAAACGTCATCTGACATCTATTTACAAAGTTATATTGATTTTGCGAGCATTTAACCATCCAACCCTCCTTAAAATGGCTATGCTTCTGATATGAATTTCTGATAAAAATGAAATAAATATCGTTCAATTCACCCGAAAAAACTTATCCCTGTTTCGTTTCCATTCGCATCATCCCGATTTGTACACTTGTAGACATTGCAACTACGCACCATTGTGAAATAAAATTGTTGATTAAACCGAAAGAGGCGTTTTCAGTAAAATGAAACTTGCCCCGCGGAAGTAGTTATGCGCATGCGCGGAGAGCAGCTCCGCAGTTACCGTGAAGGACTCTATTACGTTATGAAATTTACTTTCAACTAGGCTAATTTTAATACAACGAATGCATGAATAAGTGAAGTTATCATGTTTAACGTTTAAAAAAAATAAATAAAGTATGTATCGTCGACTGACCAGTTTCGGTGACCTTAGTGATAAACCGCGATTTTCTTATTAATCACTTGGATTAAATAAATAAATTACACACCTACCTTTAACGTAATTAAATTACTTTACTTTCATCCAAAAATGCCAAATTCATTGGTACGTTAATTGAATATATTTTCGTAACAAAAACGATGTCACTTTGTGGTCCTAAAACGATGACGTCACCTATTTCGGTGACAATTGTTAATATAGGCTCGCCAAGAGTTTGTTACTGTAAAAACGTATATACAGGAGGAATGTGCAACTAAACGTCAATTGATAAAATAACAGTGTAAATTTCTAGACTTTTGATATACTTTATATTAATTTCAAGGTTTACTTGAAAAAGTAATAAGTAAATGGGCTTATTTTGGGGGTGGTCGTGTTGATTTTTTACATACTCTCTTTCTAGTGGTTCATTTTCGGGGGAAATGTGAAGACGTGTTCTGTGTATGTTTGCAAACACTACGGCGAAATTGATGACGAAATCAACACTCCGAAACGACAATGCGCACCCGTAAACAAAAAGTCAGCGATTCTGGTCAGCCACCGAAATAGGGGAGTCGACGATATTAATAGAATAGTGTTCAAGATCTATTACCTCGCTCTCTAGAACATATTTACTGCTAATCATAATATTTACTAATTTTTAATTTCATCGACCAATGAAAAAAGGGCTATCCCAAAATTATGTCAACGTACGTCCACCTTTCAGCGATTTCTCGCATTTGAGAAGCAGTAGACGATATTTGACGGTTGATTATAGCCGTTAAATGGACTTTATTTCCAGTTCACCATGACGATGCGAGAGGTAAGACCTTGACAGAGTCGCTTCTAAACGGTAGGGGTCTAATTATCATATTATATCGAACTTTTCTTCAAAATTTTCAAGCGATGCTGCCTACCTACCTAGTTCTTGTTGCGCCCGTGGGCACATAGGACAAGGACTAGTTTATTCCACTCCTCTCTGTCTTTTGCAGCCTTTTCAATTTCACCCCAGGTCATGCCAGCCTCTTTCATTTCTGCTTCAACGGTCCTCCTCCAGGTGGTCTTTGGACGGCCTTGCTTTCTTTTCCCTTCTGGAGTCCATCGAAGTGAGACCCTAGTGATGTCATTAATGGGTTTACTTAAGACATGCCCTATCCATCTCCAGCGGTATTTCTTAAGTATGTTGCGCATGTCTGAGGATTTTGTTCTTGTATGTAAATTCTCATTTGAGATTTTTTCAGGCCAAAATATCTTACATATCTTTCGGAGACATCCATTGTGGAAGCTTGATAGTTTATTAATGTCTTTCTCCGTCATCCTCTAACATTCCGCTCCGTACAACAGAACTGACAGGACACAGCTGTTGTATATCCTCATCTAGGTGTTTTTGCTTATGCTGTTTGACTTCCAGATGTTCCTAAGGTTGATAAAGGCATCTCTTACTTTTCCTAGTCTTGCCTTGATGTCTTCTTCCGCACCACCATCTGTTGTAACAATTTTAATGCTACCCAGGTATGTAAAAGATCTTGTACTTTC